>NC_134118.1:3195833-3515416 GCF_040939455.1 Microcebus murinus | reverse complement strand
ACAATGTAGTGAGCAGCATAGGGTGGGCCCGCAAGTTTCCCCAAGGGAGAACACAGCAGGAAGAGTTTAGCTGAAATGGGAAGGAAATAAATGCATCAATTCACAAGGCAGACAGAAGCCTCAGGAACACATACCCAAACCAAAAGCATATTTACGAAGACTTATTGCCTTAATTCTAACTGGGAATGTATATAACAGAGTCATGACTGATTTGAACTCTTGGATTACTAGATTACAGCCTTCAATCCCAACAAAATCCCATTTCCATCACTTTTCTCTATCACTGACAGTCAAATGAGGGCATGTGCACTGCCCACGTGGCTTCCTCCGGTCCCAGGTGAACAACAAGGGCCTTCTGGCCCACGGGCTGGTGAGAAGGAAAACTCAAGAGCAACCCTTTAAAAACAAAATATGAACGCAAGCTGATGGCAAAATGAAATCCAATCCATTTATTTAAATGTATATTGTACATAAGTTACAAATTCTCACTTTTGCCACTCAGCTAGAACTTTTCCGGAAAAGTCTCCATTTCTTCTTTGATCCTGTTTTCTACAAGTAATGCGAAGTTACTGTCTGTGTTTTGAAGGTTATAGCTGACAAACACCTGTTTGTTGGTCTTCCTGGCTAAAAAGAGAAAACACATTGACACAGCCATGACGGCAATGTTGCAGGTCCTATGTTCCTCACACTGACCTATGGCTGGGAAATGCCTGGAAAAAGAGAATGGGATTGTGGGAAGAGAAGGAAGTTCCAATTTTTGATTCTTAAGACAGCTGCTGACTCTGTCCTCATCTCCAGACAGTGGTTCTTAAGTATGGTCCCCATGGCAGTGGCACCACCTGCAGCCTGTTAGAGATGCAGACCCTTAGGCCCCTCCAGACTTCCTGAATCAGGAAGTGGGGGGGGGGGGTTCAGGCAGCAATCCGTGTTAACAAGCCCACCTGGTGCCCCACACAAGAAAGTCTAAGAACCGCTGCTCCACGTAGAGGGTTTTTTTGGTGTTTCTATTTTTTTAATTTTTAAAAACACAAATAATATTAAAGTATTTAAAATATTATTCTCCTTTAGTACCACACCACTCTACCAATTCCACTTCCCGCCCAAAGGCAATCCTGTATTTCTATGCATTTACATATATTACATACACATACACATGTACACATGTAGATGCTACATACATGTGTGAATTTTCTGATATTGAATTCATTTTTAGCCCCTTTCTATAGAATCAATAAATAGTTGAGGTGCATTGGTCAAAGTTGCAAAACTCAGAGTCATATGCCCCGAATCTGAAGGGCAAGAGGAAGTCCCGAGGACAAGTGGGCAGAAATCCTAAAGCAGCTCACTGTGCAGGGATCCCCGGCCCCCCTGACATCACAGGACCACAACCCTCTTAACCAAAATGCAGAAGGGCGGTACAGTAAGGCTGGGCACACCAGGCTACCTGCACCAGCAGTAAAGGCTGGTTTAGAACACACATGTCACTGGATTCCATGCAGGTGACAATACATCCTGGTTGCTGCTGTCTTACCTGTAGTCCCACCAAGAACTGTGGGGAGCAGAGTGGCTCCAGGGAGCGGGCCAGGTCCTGCCGTGGCTCAGAAACCTCTTTGGGCTTCATTTGTTAATCAAGGAAAGGTATATAGAATCTCAGAGACATGTTTTTCAGCTATATGAATTAACCCTTTATTAAAAGGATTTTTTCTGTAAAATTTGGATTTGGTCAAAAGGCTACACTCAAGGATCCAGAAGACCACATGTGGCCCCAAGGCCACAGGTTCCCCACCTCACACTGGGACTTGCCAAGACTGGCTGAGAGGAGACTGTCAAGTCACACCCTGCCCTCTCTGAGGGGCAGGAGGGTCCCCTCTCCCCCAAGGGGACCCGCTACAATTCGCTCTAATTGCTAAGATAGGATTTGCAGGGAACAAAGCTGTGTCTACCGGCATCAGCTCCCACAGACCCAGCTCTGCCCTGCAGAGCCACATGTGGCCGGGTTCCCTCATCCACACCAAAGCCTGCACTGCTCCCAGGCCTTCTCTTTTCCATCTTGCTTTCATCTTCTGCCTAAGACACTATTTCAGGACACCTCTCCCCTTTCACTATAGAGCATTAATAAACCATTTTCAACTATAGGGCCCACAACCAGGCTCGAGACAACTGGCACAGCACAGGACTTTGCTGGATCCCTTCTTGATGCGAGCGCTGTGCATCCCCAGTCCCTGCAGAGATGCCACAGCCACCACACACCACTGACATCAGCCACTGAGAACCGCTCACCTTCTGCACGCAAACTGGTAGGACGTTCTGGAGCCTACTGTCCCTTACTGGTATAAAACCTACTCATGACCTGCCAGACAAGCTCGCACCATCCTTCTCTACTAGAGAGTGTTTCAGCAAGCCCACCCCGAGTTCTGCCTCCATAGACACGAACGCTGCCCAGCGCCTTCATCTGACCAGGCGTGAGCACGCAGTAACCTGTCAGGTACAAGTGTGTTACCCTCACACACTCACAATCACACAGTGTCACACTTAGAAACAAAGGAGCACCATGTCTTCAACTTACTTTCCTGTGGTTCAGGAAAAAAAAATGATACAAACACAAAGGGAAAAAAACTGGGAGATCTGGGTAAAGGCTAAACAGGAATTCTTTATATATTCTTTGCAACTTTTCTGTAAATTTAAAATTTCTTCCTAATAAAAAGTCACCAAAATAACTTACTAGTCAGGTATCTCTTAACTCCAGGGTAGAGAAAAAGTACCCTGCAACTCCCTAAAACCCTGACCTCTGTGCTGGCTGGTGTCCCTCCTCTGCCGTGTGCCTGAGACAGAGATTCCTGCTTGTTGGGGATCAGGAACGTCCCCTGCCCAGTGACTGACTGCAGAATGGAGGCAGCTGGGACCACTGGGGAACAGGACTGGGCAGGAAGCAGGGGCACCTTCCTGCTCGTGGTCTCAGGGCATCCAAATACTGGCCATGGGCACATGGGGCTGGGGAAGGCAGAACATGTGCCATCCTTACCTGCTCACCTGCATATTTATAGGAAGTGTGTGTGGGAGTGTGAGAAGGGTGAAGCCTTCAACCTCATGGTCTTTGTTTAACACCCAATCTACGCCACACTCACAGACCAGGCCAGTCTCCCCTGCAAGCCCTGAAGGGTGTCACACTGTGACTGAAAAGCAGTCCTTCCCGCACAGTGGTGACACCTGCTCCACAGGCTGCACCAAGTCCCTGGGAGGCTACCCTGAGCCACATCCCACGGGGTGCTACAGGCATCACTCACTCCCTCCTCCCATGAGGAGGTGATGCACCTACAGGAGGGAACTAAATCAGCTCACTGACTCAAGGACACAGCCAGGGATTACGTGGGAGTCCTTTGGAAACATGCAGGCCCTGAGACAGCAGGGGTGACAGGTGAGCACAGATGTGCCCCTATAAAGGCACAGTTAGCAAAGTTCTGTGCTTCCCAGCAGTAATGAGGTGACTGTACTTGATATAAAGTCTTTGCTTCCGAAGTGACTTGCCTCATGTATCCATTATACAGTGGGGCTCCCTGGCTGGCCGCAGGTACATACCTAGGCGCTGGGCAAGGCCAGTAGAAGTCGTGTCAGAAGTGTCTCCAAGGAGGGAGGTGGACACGGGGATGGAGTCCTGAAAGAAAAACAAAGAGTACACTGTGGCTTCTCCTCCTGGAGTGGGCCGGCCACACTGCTGACCTTCTGATGCTTCATAAGGGTGGCAGTGGCAGGTCCTGAGAGGGCAGACATAGGTGCTAAAGAGAAGAGGGGCTGGCATCTGCCAACAGCCAAGCAGGTGGACCCCCAAATGCATATAAGGTCAGTATAGTTAGGACAGACAAATAGATGTCACCTGACGCTGGAACCACAGTGCTGTTAATAAGTTTTAAGGCTGATTTCACATAAAGGCCTCATTTTGGTGTTGGAAACTCCAAAGCATGCCGAAGGGCAACATACAGCCAAGGGAAGCAAACAAGATCATTACAGCCACAGAAAAAGACAGCAAATCCCAGGGTCCCGTGTGCCTCGGGCCTCGAGGAAGCCACAGCCAAGGCAGGACGCCAGGTCTCCTCATCTCCGCTGTGGAAGAACACACAGCTCCAGTCTCCTGCAGGCTAATCTGGGTGGTTTAAGGTCAATAAGTGCCCTGTGACTCTGAGAAAGGGCACCAGTCACCAGCATCCAAATAGTGAAAACAACAATTTCTGAGTACACTTGGCTAATCTCACTTCAGGTAAGAAGCAATAAAAGGAAACAAGCAGTATAAATGATGTTAAGATAAATAAATGGGGCACTTTTGAAATCTGGAAGTAATCTTACTCCCAATGACTTTGGAAGTGATCTCTTTCACCATTAAAAAGGCCTAGCTTAAAAGGGAAAAACCCACTAACTTGTAATATGGCCTAAATTGCTTTTATCAAAACAGCAGACTTCTAGGAGAAACAGCCTGGGTACAGGGGCTGGGAGTCTCAAGAAGTGGCAAGGTTTACAGAGCGACAGAGGCTCTAGGGTTTGGTCCTTCCTATCCTGTCCTGGCGGAGACTAGTGAACTGAACACATGCTTGCTGTGTGCCAAACAGACCAAAGGAGCTGCTCCTCATCTCCTAAGGGTTCAAAGCCACTTCCAGGCAAGACAGAATCTGTTCAGGTCTATAAAAGACAGGAGATCAAAAAAACACAGGAGAAAGATGAAAGCATTAACTGCACGCTCTTTTGTTGAAAAAGATACAAAAATATGACCTTAACTCATGAACCTGCTGCTTACAGATTCCAAGTTCAACATTTAGCTGTACAGTCATAATATTTACAGATAAACCTTCTGGAAAAAGAAAATATACCTTACCGAGGTTGCCCTTTTCCACCAAAAATAAAATTTTTAACCCCATCATATTATCCTTCTTAATAGTTCACTACTTCCCAAATCACACTAGACTCTGGTCTCCCAGCAGACACATGCCCAGATGGCTCCACTGCAGCTGGAGCACCACCTTCCACCCCCACAGCAGGCCCAGGATGTTCAAGCAGGCAGGAGCCCAGGTCCCAGACCAGCCTCCCTCAAGATGGTGGTACTTACCATTATCTAATCATCTAATCCTGCAGCCTCTCTGGGCACCAAAAATCCCTGCTCAACCCAAGGCAGGCTGGCTAGAGGGGCAGCAGGGTTTTGTGGTTTCTGATCTCTATGGTCCTGTCATACATGCGCAGGTTTAGGAGACGGGGAGGGAAGAGCCCTCACAGACCCTTTGGTGCCATTCTCCACACACAGGCTGGCAATCTTCCTGGGAAGAGCCAGATAGTAAATAATTCAGGCTTTATGGACCATAAAGTGTCTATTACAACTGTTCAACCCTGCCACCAAAGTGCAAAAGCTGCCACAGACTCTGCCTGCATGGACAGGCATGGCTGTGTTCCAGTAAAACTTTATTATTAATACAAAAGTAGACGGAGGCCTACACACAGGCCACAGGAACCTTGGGTTTCCTGCCTGAAGCTAAGGCTGCACCTCTTTTCCCAACCAACTTGGCCTTCTGCCTCTGGAGGGAACATCCAGCCACACGATATGGCCAGGCAGTGGGACTGGACTTCTGACAGATCAGGTAACAGAGATTGGCTCCTGTCCCTTTTCCTGCCTGATCTTGGTACAGTGTGACTTTCCAGTTGAGAAAACACAGCCCACTGGGAGCTGTGACCACGATGTGGTCAGACCACCAAAGCAGTCCAATGAGGAGCTTGCTTACTTACTAACTTACTAGTCCAGACCAGCTCCACACAATGGGCCTGAAAGGAGTTCAAGGAAGCGACTCCAAGTCTTCCTAGTGCACGGCCCTGACTCCAGGCGGCCCAGAGCCCTCAGCACTGGCTATTACTAGATGAGGAAAGACGGAATGTGAGGTGGCTCTAGAGCAATGGCCCTGCCCATCACCCTGGTCCCCCAGGTCACCTCCTTCCTCCAACAAAAGGCCTGGAATTGCCATCTGCCCACAGGCTGGGACCCTCCAGAAAAGAGAAAAAAAAGATGCTGTCTCCTTCCCTAGGCATTTCCAGTGCTGCTGTGCACAAATAGGACTCACCACATGACTTCCCACCGTCCCCGGTGCCCTCAGTCCTCACTGCCTGACTAGCTTCAGAGTAGCCCTCAGTGAAAGGGCCTCACTCATTCGTTCAAGAAGGACTTAACGGGCAGTTTGTCAGGGTTATCAAACAGACAAACCTCACAGTAGAACCCACGGAAAACACAACGGCACAGTGCAAGTGCTACAGCTGCCAGGAGGCCAGCACTGCCGTCAGTAAGCAGTGAGGAATGTGCAGGGGCAACAGGACCTGGGAGGTCACTGCAGTGTCTCGAGATTGTGCTCTCAGTTCATCTCGTGACAGGTTTTGAGCAGAGGAACGAAAATATCTAACTTCATCCTAAAACTATCACTCTGCTGCCCTGGTTATAAGGTAGTGTGTGGGTTGAATTATGTCCCCCAAAAAGATATGTTGAAGTCCTAACCCCTGGCTACCTGTGAACATGACCTTGTTTGGAAACAGGGTCTTCGCACAGGTAATTAAGATGTAGGATAAGGTCATACTGAAGTAGGGTGGGCCCTTAATCTAATACAACTAACATCCTTTAAGAAGAGGAGAGGCTGGTCCAAGTGGCGTTTACAACTGATAGACCACAACCAGTTATAAAGTTCTCTGTTCCATCTCCACTCCCACTGCTCCACTTGACTAGCCCAAAAATAAATAAATAAAATTTTAAAAAAGAGAGGAGACACAGACACACAGGGAGAAGACAGCCAAGTGATGTCGCGAGCAGCGACTAGAGAGATGCATCTACAAGCCAAGGCCCACCAAGGACTGCCAGCAACCATCAGAAGCCAGGAGAGACGCTCGGGATGGTTTCCCCTTCAGGGCCTCCAGAAGGAACAAAGCCAGCCAACACCTTGATTTCAGACTTCAGGCCTATAGAACTGTGAGAGAATAAATCTCAGTTGTTTTGAGCCACCCAGTTTGTGGCACTTTGTTACAGCAGCCCTAGGAAACTAATACAGGTTGCAAAAGGGGAAATAGGTAGAGGAGAGATATAAGGTTGAAGGCTTGGCCCAGGGTGGCAGGGTGAAGGGGGTGAAGGGTCTGGATCCTTGTATGCTTTCAAGGCAGCAGTGCCTACAGGCTCGCTGACATTAGGCACGTGGAGCCTGAGAGAAAGAGGAACTGAGGATGACTGCCAGGCTCTGACCGTGAGCACCCAGGAGAACGGAGGAACGTTACAGAGCTGGGCTGGGTGTGAGGGGCTGTTGGGGGAGAGAGCAGAAGTCTGTTCCTGAATGTGCCTGGTGAGAGATGCCTAGCAGACCTACGCGGAGACGCAGAAGTTCCAAGTTGTGGAAAAACTTGTCTGTACTGGAGATGGTAGATAAACGTCGGTTTGGTCAAAACAGAGGTGGCGCCAGAGCGAAGAGGCAGATGGCGTCCCCCAGCGCGCGAGTATGACCAGAAGGGGCGCCAGGACTCCTACAGAGACGCGGAGCAGGAGTTAGCCGACGGCTGCGCACCGGGAGAGGGGCTCCGGTGGGCCACGAACCTCCCGGGCCGCACGCAGCTTCCCGGAGCGGACAGGGACCCGCAGGCTCCCTGCGACAGCACAGGAAGAGCTCGGGAGAGTCCGAGAGACAGCGGGGGACCCAGCTGCCCGAGACCCCTGCGGTAGCGCGCCGCCCCCGCGCCGGGCCGGCTGGCACTCACGTAGCGGCTGCACATGGCCACGGCGAGGTTGCGCAGGTGCGGCGTGGCGCCCACCCACAGGAAGAGCGAGTCCGTCAGCCGCATGACGTGGAAGTGGACGAGCTGCTCCCACAGCCTGGCGCTGAAGTTGTGCAGGGAGACGTCCCCGGCCGCGGACGCCGGGGGCCCCTCCATGCCGCCAGGCCAGCCCCGGCCGCAGCGTACGGCTGCTCCAGTGCCGCCGCCGCTGAGGCCCGGAGCAGGCGAGTGCGCGCCGAAAGGCCGAGCGCGCGCCGAAAGGCCGAGCGCGCCTTCACTTTGGGTTCCGGGGGGCGGGGCCGGGGACGGGGCCGGCCTTCGCTTTGGGTTCTGAGGGGGCGGGGCAGGGGGCGGGGCCGCCCTCGCTTTCAGCTTTGAGGTCCGGAAGGACGGGGCGAAGCCGGCCTTCGCTTTCGGTTCCGGAGGGCCGGGGCTGGCCTTCGCTTTCGGTTCCGGAGGGCGGGGGCTGGCCTTCGCTTTCGGTTCCGGAGGGCGGGGGCGGGGCTGGGGCCGGCCTTCACTTTGGGTTCCGGAGGGCCGGGGCGGGGCGGGGGCGAGGCCGGCCTTCGCTTTCAGTTCCGGAGGGCCAGGGCCGGCCTTCACTTTGGGTTCCGGAGGGCCGGGGCGGGGCGGGGGCGAGGCCGGCCTTCGCTTTCAGTTCCGGAGGGCCGGGGCTGGCCTTCACTTTGGGTTCCGGAGGGCGGGGCGGGACGGGGCGGGCCTTCGCTTTCGGTTCCGGAGAGCGTGGCGGGCTGGCTGCAGGGTCCGCCGGGGAAACCCGCCCTCTGGCGGAGTGAGACCCTGACCCCAGCGAGCCCACGTGCGCCCGGAGCTCGCCCTCCCTTTGTTCCCGTTTATTGACAAGCAGCACTACCGGGCTGAAGCTAACCGCGGCGTCCTCCCACGCCTTCACACGTCGCCCTACAAAGACCTGCACTTTTAATTAGTTCCTTAAAGCACTCTGAGAACAGCCACCTTCCGTCATCCTTCCTCCTGGCAGCCTTTTAACTCCAGGGAGGCCTTGAACGTAGCTAGCCTTAATTATGGCAATGATATTGGGAGAAAGCCTTTAAAGGGAAAATTACGTGGACTGGGTTGGGGGTGGAGGGGCAGGCATTCTTGAACTCAGACCCCCACCCCACCCTGGCTGCAGCCGCGTCCAAGCGCGGCCTTGGGCTAACCGCTTGCCCTCTCTGACCCTCAGTTTCCTTAGGCAAAGTGAAAATAAGAATAGGTACCTTTCGGAGAAGTGGAAAGGATTATGAGAGATTCCATGGGAAGCACCAAGAATCATCCCATTATCATCCTTCCTCAGGGACCCTTTAATTTTAACCACTTGGAAACACTACGGATTTGAAATGAGGAGGACTTCAATGGGTTAAGAGAGAATGTGGTAAAAGCAGGGCCCATTTTGTCAGATTCTATTACATTACAACTGACTTCAGGGATTTAAGTCACAATTATAAGAGACCTGCTTTTTAAATCTCTAATAGATCCAAGTTGACTAAATTGAAATTTAAGAGGATATTTTTTCATAGTTTTGTTCTATTTGCTAATTATCAATGATTCAATAATATAGTTAATTTTCAGACCAACATTTTAACAGCTTTATTAAAGTATAATTAATATATAATAGCTGGCCGGGCACAGTGGCTCACACCTGTAATCCTAGCACTCTGAGAGGCTGAGGCAGGTGAATTGCTCCAGAGCAGGAGTTCAGAACCAGCCTGAGCAAGCGCGAGACCCCGTCTCTACTATAAATAGAAAGAAATTAATTGACCAACTAATATATATGGAAAAAATTAGCCTGGCATGGTGGCCCATGACTGTAGTCCCAGCTACTTGGAGGCTGAGGTGGCAGAATTGCTTGAGCCCAGGAGTTTGAGGGTGCTATGAACTAGGCTGACGCCATGGCACTCACTCTAGCCTGGGCAACAAAGCGAGACTCTGTCTCAAAAAAAAAAAAAAAAAATATATATATATATATATATATATGATAGCTACACATATTTAAAATGTACAAATTGAAGTTTTTTGGGTTTTTTACTTTTATTTTTATTTCAGGATATTATGAGGGTACATTTTGGTTACTATGTCTTTGCCTCACCCAAGCGAGGATTAGAGGCATGCCCTTCCCCTCTAGAATGCTAAATTGAAGTTTTGACACATATATAACCTGTGACACCATTGTTGCAATCAAGATAGTGAACATGTCCGATACCCTCTCATGCCCCTTTGTAATGTTAATGGAAAACACAAACTATGTAAAATATTTTAAAGATATTTATTCTTAGTCAATGTGGGTGACTGTATCCCAGGGAAACACAAACCCAAGAGGCCTTGAGTAAGTGTCCCCCAGGCAGTCAAATTACAGTTTGGTCTTATACATTCAGGGAGGCAGGAGTTATAAGCAAAGACATAAATCAATTTATGGAAAGCATACATTAATTTGGCCCAAAAACAGTATATCTTGAAACAGGGACTTACAGGTCATAAGTGGATTCAGAGATTCCTTAATTCGTAGTTGGTTAAAAGAACAAAATTTTGTCTAAATTTTGTCTTGAAGTTAGCAGAAAGGAATATTTAATTTAAGATAAAGACATCTGCTAATCTTAGAACAAGCCCCAATATACTGGGTCAAAATGACCTGTTAAGCAAATTGATGGCCTGCAGGTGTGACTTCACGCTTGTTTGGCATGGCCTTAGGTCCTGTTTATAATTTAGTATCTTATTCCCACAAAGAATCTGTTTTGTCAGTCTTATAATCTGTATTTTACTATTAATACTGGTCAGTTGTTATAGCTAAACTCCAAAAAGGAGGGGGTATAATGAGTTATGTCCAAACTCCTGTCCAGTCTTGGCCAGGAACTCAGTTTTTAGGTTTCTTTGGGGTCCCCTTGGCCAAAAGGGGGTCCATTCAGTCAGTTGGGGGACTTAGGATATTCATTTTAGTTTACAGTCATCACTCCCGTCTGCCTCCACCACACTAATTTGTTTTCTGTCACAATAGATTAGTTTGCATTTTCTGGAGTTGTATATAAGTAGAGTCATGCAGTCTGTACTATTTTTCATCTGGCTTCTTTTATTCACCATAATTATGTGGGGACCCATCCGTGCTGTGTATCAGTAGTTTATTTCTTTGTATTGTAAGCAGTGCTCCACTGCATGGCTGTACCACTGCTTGTTCATCCCAGCACATGTTGATGCTCATTTGGGCTGTTTCCAGTTTGGGGAATATTATAATTTCCAAAATAAAAAAGTATGAGAAATTTAGTTTAAAGATCTCAACTGGCTTTATTTTTAATTCTAGAATTGGGCAACACTTCTTTCCATAAAATACAGTAAGTGTCCTAGTGAGCAGAGCAGAGGAGTTTGGCTTTCTGAACAAAGAGAGCTCAAGTGAAGAACAAAGAACGTATTAGTCATTTTAAAGGTACTATCTTATAAGGTAGGTACAGGGAGACAGAACAATAGAAAATAATTGATTAATTGGCATCAGGGTTAAAGCAGAGGGAATGTTATTATCATGCCATTGAAGATTGAAACTGTCCTGTTTGGGAAATTGGCTGTTATCTCTCTCCTGATTTATTGGTGGATCAGATGACAACTTAGTTTGGGTTTGGTGACAGGGAATTTTAACATGGGTGCTTCCATTTGATTTTAGTCTGGTCTGTTGGTGTCTAGTGCAGAAGCTTAGTACAAAACAATGGCCTCCTATAATTTTTATTTAACACAATAATGTTGCTGTGAACATGTATACAAGTAAGTCTGGGTATGGACATATGCTTTCATTTCTCGTAGATAAATACCTAGGAATATTGGCTGTATCATATGATGGTTGTATGTTTAACTTTTTAAGAACTTGACAAACTATTTTCCATAGTGATTTTACCATTGTACATTCCCAGGAGAAGTATATGAGCGTTCCGGGTCCATCACATCTTTGTCAAACAGCAAGGACCACATCACCTACTTGGTATGGTCAGTCATTTTCATTTTAACCATTCTAAGAGGTATGTAGTGATATCTCTTTGTGGTTTTAATTTACATTTTCTGAATGACTAATGAGGAACCTGTGATATTGTGAAATATATACAGTATTTGGTCTTCATCCCATCTCCAGGCATACAACTCCTAAAATCTTTCGATTCTTCAAAGTAGTTAGAGTGTCTTTTGTATGATAATGAGTTGACTGGTGGCTGGCAGCCCCTAGGTAGCTCCAGGATGGGGTCTGATCACCAGAAAGACCAAGGCAAGATTAGAGGTTGGACTTGCAGCCCCATTCCCCAACTTCTGGTGATTGCCAGTGGCCAGTGGTTTAAACAATCATGCCTCTGCAATGAAGCCTCCATAAAAACCAAAAGGCCAGGGTTGAGGAGCTTCCAGATAGCTGAATAGGCAGAGGTTTCTGGAGGATGGCCCACCTAGGAAGGACATGGACGCTCTGTGCCCATTCCCCCATACCCCACCCCACGCATCTCTTCATCTGTATGCCTTGTAATATCCTTTGTGAACAGTTGTGTTCTGAGTTCTATGAGCCACTTTAGCAAATTAATTAAAGCCAAGGAGGGGTTGTGGGAACCCTGATTTATAGCTGGTCAGCCAGAAGCACTGACAAAATAACTTGGCTTGCAACCAGCATGGGGAGTGGGGGTGATCTTGTGGGGCTGAGCCCTCAACCTGTTGTGAGAACATAGTAGGAGAAACTGGGTTTGTTTTTTCTGCATGGAACTTCAGTTCATATTCACATCATGCAAGTCTTGAAGGAGACCTTGGCAGTGATGCAGCAGGTGTCCCAATGAAGGGAGGAAAGCCCCCTGAACTCAGCAAGTGGGTTCTTGGCTTCACGAGGGAATGAATTCAAGAGCAAGCCAACTAGTTTCATTGAGACAAAGACAGACAACAGATCCTACTATACAGACAGAGTAGGGGTCCTTCCCCAAGCAGGGAAATGCTAACATTTTTAAATGTTTGAAAACCCGTATGTTACCAGCATTGTATTGAGATCAGGCCATAATGGTTAATCATTGCCGTCACAGAAAGGTAAACGCAGACAGTCTGTAAGGCATCCTCAGTGGTCCCGGCTGGTCACTTGCTGGCAACTTCCTTGTTCAGGGTGGTTAGGGTCCGGTATCAGTCCAAAGAGCTGCACTTAGGCTCTCTGGGCCTTGCTTTTCTGCCTTATCCTACATGAGCAGCACATCTGAGCATCTTTCCAGATGCCATCACAGTAAAGAGGGAGATTCCCAAGGATGAGGAGAGGATGGGTTGGAGCACGGATGGGCAGAGGAGGAGGGCAGCCCTCAGTGTAGCAGGGAATGCAGGAGGTAAGAACAGGTCCAGTGAAGTTAGGGGTTTGAGGAAAGGGAGGAGGAGTTGTGGGAATCAAGCCTGATCACTTGTTTTCTTTGTGAAACCAGAAGCAGGGTTATCTGCTGAACTTGGGCTTGGGTAGGGTCAGGGCTAGGGGCTGCAGGGAAGTGTTTCAGGGGTCCCTCATAACATCATCTGAGTTAGCCAAAGAGGTGGGGGAGGGGCCCAGGCCACAGGACCCACTGGCCACATCACCTACTCTGCACCACCCAGAAGCTGCTGCCCACTGAGGGTACAGCTGAAGTGCCAGCCCGGAGATGATACGGATGAGGATGGAGTCACTCCCAGGCACCTGCGTACACCCTGAATGGAAGTGTCTTCCATAGTGCTGGTCCACAGCAGGAAGACTAGTGGAGGCAGGGAAACAGGGTGTGGAAGCAGGAATGGCCCCACTCACCACTGCTCTCAGAGGCCCATGTCAGGTCTTGTGCTCCCCCAACCTGCACTGTGGACTGAGGATCAGAGGTCCCATTTCCCAGGTGACACAGCACGAATCCCACTGAGCTATAGCTGCCACTGGGCACTTTGAGCTCCTTGTGTCCAGAGCCCAGCGAGAGGAGAAGAGTCACCATCCTGATAGAGGAAATTCGCCCTGATCTTCAGGAAGAGATAGGGCTGTTGGCCCCTAGTGAGGCCAGGGAGGAAAAGGTCTGGCATCCAGGTGACCTACTTGAGTGCCACCAGATATTCCTTTACCTAATTGTGCCAGTAAATGGAAGAAATAGCAACTCCAGCCACAAAAGGGCAGATTCCCCCTTCCAGGGAAATAGGGGCCTGGGGGCTGCAAGCATCATCACCTGTAGGGATTCACTGAGCTACTGAGAACTGCCTTGCCCAAGGGTGCTGCCTGCAGGGGCTTCTGATGGAGACAAGGCATAAAGACCTGCACGTGGGCACAGTGCAGTGGGTCGACTCTGACAGCCATTCGGCTCTGGAGCTCCAGTGCAGTCCATATGGCTTCGAGGTCTGCATGGTGCCTGCCCTTCTCCCCTTGCCCACCCCTGCTCCCTTTTCCTCCGACAAGGGTGCTCCTCAGTAAATATAATAAATATTCAGAATCCACTCTCCCTGATGTGTTTTCTGGGGACCCGAGCTGGGCTCAGGTTCCCTCCATGGCCTGCTCTGACCTCGCTTCGTGCATCCCGTGTGCTCTTGCCCATGGCCTGATTCCAACCTGTTCTCCAGAGTGGTTGTCCACAGCCAGCCCTGCTCTCAGAGCTGCAGGCACACCCAGCTGCCTACTGGTGGCCCACCTACTGTCAGCAGCACCTGGGCCCCTCTCCTGCTCCCCTCCCCGGGTCCTGCCCCCAGGCCCACTTGCCTTACTATACCTACAGTGGTGAAGGCGCAGCAGTCACTGCTTTCCAAAACCACAAACGTGGAATCTTCTCCGATACCGCAACAGCGCTGCCTGCTCACCGCGCACACCCTCCCCTGGGCTGCCACGTGCGCAGACACACTGCGCCCAGCTCCAGCCCGCACTGCCACCGTGGCATTCTGACTAGTCTCCTTGCTTCTTGTTTCACGGGCTTCCAATATGTCTTTCTCACTCACTGTCGCCAGAGAGATCTATCAAACCAATAAATCTGACCATGCTATGTCCTCTAATAAAAAATTATTCAGTGATGTCTAGCCCACCACCCCCACAGACACACGCAGCTCCCTGCCTTCCCTTCCCTTGCTTCCTGACTTCACACCCTGGTGGTTCTGAACTCAGAGGAGCCGGGACCCTGCACAGCGCCCCTGGGCCTGGGCCTGCCCTGGACTTTCCTGCCTGACAGGCTGTTCGCCCTCAAGGTCGCCCCAACGCCACATCCCCAGGGAAGCCGTCCCTGGCTGCAGGCAGGCCAGCTGCAGCTTTGCCCCGCCTGGATATTTACCTCCTGAGTAACCATTTCACGGTGGTTCCTACATGTTCATCTGCCCTCTCAGGAAGCGCCTAAGGATAGCGACAGGCTCTTTCATCTTCAGCCTTTGCATCCTGCAGGGCAGGCATAAAGCAAATACTGATTGTATGGTTGCATGGTTGAGTAAGAGTACACAGGGCCTCAGGCTCTGGTCCTGGATCCCCCACTGATTAGCCCTATGCCTTTATTCTAGGTCTCTGCTACCTTAGCTGTAAACTGAGAAGATTGGCTTAGATTGTCTCCAAGGCGCCTTGCAGAGCTGATATACCCTGTGAGGATCAGATAAGAGGGCAGACTGGTAAGGAGATCCCTCCAATTCCACCCTGCCCCACGCCAGAGGGTGTAATTCTGCAGGGAGCCGCTGGGCGGCAGGTGGGAAGGCATCGGGCTGGGAACACAGTCGATTTCGCTTTCAGGGCTTGGATTCCTACCCTTAACCAGAGCCCTGGGTCAGGGTCAGTCTTTTCTCAAGGCTCTGCCATTGCAGAACAGAGATGAAGCAGTGGGCCCTGTTCCTGGGACAGCCCACAGCCCACAAACCAACGCAAAAGCATGCAGCAGCAGAAGGTGAAAGGCTAGCTTAAAGAGAAAGGGGAAGCTGGCCGTGGCTGTTTTGATTCATCCTTCTCCTCTTTCTGCCACCAATGTGGGTTGTGGTGTGAATTTCATTAGGAACCAAGATTTACAGGGATTTAGATGATGGACAAGAAAACTGCTCTGTGGGCCGGGCGTGGTGGCTCACGCCTATAATCCTAGCACTCTGGGAGGCCGAGGCGAGTGGATTGTTTGAACTCAGGAGTTCAAGACCAGCCTGAGCAAGAGCAAGACCCCTGTCTCCACTAAAAACATAGAAAGAAATAAGCTGAACAACTAAAAAAAAATACATACATATATATATATATATATATATATATATATATATATATATAATTAGCCGGGCATGGTGGCGCATGCCTGTAGTCCCAGCTACTCGGGAGGCTGAGGCAGAAGGATCACTTGAGTCCAGGAGTTTGAGGTTGCTATGAGCGAGGCTGATGCCACGGCACTCTAGCCCAAGCAACAGAGTGAGACTCTGTCTCCAAAAATAAAAGTAAACTGCTCTGCCGGAACGACTTCTGTCAGCCTCCTTCCAGGTACTGAGAAGCAAGTCCAGGTTTACAATGCAGCCATCTGCATTTGGAGCTATGCCTGGGGTTGCTCCTGGTGCCATCAGTGAGTCATAAGAACTTCCGGGATGTTGACAGCACCATGGAGTCACTCTTGGACAAGATTCTTGGGCCTTTAATCAAAGATTGAACCCAAACTCAATTATATGCCATGGTTGGTAATTGATTAGTAACAGACTGGGTTATGCTATGGTAACATTTTAACCCTGAAATGTCAATGCCCTGATGGAATAAAGCCTATTTTTAGCTCGTGCTGAATGTGTAGTTTGGGGTGGGAGCAGGGGGTGGGGGTGAGATGGGGGACTGTGCTTCACATAATCCCTCTGAACCCAGGCTGACGGTGCCCCCACCGCCTGACACTACCGGTCAGAGCAGCAGAAGAGGGTGCTGGAGTGTTGGGCCAGGCCTTTTTATGTTCTGACCTACAAGTAACACATCACATGCACTCGTAGCCCATTAGCCAGAAATGGTCACCTGTAACAGCCCACCTGCAGGGGCAGCTGCCAGATGTGGGGAGCAGATGGAATGTTTGAGGAACACCACTGCCCCTGCCACCAGGATAAGAACTATGATTCACTGCAAGTTACTGCTTCTGCAGAGCAGTAGTTCTCCAGATTTTCCATGAAGACACCCTAAGGGCCTGGGACCAAGAGATAGCCCCCAAAGCTGTGTTCACCACCCCAAGTGATTGAACTCTTTTAAGTCTTTTCTAATCTTAAGAGTTTATGGTATTAATAATTTGCATTCTGCTCCAAATCTGTCCCTACTACAAACCCACCGAGCTATCTGCCACAGAACCCACAAGTCTCCTTCTGCCTCTGTGACTATAGGTGCCCCATCTGTGCTCCTGTCGGAAGGTAAAACCCACCCCCACGTGTGAGTTCCCATCTCCTTTCACCTTCTCAGAGGCATTGCACGAGCCATTGCTGCCTCTCTCTCCAGTGTCAGTGAGTTTCACCTCTACTAGACTGTTCCTGCAGGTGAACAGACATATGTTCCCATCTTAAAAACATCCTCCTTTGACTCCACATTCACTCTGATCACAGCCCACACGTCTGCTTCCCTCTGCAGCAAAACCCCTGGGAAAGGCTTTATGTGTGCTGTTTCCAGTCCCTCTTCTTCCTCTCTGTCTTAAACGGGCATATCAGCCTCCTTCCCCACACCTCACTAAGCTGCTCCCGCCAAGGTCACAGCACCTGGCTGTGGCCACGTCTCAGTCCCTTTCTTGCAGCATTGGACTTGCAGGACACTACTCTGCCCTGGTGCCAGGGGCCCTTTCTCAGGCTCCTCAGCTGGCCCTTGGTCATAGCCCTGCCTCTGTGCCCCAAGTCCCTGGTCCCCCTGCTGGGGGCTCGGCCCAGCCCATGCACACTGGTGACCCCCAGACTGGTGTCTCTGGAGCCAACCTCCTGCCTGAACTCCAGTGCATATCCATTTGACAGACATCTCCATTTGAATGTGCTAGAAACTTCCAACTTGCAGGTGTTTCCCCACCAAGCCTGCTTTCCCACAGCCTTCCCCGTCTCAGAACGCAGCACCTGCATTCTTCCAGGTATTCAGCCCAACAGCCTCGGCGTCTTCCTGAACTCCTGGTCCTAGCTCTCCCCCTCACTCTTCCCAAATACAGACAAAACACATTGACCAGCAGCCACTTTCTGTTCACGAACGAACCCCTGCCCAAGTTCTAGCGCCATCCAGCTCTGGTGCAGAAGGATAAACAGGATAGTCCTATCCGTTTGCTCCAGAGGGAAAAGCTTCAGGTGGATGGAAACCTCACATCACTGTGATTCACAGGCAGAATCGAACTCGACAGCATTTTTTTCTATAACTCTTCTCAAAATGTCAATACAGTTTTGTTAACCAAGGAAGGCTCAGTACAGCCCTGCCCTACCCAGAGGACAGCTCGGACGTTAGACTCTGCACCTTCCAAGGGGCATGGAGGAGCCATCCGTCCTCACCCCACCGGACCTGTACTGCTGCAGAGGCAGGAACGGCGGAAGCCCCAGTTCTACCCTCCTCTGCCCCCTGCACAGGGCCAGGCCTGGCCTCTGCCTCTGGATAAACCACGAGTGATTAACGAAAAGATTCCTCCCCAGTTAGCCGGGCTTTCCGCCCGCTTGTTCTAGGAAGGGCAGCAACAAGAGCTGCAGACTTAGTGCAGCAAAGCTAGAAAGGGGTTTCCTACAAGAGTGTGGCTGGGCAGGTGATCCTCACCTTGCAGACCCCCGCCCCTATGTCAGCAGCCTCCCCTACGCTGAGCTGTGCAGCCACCTATTAACAGTACTTGATTGGCTCTCCAGGCACAGACCGCTTGTTGCAGCGACAGGACCAGCAAACACAAAACAGTGACCAGCAACAGAGAGCAGGGCACGAAACACCACACGGGTCAGGAGTCATTGCAGGCTGGGCAGGTAGCTGGGCCTTGGATAGGGGGACCCATCAGTTAGGCAGGAAGAAGGGAAGGGGATGCGCTGGGCAAAGGGAAACAGGTGTGAGCAGAGCCCTCAGGCAGTAGGGCCCACGGGGTACAGTAGTCACATAACTGAAGAGCCTCACAGAAGCCCCAGGAGGGAGGGACCAGGACTCACATTTTCAAAGGAGGAAATGGGCGCCGGGAGGCACTGAGTGGCTGGGGCTGGAGCTGAGCCTGGACCCCGCACCCCCAGCAGAGCCTCCTCTCCCCAGCTGGAAGATGGGCATCTGAGGGGTGGAGGCGTGTGCCCACACGGGAGCTATGGCATGCCCAGCCACGAAGCTGAATTTAAAGGACACATAGGCTTCCAGACAAGGCCAGATGACATTCCCACAGAGGCCACCACCTCCCCTGAGTCAGCCCCGAAGCAGGCCCTGCAAGCGGAGAGCGGTCCTGGGGCTATGTCACCAAAGCCAGCGGGAGTTGTGTTCCACCCTCTCACTCTAGGTTTTTTGTGGGATACCTTGGAATCCCCAATACCATCCCAGGATTCAGTATTTCAATTAAGTGTAGGTCTAAAATGTGATTTTATTTTGTGACTGTTAATGCTTTTTGTTTTATTTTTTTAAGAGATTGGAGTCTCGTCCTGTCACCCAAGCTGGAGTGCAATGATGTGATCATAGCTCACTGCAGCCTTGAACTCCTGGGATCAAGTGATCCTCCTGCCTCAGTCTCCCCAGTAGCTGGGACCACAGGCCTGCACCACCACACCCAGCTAATATTTAAAACTTTTTTGTTGAGACAAGGTCACACTATGCTGCCAGACTGGTCTTTAACTCCTGGGCTCCAGTGATCCTCCCACCTCGGCCTCCCAAAGCGCTGGGATTACAGGCGTGAGCCACCATGCCTGTCCTCCTTTGATGCTTTTTAGCTAAACAAGCTCATACATATGGGAAGGGGGAATCCTTTCCCAGATGGTGCGTACCCTCATTTGGGATGGGAAATATGTGGCTGCACATATGTGTGATTGTAAGGGTGTTACCTGACGGCTCTGCAACACGTGTGTAATGAGTACCGACGGTGCAGTGAGACTCACCAAGGATAAACAAAGACACACTCTGCTGTCCCACAAAAGATGGAATTTATATCCCTGAGCCCAGAGCAGTGCCCAGTGAAGACCACCTTTTGTCTTCTGGGTAAATCTTTTGATGTTTGATTAGACTCCTCGGCCTGACTTCAGAGCATTGTGCCTGAGACATGCAATCATGGAGGGCAGCAGAACAAAAGACTGTTTCTCTCCCTCTCCCCCTTCCTCTCCCTCTCTCCTGCTGAGCCCAGTCACGTGACCCAGACGGAGCTTCATCTGAAAGGCCTGCGCAGGCGGGCAGGGCAGGTAGGCTGCTTGTTCAGCGCGTTGTGGGGGTTCCAAGAATGCCAAGCCCTTCCCGCATGGGCTGCGTGAATCGCGGCCAGCCGACAGCCCAGCCACTGGGCCTTTTGAGTCGGACAGACCCCGGACCTCCGCCCAGCTGCAGACGGTTCTGTTCTTGGCACAAAGGAAGGCTGCTTTGCCAAGACTGTGGCTGTCCGGGAGGGGCGACTGCCCCTTGTTTTTCCTTCCGGGCACTGAAAGCAAGCATATTCACCAAATAAATAAAGACTCAGTCAATGAAAGCAGCTGTATTTCAAGGGGAGTCAGGGAGTAAGCCAAGGAATAAATAAAAAGCCCCAGTGACAAAATGCCCATTTATTGGGTTTCCTCCGCAAACATTTACTGAAGCATCTGTGTGCCAGGCACTGTCCCGAGTGCTGGGAAGACGCGAAGATGCCCTTGCGAACGGCCCCCGCCTCCCCCCGCTGCAGTGGGAGGCAGACTCGGCCAGGACGCTGCACAGTTACCCTCCGCAGGTCCTCCGCTCTCAAGCAACCAAGAATACGTAGGACGGGAAGGTACATATGAAAGAAAGTTAGGCAAGGGATGGACACGCTTGAAGCTCTGACTCGGGTGAGGCAAAGGCAATACATGTAACCTAACATTTACACCCCCGTAATATGCTGAAATTTAAAAAGATTTAACAAAATAAGAAAAGAGAAAGTTAGGCAAAAGAAGCAAGACACAACAGAGCACACGCTGTCAGATTCCATTTCTATAAAGTCCCAAAGCCAGCAGAACTGACCTCTCAGGCCAGGGGCCAGGCGGTGGTCACTTTACAGGGGGCCTGGGGAGGAAAACCCCGTGGGGCCTCTGGAATGCTGGGAGTGTGCACAAGGACATTCTGGGCCTGGACACCTATGGCCTGGGCACTTTTTAAAATCTATACTTCAATGGCTTAAGAATCTATTTATATGTGAAGAATCTATTCATATATGTATTTGTACAGTGAATTCGAGAGCAGGAGGCCCTTAAAGGCTGTTATCTTATACATGACCTTGACAAGGATCATATCTAAATAATCTGGCCCCTTAAGCATTCACACTAAACTTTAGTGTGTCTTTACCAAAAAATGTCTTTTCTTTTCTTTTCTTTTCTTTCTTTCTTTCTTTCTTTCTTTCTTTCTTTCTTTCTTTCTTTCTTTCTTTCTTTCTTTCTTTCCCTCCCTCCCTCCCTCCCTCCCTCCCTCCCTTCTTTCCTTCCTTCCTTCCTTCCTTCCTTCCTTCCTTCCTTCCTTCCTTCCTTCCTTTCCTTCCTTCCTTCCTTCCTTCCTTCCTTCCTTCCTTCCTTCCTTCCTTCCTTTCCTTCCTTCCTTGTCTATTTATTGAGACAATCTTGTTCTTTTGCCCAGGCTGGAGTGCAGTGGCATCATTATAGCTCACTACAACCTGTAACTCCTAGGCTCAAGCAATCCTCCTGCCTCAGCCTCCCTAAGTAGCTGGGACTACAGGCACATGCTACCATACCTGGCTAATTGTTCTATTATTTTTTGTAGAGATGAGGTCTCACTCTTGCTCAGGGTGGTCTTAAACTCCTGGCCTCAAGCAATCCTCTCACCTCGGCCTCTCAAAGTACTAGGATTACAAGCATGAGCCACCGTGACCAGCCAAAAATGTCTTCTTTATGGCTAACCTCACTCCATAAAGTATGTCCATCAAACCCATTGAGTCTAACAACAGCACCTGGTTTTATACTGAAGACGGGGAGATGCCAAGCAGTTTTTCACTTTTTCATGCATATGTTTATCCTACAAGCAATTATTGAGCTCCTGCTGTGTGCCAGGCACTGGGGATACACAAATAAAGTGAAGTAGACAAAACTCTTTTTAGTGAAATAAATGGACAAGCAAATAACTACAACATAGCACAGCAAGTGCTGGAAATAAACTAGTGGCTTAGGAGGCCAAGTGCAGATGAGGCTATCAGGAGGGCTTCCTGGAAGAGGTGAGGGCAGAACTGCACTTGAGGATGAGGAGTCAAATGCACAAGGTGGGGAGCACAGGCACAAAAAGAGGGACAGAGGTCAGTCCTGGGAACCGCAAGGTGACCAGAAGGCAGGGACACAGGCTGGAGTGGGTTAGGAGCTAGTTCAGGAATCAGGACAGCAACAACAAGGTAAGGAAGGGCAGCAGGTGCAGAGGAAAAGGGCGGAGCTGAATTCAGCAAAATGCTACCAGCTGGCCAGATCCTAAGAAAAACCCTTGGCCAAACACCTGGGGCCCTGACAGCATAATCTAGATTTGTCTTGGAAGTGTGTTTAAGGTCACCTCTGGGTTGAAAGGATGTGACAACATATCTCAGTCACCTACTGCTTCTTATGTCCCTCCCAGCTTGCCACTTCCCTCTGGGCTTCCTGGAGGGTCTGGTTTCTAGTCCAACAACAACAACATCCACACCAGTAGCAAAAGCAGCAAAACACCTCTGCATGTGGCCCTGCGTGCCTCAACGCGCCTGCTTGCTACCTGATGGAAACAGCTGCCACAGCCTCCCAGGTGCGGCACTGTACCTGGAGCAAAGCCCTTCTGAGGCTGTAGCAAGTCACTACCTGAATTGTGCCCTTCAGCCGCCTCTCTCAGCCATGGAAATTCTTGCAGCAGAGCGGAAGGGAACAGGAGAGGAGAGGCTGCACCTTCACCAACTCCTCTTGCATCTTTCCAAACTGCATGGCTGAGACAGGGCTGAGGGCAGAGAGAAGAGGCTCATAAAGTCCCAGTATAATCTTTAAACTCTAATAGTTGTTAAAGGCACAAGCTCAATGATCTACGATCTGGCTTTATGGTATGGTGAATTGTCTTCTCACAGCTGGAAATGAAAACTCTTCAGTGCTTAGAAAGCTTCCTATCCCTGGCCTCCACCCCACTGCACCCCAACCTTGTCTGACCCTCCTACACACTTTCCTGGAAAAGGCCCCTTTCTCTACCCCCATATTTACCACGATGGGCTCCCCAAAGCCGGGCAGGATCCCTTTCCCAGGAACTAGCATTCAGGACCCAGGGGCATTCCGTCTCTCTCAGTGGGTAGCTGGGCTGTAGCTAAGTGGGCTTCAGAGCGAGGCCAGCAGATGGGGGGCCATGAAGGCGCCCCAGGCGTGCAGAGCCATGGGGCTCTGTTGGGATATGTTTCCAAATCTAAAACTTGCACAAGTGTCTTTCCGGTACAGAAGTGCTCTGCCTGAGAATGTTCTCTGCTCTGAGACTCACCTTTTCCTAGCGCCCTCTCGAGCTCACCCCCGCCTGCTGCACAGGAGAGAGGCAGGCCTCTCCCTGCCTGGCTTCGCACTGCAGGCATTGCTCCAGGGAGTAGAAACTCTCTGGCACCAAACAAGGGACGATTCAAGAATACATTGCTCCTGAGTCCCAGGAGACAAAGTGAAGAGAGAAAGAGAACTTAGCGAGTGATGTGGAAGGGACAAGACCAATTTTATCCCAGAGTCAAAGTCAGCGTGAGCCTCCATGCTTCACCCTCTGTTCCTCTTAGAGCTCAAGGACACCTTTTATGGGTGGAGAAAGAACTTGAGGTTTGACCAGAATGGCATGCTGAGAGTGTCATAAAGTGTGCTGGATGCTGGGTGGGTTAATGGGGGAAAGTGTGCGTGCGGATGGGGTGCAGAAGGGCAGAGTTGGTGAGAATCATTGTAAAACATGGAAATCACCATCACTCACTAAATAAGGTGTGAGTTGAATTATGTGTAAAAACATGGAGGGACGATGATATTGAGGTTTACACTATTTCTTATGGCAGTATGATTTAGGGTGACAGTTTATTAAAAGGAAAGACAATGCAAACACTTCATACACATAGATAAGAAGTGGGAGATTAGAAAGGCAGCTCCATGGTCGAAAACAGGCCTGGGGACAAGCAGAGCTGAAGATGCCCATGTGCGGCTTGCTTGTCTCACACACACACACACACACACACACACGCACACACACTCACACACGTGTGCACACACACAGAGGCAAAGGCAGAGAAATGGGCCTGCAATTACACTCAGTCTCGCCTGGGTCTTCCTTGGCGTACTTTTGGTGGCTAGGCTTACCACACTGAGGGATAATTTTTGGAGAAACTACATAAATTCAAAAAATGGGAGGAGGAGAGAGAAGAGGAGTGGGGGCAGAGTGAGAGAAAGAAGGTCAGATGAGTACCAGGGAGAGAACAACCAGGAAGCCAAAGGAGGTGACAGCCAAGGCTCTAGAGAACCAATAGTTACAAAGTCTGTGGTCGCCTATTTTAAATATTTGGGAACCTGAAAACCATAAGATAATATTGGGGTTGGGAAACTGAGGCATGAAGCAACTTTAAATGAAAACACTCCTCCCCCAAAATGACACTTAAATGTCAGGAGACAGGAAATTATTTTAAACAAAGGTGATGGTAGGGGAACGTCAGATATCCAAAATCTGGAATGTCACAGTTATGGAACTTGAACCCATGATCACAAGGAAAATAGGAGGAGGGTGGCTAGAGCTTGCCGCTGTGTGATGTGACAGGGACAGCCTTTGTGTGCTTGAACTGGCAAACGTACTCAAAGCACTGTGTTTGCGGCGAGCTTGGTCCCATATGTGCTTGGCTAAAGCTCACCCGCACGGACAATGTCTTCGGCAGCAGGGGCATATGCATCTTCACGTAGCCATTGCCAAATCAACCCCACGGGGAAAGTTGAGGGCATAACAGAACAAAGGCAAGGTTTGCTGTGAATGTAACCAGCAAGCCCCAGGGATTCGAGGCATGGGTCCTTGCAGCCACATCAAGAGAAGGAGCTAGAAAACAAGCAACCCAGTCAAGACCGACTGTCACAGCTTCATTGACCTGAGAGAGACTCAGATGTTAAATGCCAGTGATCAAGTGGCAAGGTTTTTCATGAAAACTGGAATCCCATTAAGTATCAATGAATGGTAAGTCCAGGATTCCAAATTTTAAATACAAAAGAAAAAAAAAAAACACCCAACTTCCAAGTTCCATTTCTGCCTAAAACCACAACAGCAAATGCTCTGATGAAAATGAAGCGCCAGCAATAGAGCTGCAGGTCTGCTGAAGCAGCACGCTCGCCTTTTTGTTGCCATGTCAGTCACTCAGTAATTAAAGACCGACGATTATGGGAAGAAAAGCAAAGAAGCACAGCTCCTAAGCCTTAACGAGCAACGTGTTGTTCCGATGCCATGTACCTTGTGCAGGCAAGAGGTATGAAAAGATATGCGACCTTAAGAAAGTCGAGTGCCAGGGTGCGACTACAGCGTGTTAATCCACCTTTGATGTATTACCTCAGTCACCATAATAACAGGCTGGGCGCACAGGTGCCAGCCTCAGAAGGGTTCAAAGCAGTTGGTGGCCTTATCTCATCTCTTCTCACAGCTCCCTCAAGAAGTGAGAAAGAAGGAAGCAACTTACAGATGGCAAGGCGGGCTGTGGCTTGTCCAAGGCCTCTGAGCTCAAGTCAGGGAGCAGCTGAGAAAGCAAATTTGGGAGGACAACTCCTCTCTGAGTGAATTAAACTGCATCTTGCTGGGTTCTAAAATCAAATTGCACTGTAAAAATAGTAGCCCCCTAACAGAGGGCCTACTTCCAAACCTCCCCCTGCTAACGTGGCATGGGTAGGTATGTCTGGGAAAATACGTTCGCCTTTGTCCTCCTGCGCAGTATTTCTGTGGTGGGGTGACCCATGGAAGAGCCCAGAGGCTGGGATCCATTCGGCATTGACACTTCATTTTTTTCCGGCTATAGCTATGGTATAAAAGAGTAATTATTTGTTGTCACAGATGGCAAGCACTATTTAATTTGGGTTTTCCAACACAATTTGTCTTTTGATTTAGTGATCACCATAGTGATGATCCTACAATGACTAAAGACTCCAATTTTTAGGATGAGTGTTTGTTTCCTTGTTTTTTCCCAAAATCAGTCACTTACTTTCCTATACCAGGTAATCTACAATCATTCAGAGAACAGGAGAAAGGGGAAGGGAAGCCAGACTGGGGATGGAATAGTGTCATGACTGAGTGTCTGTGTGACTCAGATAACCTTGATGGCACCTGGTCTAACCTGTCATCACAGACCCTTTTAATTACAGTGTCATCAAAGTCATCCACAGCCTGTAATCACTGTCTCACCACACACTCTATTTAGCAGAGAGAAGAGGAAGGTATGGAAAAGAATAAAACCAGGATAAAAAGCCCAATAAAGAAAACAAGGAAGAAATAACAAGCCAGAAACTACAGACCTGAGGAATCGCACTTCTCTAACTGAAAGTTTATATCACCTGCAGCGCTAGCTCCAGGAGCACAAGACCTGTGTCTGGTGTGTCCGCCGCTGTCTTTCTATGCCTAGAACAGCGCCTGGCACACAGCAAACATTTGCCGACAAGCCCCACGGCCTCTGACGCCGTTTGCAAGGAGGAAGCTAAGAGTGCGTGGCTGTTAAGACAAGACTTTCCCGAGCCCGAGGGCCCCGAAAGTCGGGCCGTCGCCGCACGGTCCTGGGGGTCCAGCAGGCCTCTGCCCTCTGCGCATCCGGGCAAAGCACCTAGAACCATGGCAGCTTGGAGGCACTTTCAGGCCAGCACTTGTTTCTCCTTCTCACCTCCCAGCTTACCATAGCCCCCACCACGGCCACCGGCTCTCTGGACCACAGGGAACCGAACACTGGGGCCCACATGTCCTGATTTCCTGCACCTTTGGAGGTGCCCAAGGCGGTGTGCTGCCCCCTCAGGAACACACAGGATTAAATAGGTCTCTAGGATAAAGGCACATGTCGCATGAAGGAACAAGTCCCGGTGGTAGCATTCCGGATGGTTTGATTCCCGAGAGAGGAAATGATTGTGTGGAGGCGGGAACCTCCTCACTGCACCTCCAATTACAGTGAGGCCATGCAGCTTCCTTCCTCCACCTTGGAGCACCTTGACAATGTTTTTGAACTTAAAAAATACCTGTTAAAGGTATTTTATTTTCACAATGTTTTCATAATGTTTAAAATAATTTGTTAGTTACCGGAGTTTACACTAAATAAAATAGGCAGGGAGTACTGCAGATGGCTTCATCTTCAGTCTTCATTTGTGCCTCAAAATGCACAATTTCAGGTCAGTCTAAGCAAATAAAAAATGCAATAGAAAATGGTACAACGGGAATGGACCTGATGCACAGGCTATGTTCCAGCGGTCCATCCACTGTCACACTGAAGGTCTGGGAGTGCTTGTGAGCAGCCATGAGAGAAGGGGCAGCTATGGAGCCTGAAGACCTTCTCGACTCCTGCAAAAGGTAGACAAATAGTCCTTTGCAGCGAGGATGGGATGACGATGGAGGGATAATCTCAGGTCTGAGGCAGAGCCCCTTGAGGACTTCTGATTCTAAAGGATGAGCTCTCCCCAGGGCCAGAAAACATGGCCCTGCCTCCTCGGGAACGCCTTGTCCACATACGCGACGTTCGGAGGAGGAGCCCGGAAGGGTGAGGGGCCGAAGGAGGCACAAAGGTCTGGAAGCCCCCACGGCAACGAGGTGTCCAAGTGGACTCCATGGGAGTGACTGGTGACCACGTGGATACTGGGCAGAGCTGTGTGTCCCTCCAATGTCAGCGGGCAGAGCAGGGGAGCCTTGGTGAAGAGGGTTTCACGCTGGAAGTCACTGGTTTCAATGTATTTTCAACAAAAAATTTCTTTTTTGTTGTTGTTAAGACAGAGTCTCACTCTGTTGCCTGGGCTAGAGTGCCGTGGCATCAGCCTAGCTCACAGCAACCTCAAACTCCTGGGCTCAAGCAATCCTTCTGCCTCAGTCTCCCGAGTAGCTGGGACTACAGGCATGCGCCACCATGCCCAGCTAATTTTATAGATAGATAGATAGATAGATAGATAGATAGATAGATAGATAGATAGATGATAGATAGATAGTTGTCCAGCTAATTTCTTTCTATTTTTAGTAGAGATGAGGGTCTCGTTCGCTCAGAACTCGAACTAGACTCTTGCTAGTCTCGAACTCCTGAGCTTATACGATCCACCCACCTCAGCCTCCCAGAGTGCTAGGATTGTAGGAGTGAGCCACCCCACCTGGCTTTCAATATATTAATGTCTGTCCCAGGCTGGCATAGTTCACCCTCCACTCCAGCAAGAACAGTGGGCTAGCTGTCTCAAGCTTTCTCACTGCCAGGAGCAATGCGGGGGTGTTTGAAAATCTCTCTGTTGGCCTGAATTCATTCTGCGTTTCTTCACCACCTGGTTGTAAGTTTCACTTCCTCTGCAGCTGCTAGTTTCTGTCATTTCTTTTCCCATTTACACCAGTCCTGAATCAGCTTCTTTTTCAGAACCATGAATTTCTCTCCATAGAGGTCATTAAAGATCTCCACTTGCTGCTGCAAGGTTTCTTATCTTGTTTCACAGCAGAAGTTCAGCTGAATGTCACACCTAAATGGCTCCTCATCAGTCAGTTTATATTGAAAACAAAGAATTTGAGCTGAGCACAGTGATGCACACCTGGGGTCCCAGCTACTTGGGAGGCTGAGGCAGGAGCATCACTTGAGCCCATGAGTTTGAGGTTGCGGTGAGCTAAAGTCACACTCTAGCCTGGACCAGAGAGAGCGAGACCCCGTTTCCAAAAAAAAAAAAAAAAAGAGGAAGAAGAAAGAAATAAAGAATTTGGCAAATATTTGTCTATCAGTGCATCATCTTACCCTTCTCTGATTTCTTAAACAAAACTCACTCCAGTGAGTGGATTAATAAAATGTGGTACATGTCTACCATGGAATACTACTCAGCCATAAAAGAAAATGATGAAATAACCTCTTGTATTATCCTGGATGGAGCTGGAGCCTATTCTTCTTAAGTGAAGTATCACAAGAATGGAAAAACAAGCACCACATGCACTCACCAGCAAATTGGTATTAATCAATCAGGACTTACATGCACAATGGAAGTAACATTCATCCATGTCGGGAAGGTGGGAGGGGGAGGAGGGGCAGATAACTCACACCTAACGGTGCAGTGCGAGCTGTCTGGGGGTTGGGCACTCTTGTAGCTCTGACTTGGGCAATGCAAAAGCAATTTATGCAACCAAGGCGTTTGTACCCCCATAACACTCTGAAATTAAAAAAAAAAAATTTTAAATCACAGCAATGGGGAAAATGGACATTTAATGATAGTATCTCAATAATGTAGTAAAATTTTTATCAATTTTAGTGATAAAATATGTTAACTCCAGGCACATAATAAAGAAGAAATTCATTCCTTTAAAAAAACACAACTCACTCCAGTGATCTGCCTCTGCTTCAACTGCAAAGTACAACAATTTAAAACTTTTTAAAATATTTTAAATTTTAAACAACCGTATTATGTTGTCAAACCCAAATTAAACAGTGCTTGCCATCTGTAACAATAACAAAAAATTATTCCTTTATGCCATAGATATAGCCAGGAAAAAGTGAAGTTTCAAAGCTGAATAGATCCCAGCCTCTGGGCTCTTTTAAAATTTCTTTCTCTGTGAGCAAGGGTTCCATATACAGCTTTCTAAGATTTTCCATATAATCTTTTTAGTTCACTGAGTTCAATGTGTTTCTTACTCTAATAGTCTTTCCTGGTTACTTCCTTGCATCTCTAAAATTTGGTTACTTTTTCTTAAGTCTAGTGAAACTTAGACTTCATCCTTTTTTTTAACTTTATGAAGATTCTATTTTTTGCCTCTAAAACTTTTACAAAATTCTATACAAAAACATGTAATATTTCCATAGCGTTTTAGCTGTCTGATAGCTTATCCTGTTTCTTTTACATGATATTTGTCCTTAGCAGCCAAAGTCAGGGGCGGATTTTCTCCTGGAATCTGATTCCTTTCTTTGGACCTTCAGCCCACTCACCTCAGACACACAGTTCTGCACCCTGAGCTCCTGAGAAAAAGTCTTTGTTACTTTGATCTTCTGTCTAAAATCTCATGATTTTTTTTTTTTTTTTTTTTTTTTTTGAGACAGAGTCTTGCTTTGTTGCCCAGGCTAGAGTGAGTGCCATGGCGTCAGCCTAGCTCACAGCAACCTCAAACTCCTGGGCTTGAGTGATCCTTCTGCCTCAGCCTCCCGGGTAGCTGGGACTACAGGCATGCGCCACCATGCCCGGCTAATTTTTTATATATATATATCAGTTGGCCAATTAATTTCTTTCTATTTATAGTAGAGACGGGGTCTCGCTCTTGCTCAGGCTGGTTTTGAACTCCTGACCTTGAGCAATCCGCCCGCCTCGGCCTCCCAAGAGCTAGGATTACAGGCGTGAGCCACAGCGCCCGGCCAATCTCATGATTTTTTAAGAGTTCATTTTTCCCATGGTATTTTAAACGTTTGTGCAGTCTGCTGTACCATCCCTTGCTGCCTTCTATGCTTTGCCACAGGAAGAGCTTCCAGAACAAACTGGCAAACAGCCGACTGATCCCTGCAAGAAGACATTCCAACCTGAAGGGGCCCTGAAGGAGACCTGGCAGACCAACCCCCCACCTTGGAGGAGAGTTTGGAGCACCCTTCTCAAGGTGGAGACTTCTGAGCAGTGGCCACGTTCAGCCGCACTTCTCCCTGCCCTTGCTCACGGCTGTCAGCCGGCAAGCCTCTCCCAGGGTGTGCGTTCCGCCAGCTCGTGCACTCTAGGATTTATTCTACATTCTCTGGGGTTCTTTTTAAAATTTTTCAAAAGGCTGACAGGAACAATATTTTTTTAGTTTTTCTATTTCCAAAAATATATGTTACCTTTAAAATTCAAAGGCAATGTAGCTGGATATAAAAAGCTTAGGGCACACTTTTCTTGAAAATGGTATAGAAATTGTTTTACTCTCTTCTAGCACTGAATATTGTTTTGGAAAAGTCTGCAACAACCATGATACCCCCAAACCCCTTTTATAAAAGTGACTAGATCTTTTTTATGGTTGCCCAAAGATCCTTTATTAATGAGGTCAATACCGTTTTACTTTTCCCCTGTTTTTCTGAAGATGGGATTTGCTTTTGTTTCTCCTCCTCCTTTGGGCAATTTCTAAGAGGAGAAGGGAAAAGTTCAGTTTGTTCTGTCATCTCCAAACCTCATTACCAAGACAGCTGCCTGCTTAACTCCCCTGATTTGCATGCCAAGAAATAGGACACAGATTAGTAATTCAACACTGATTCCTAATAAATTATTTCCTTCTCTCTTTCCATTCTGTCTTAACCAGAAATCTTAGTCGTGTGTTACAATCCAGATGAGTGAGGGAGAAAATGCAAGAAAGGGATTGGGTAGCTACTTGTAGGGAATTGGAAGATAAATTTGGAGGAGGGCATATCCTCCAGGCCCCACAGTGTCCCCACCCCACTGGAGCTGCAGTCTGGGGAGGATGGGATGTGCCCTGCAAGGCAAGAGAGTTGAGGAGAGAGGAAGAGGATTCCTTTGTATTTATCTGCAGAACAATCTTCTCCTGCTTCCGGTTAGAAATAGCTGGGGTTTTTGGTCTTTAATTCCCGTATATTTGTGGTATCTTATTTACCCAAGTTCCGTTATTATTTGCCCACACACAGTTTCAGGCAGCGTGAGAGACATACAGTCTAATAGGACAGGGTCCCCATCATCAAGGGATCACAAACTGGTAGAAAACAGAGGCATCTATGGAACTAACTCTAATATAAGTGGGAGGTCTCAGAATGGGGCAGGCAAGAGCATCCTTTGGAGTATGGGAAGAAACTCTGAGAGGTTCTATTTATCCTTATTTCATATAAATATAAAGAAATTACACTCCAGCTTATGTTCAAAATGACACCAGTGCTCTCACAGGATGCTTACGTCTTGTAGTCATGTGTCATGAACTGTTTTCTGGGAAAGGAGGTCCATAAAGGAGGAACTGGCAGTAGGTTTTTGCCTAGTATATTATTAATATTTAGTGTTTGCTCCACTGACCCTCACAACTGGGCACGAAGCTTAAAAAATTACAACAAAGAGATTGCAAAATGTAGATGACATTCGTATGCAAACACACATGCAAAAAAAAAAAAAAAGGAAATGGCCAAGCTGACATTCTGCTCCTTATATAAGCTCTTTATCAATCATTTCCAGGTAAGAAAGTCATGAAGAACCCAAGTCTGGCCAGATATTGGCCAAAATAAAATTAAAAGTTATGGTAAAGTTTTTTGAAATATTGATTAACATCTGATGTCATTAATGATGCACTTCTTATTAAGTATATTGTGCCTTGAGATATTGGCTTGTGAGAATATATATATATATAATTTATGAATAAATAAGTATACATATTTTGGGAATGTATACCCTCCTTTTTCTTTTATTGGTGGAGGTGTGCAATGAAAAATCTGATGTAATAAATGCAAAGCCTGTGCTGGCCCTGTGAAGAAAACTGGGAGAGAGAGCACAGGCTGTTCCCTGTTCCTGGCAAAGAGGCAGACAATCGCAGGTATGTGAGCTGCATCATGACGAATGCGTGAGATGCTGCCAGGGGAAGAAGAGAGGCTCATTTCAGGTAGATGGAAATGTCTGAGCAGAGAGACCCAGAGGCTTCAAAGAACATGTCCATTTTGGAGATCAGTGGCCAGGTCGATGTCTCCTAGAATGCACAGCGTCTAGCCAGAAGGGTGGCAGATAACAATGGAAAGGTGGATCACCTCCAGATTTGAAGGACCAGAATTCTATACTAAGAATTTGGACTGCACACTGTAAGTGAAAGTGAGTTGATGGAGAAATATGAACAAGGATGTGTCCTTACTCAAGTTATAGTTTACGCATCTCTGATCTCTGACAATACTTTCAACACTCTCAGTGGTAAATTAGCCAGGGGAACAAGCAATAACTTTTTTTTTTCCTTAGAGGCACGTCTTTCTTGGTTGCCCAGGCTAGAGTGCACTGATAAGATCTTACCTCACTACAGACTGCAGCCTTGAACTCCTGGGCTCAAGCCATCCTCCCACTTCAGCCTCTGGAGTAACTGGGACTACAGGCACCAAGCTGTGCCACCATGCCCAGCTCCAAGAAACAATAATTGGTGATATTTATATTGGTTTAAAAAATCAATATCTAGGCCGGGTGTGGTGGCTCACCCCTGTAATCCTAGCACTCTGGCAGGCCGAGGCGGGAGGATGGCTCAAAGTCAGGAGTTTGAAACCAGCTTGAGCAAAAGTGAGACCTCATCTCTACTACAAATAGAAAGAAATTAATTGGCCAACTAAAAATATGTAGGAAAAATTAGCTGGGCATGGTGGTACATGCCTGTAGTCCCAGCTATTCGGGAGGCTGAGGCAGGAGGATTGCTTGAGCCCAGGAGTTTGAGGTTGCTGTGAGCTAGGCCGACACCACGGCACTCTAGCCTGGGCAGCAGAGTGGGACTCTGTCTCAAAAATAAAAAATCAATATCTACTCTTCTCTCTCTCTCTCTCTCTCTCTCTCTCCATCTACTCTCTACCTATTGTTAAGAAACTTGGAGCACTATATTAGCACCAAGATGGAAAATGCCACTCAATATTTAGGAGATACTAAAAAACGAATTCTTTTGGAAAGAAAGTTTTTTTTTAATTGCGGTAAAATACACATAAAATTTACCATCTTAACCATTTTCATAGTCCAGGTGGTATTAGGTACATTCGCATTATTATGCAACCAGCGCCACTATCCTTCTCCAGAGTTTTCTTCACCTTGTAAAACTGAAGCTCTGTACCATTAAACACTAACTCCCCTTTCCCTCTCCCCCAGCCCCGGCAACCATCATTCTACTTTCTGTCTCTGTGAATTTGATCACTCTAAGTGGTCAAGTGGAATCATACACTATTTATCTTTTTGTGACTGGCTTATTTCACTTAATATTTTCAAAGTTCATTCACATTATATATGTATCAGAATTTCCTTCCTTTTGAGGCTAAATAATATTCCATTGTATGGCTATACCACATTTTTTTTGAGAGAGAGTCTCACTCTGTTGCCCAGGTTAGAGTGCAGCCTAGCTCACAGCAACCTCAAACTCCTGGGCTCAAGGGATCCTCCTGCATCAACCTCCCAAGTAGCTGGGACTATAGGTGCACCACGATACCCGGCTAATTTTTTCTATTTTTACTAGGGATGGGTCTCACTCTTGCTTAGGCTGGTCTTGAACTCCTGAGATCAAGGGATCCTCCGGTCTCAGTCTCCCAAAGTACTAGGATTACAGGTGTGAGCCACCGCACCTTGCCTTTACATTTTGTTTAACTATCCATCCATCCATCCATAGGTGGGCACTTGGGTTGCTTCCACCTTTTGGCTATTGTGAATCATGCTGCCATGGACACAGATGTATACACATCTCTTGAAGACACTGCTTTCAATTCTTTTTGGTGTGTGCAAGAGTAAACCTTTTGTTAAGTTTGCTTTTCTATGGGTTATTTTGAAAGAGGCAGTGAGTTCTCCCAGAGGCTCTCTTAACACTTTATATTCTTGAAAAAGTACTGTGAATATTTGGTGGCCACTTAAAAGTAGGCTGGTCATGTCAAGACAAAGGAGTTTCTGTTGGGAAGCTAGCCTGTGTCTGCGGTGAGGCGGCGGTGATTGCCCACCAGCCATCTAGAGCTGAGAGGCACCAGCATTGCCATGTACATGTCTTTGTATCCATCTGAATACACATTTTAATTTTACTTAAATGCCAAACAAAGGTCTAGAGCAGATTTTGCAAAGAAATGGTGAGCTGCAGACATGGATGGTTTTTAAGACAGAGTGACAGCCCTACAATCACATTGATATTATAGCAATCTGCTGCTGAGCTTAAAATGTCTCCCTCATCTTATCCTCCTGCGTGTACTCCTTCATTTCATTAGGGATTTATTTATAAGTTTGTGGATGTCACAGGCTGCACCTTGCAAGGGGCACACCGTCAGTCTTAGTCTGCTATACTTCTCCCATTTAAGAGTCCTTCTATCTACTTGTTTTCCGCCCAGTGTGGCTCAGCACGGTGAAATGCCTTTCATTCGCAGAGTGTGCGCTCCCTGCCCTGGCCTCCCCCTGCCAGCCTAAGAGCCTCACGAATCATCGACGGTGCGGGGGAGGGGCGGCTGCGTATAAAAGGGAAATGGCGCCCTGGATGGCCAGGGTTCTGCTCTTTCTGCCAATTTGTATGACAAAGCAAGCAAGTCTCTCGCGTGAAAGCTCAGCACTGTCAGTCTGAACTGAGGTCATTCTCACCCGAATTCACGACCTCCGGCAGCAGGAAAACACCCAGCCTACTGAGAAACAAAGAGCGGGTGTTCCCACTGCGCCGGACTCGAGGACTCGGGATTGTCTCTGCTTATTCCAGTCTTTTGTCACGTGGGCTGGCTGGTCCCTGCAGAGCCCCACGCTGCGAAGGACAAGGGCTCTGGGGCTTCCACCCAGGCAGCCCCTTGATTAGAGCACGGAGGCCCTCTGCCCGCGCTGCCGCCTCCCGTGCGGAGGAGGGAAGGCCTGCGAGGAAAGGCGGAGGGCCGCGGGACGAAAGCCAGGGGGGCGACAAAGTGAGAGAGCACAGATCTCGGCGGGTCTCAGCAGCCCTCGCCGCCTCCTCCCCACACTTCGAATGCGGAGCTGCGACACCTGCCTAGCCCCAATTCTCTGGGCATGGCTCCTTTACACAAATGTTAGAATTGGTAGCCTTCCAATATTTCTAACTGGAGAGCATTGAGAAGAGGAGAAAAAAAGAAGGAAATCATGATGTATTTGCAGGCTTTCTTTCATTCGCCTTCATTCATTGGCCAAGTGTAGGTTGCCCAGGAAACCGTGCGCATCTCGGCTGCAGAGCCGTCGTCAGGCTATGGGGGCTGCGGGCTGGGTTTTAAGCGGCGATCAGGCTAGCAGTGGTGGGGGGAACCTTAAAGCTAAATGTCTAGTAATTTCAATAAATGTGTAAAATATATATTTACATTAATAAAACAATGCTTTTAGAATTTACGGCCAGTTCGTCTATGTAAAGCCTCCCATCAAACTTCTTCAATTACTTAAAACAGTGGCTCTGCGTGTGTAACAGATACACGCAAAATCACTTGAGGATTTGCCAGTGAAAATAATTTGAGCATTGTGACAGCAAATATAATTTTAATAGTTTAGGGGATGTCTTGCTTACCTCTGCCCCACAATCAATTATGCAAAAAACACACGTCGAATTTTACTTTACCTAGGGATATTTCTATATCTATCTCTGGAAGGGAAAATTTTAAATGTTAGTATATCATTAAAAACCAACAGTATGCAAGAGTTCATGAAATATGTTGTCCTGAAATCTTCATGTCTGATGTACAATGACCTACATTGAGAGAAACTGTGTATAATAAACAGACAAGAAGAAATGCTGGGACCAGATCGAAAACGATTTTTCTTTGAAAGTCACATACCAGCCTCTTCTTGGGAGCTACATGGGATAAGATTTTTTTAAGGGTTATCAGATAAACTGAAAAGCATGGCTTTCATCAACATTTCAACATAAAATCAACTGCTTGTGAAAATAAAAACGTGCAGCATCCTAATTCCAATTGTGGTGGGGGCGGGGCGCAGAACGGTTACACGAACGGCAAGTCAGAGGGGCGGGAGAGGGGGCAATTCGAACAAACGCATGAGAGGACGAAGATCTTGGGCCAAATGTGCTGGGTCCCAAGGGTGTCAGGCTTTTAGAAGGATAATTTCCAGCCTCATCGTACCCCACACCTCCTCCCCTAAAAGAAGCTCGAGAGGAAAGGGCGCTTTCGTTTATATGCTCTTGAACACGCGTTTCCACCCGGCACTCCGCGGAGATCTGGCTCTGAAACAGAAGCTGAGAAAGGAAACCGTTAGGTGAGGGAGGCAGGTGGCAGGCTCACGTTTCCCAGCCAGTAGCTGAGCCCCGGGAGCGCCGCGCGTCGGGGTTGCTTCTTGGCACTTGCAGCAAGACCCTGATCGCTTGGAGTGCATCTACACTCGCAGCGCGGGTGTCACCCTAGCTCGGTTCCTTCCAGCGCTGTTCGGTCCCACCAGAGCCGCCACCTCGAGGCTGACTCTTGCTACAGCCCTTTCGCTGGGTCGCGGTCATCTTCCCCGAAGGCTGGGGCGCCCGGAAGACGCGATTCCAGTCCCAGCCCTGTCTTTAACTTGCCCGGTGACCTTGACAATTATTCGCCTTCGCTGTTTCCGAATCTGTAGTATCTGGATTAGAAAGTCCCTGCCCAGACCCGAGGGTGGGGCATGTGGACAAACCCTCCGCTGCTCTGCCAGTGGCTGGATCCCACCCTAACCCGGCCACCCGCAGCCGCGCCTGGGAAGCTCGGGCCGCGAGCTCCCGTCTGGGCGCCCTGGCTGTGTGTGGGCGGCTGGGCTTTTGTTCTTGTTACTTTTCTTTGTACACTGCAAGTGAGTTGAAACTCCCAGCCCGAAGCGGGAAAGGGAGGCGATGACAGCTTGCTGATAGTTCTGGGAGGGTCTCACCCAGCAGCTGCAGGCGCCCCTCTGCCGCGGTGAACCCGGGTCACTCGGCCCCCTCGGCCAGGGGATGGAAGGGGTCACTTCACCTCGCAACCAGCCGCCCTGGATGGGGGCAGCTGCTGCAACTATCGAATTGCAGGGAACAGGTCGTGCAGTGAACGTTTCTGCCACCCTCTCCCCTCCCTCCCTCCCTCGCCGGCAGGTTTAGGGCCTCTCTCCCTCTCTCTCTCTCTTTCTCTCACATACACACACACACACACACACACACACACACACACACACACACACACACACACACACGAAAAGTAACAAAGAGACCGGCTCCTCCCGCGAATACCTAGAGACTGCGGATTCGAAGGGGGCCGGGGCTCCAAGTGCGCGCGCACGCGCTCGTGTGAGCGCGCACGGGTCTCGGGGGTCGCGCGCGGTGCCGCAGTTTTTAGGCGTGTCCTCCCCGCCCCCCACCTGCCGCGGGAAGGCTGGGACCTCGTGGCCTCCGCGGAGGAATATAAGAATGTGCGCCGCGGGCGGGCGGGGAGCCCACCCTCTGACAGGACAATGGATGAATCGAAGCCTGAGAGGCCGAGCGCCTGGCGTGTGATTTTAAATACTCAGTTGAGGAACAAATCCCAAGCTTTTGGGAGCCCTTTGTTCTGCCGACAGCCTCGTCCCCTGGACCCCACCTTCTTTCTGCCCCCAGTACCGTCCACGCTGCGCGGCCAGCCACACCCACTCCGTCCCGCGAGTGACTTTCGTTCCGCAAAGTCAACCCTCAGAATGGAGCGGTCCTTGGTACCAGCCGGGGCGCTGTGGACTCCAGGAGAGGGGCAGGCAGAGCCCGAGGGGCTCGGAGGTCGCTCCACCCCTGGATGTGCGGCCGCAGGGGGAGGGAGCCAGCGGCCCCAGACTGAGACAAAGGACAGAGGGCATCCTGGTGCTCTTGGGCGGCAGGTGTCTCGGGTCGCGGTCACACACAACTCTCGTGACCACCTGTCCTCCTCCAAGGCTCTGTGTAACGGGGCGTCCGCGCCTGGGCAGCCGTCAGCCTCCAGAGTTGGGGAAAGAGGCAGTGGTCTCACCAGGGGCGGCCGGCTTGGGCAACTCTGGCAGGTGGCCGAGTGGGAGCCGCAATCCAAGCTGGCAGAGCAGACTGCGCCACCTCAACCCTCTCACCTGCCGGCACCCGGAGCACCTGAAGGCTGTTCCACCTGCCCCAGTCCTCCCACCTCCTCCTGCAGTGCCAGCTCTCCTCTGTCCTAGGCCTGTCGCGCTGGTTGCCCCCGCCTCACCGCCCTCCCCATCCACACCCTCCCCCATTTCCCAGTACCCAGTTAGCCCCTGTCTCGTCCCTCCCCCACGCCAGCTCTAGACAATGCGCACGTCCCCACCCTTCTCCCCTAGCCCCTACCCGTCTCCCGGCCCGCACGCCCGTGCTGATTGGCTGCGGGCCGGTGGTCCAGCCCCCTGCACGGTCTCTGGGACTCTGGGCATTACGTCAGCCGGGCCTAGAGAGCGCCAGCGCGAAGGGGACTGGGGGACTCGGGCTGGGGGCGCGGCCTGGGCCGGCCGCCCCACCCTCCCCGCTTAAAAGGCCGAGCCCGCGGGGCCGGAGCTCTCAGCCGGTCGGTTCCGCAGCGCCTTCCTGGTGACCCCGCAGTGGGTGTGTGAGGGAAGGACGGACAGACCCGCCAGACGCCACCAAACCAGGGAGAAGCTAACGAGGCACCATGCGCGAGATCGTGCACATCCAGGCCGGCCAGTGCGGCAACCAGATCGGCGCCAAGGTGGGCGCGCGCCGGGCGGGGGTAGAGCGGGGACTGGAGCCTGGGCCGAGCGCCCCTAGCGGTCCCGGGACGTGGGTGTGGTCCCCGGGCTCCAGAAAGCAGACCTTTCCGGATGCTTTGTGCCGCCTAGTGGGGCGTGGGCTCGCAGGCGACTTTCAGGGGGCGTGGGGAGACCGCTTTTTCATTTTTGCTGTAACTCGTTTGGAGTCCGGGCCACCAGCCCTCGGCCTCCCTCGCTCCCTGCTCGCCACTTGGGCGGGCGCGCGTGCCTGGAGAAGACGAGGGTGTGTCTGCGCGGCTTCGCGCGCCAGTTGTTCGAGGAGTCGAGACCTGAGAATTGATTTTACTTGCTTGAACCCGAGTCGCCCTGCGCGGGGAGAGAAGGAGAGCGATTTCTCGCGGTCGCAGGACGTGCTTTGACTCTAAAACCACGGTTCTTTAGCGCCCTCGCCTCCCGCCCCCACTCTCCCCAGCCCACCCCCGTGGGCTGGAGTCCCTGCGCCCTCCCCTCCCGCTCCGCCCGGGGTTGTGACCTGGTGCGCAGGGTTCCGCCGCCGCGGGGCTGTGGCTAGTGTCTCCCCCCCCACCTCCCCTCCCCCCCCACCTCCCCTCCCCCCCCATGACCCCGGTCTCCCGCCGTGAGCAGCTGTTGGCTCGGGAAACGCCCAGTTTCAACTTTTTGGCCCTGCGGGCTGTGCCCGAACTCACCATCCTTTAAGCTCCTGAAATGTTGGGTTGTCCGAACCGAGTTGCGGGTTTCCTTTGTGATGCGCAGCGTTTGGGGGGGGGGTCGTGCATAGCTAAATGCAGCCTTTCTCTGTCTCAGTTTTGGGAGGTCATCAGTGATGAGCATGGTATCGACCCCACTGGCAGTTACCATGGAGACAGTGACTTGCAGCTGGAGAGAATCAATGTATACTACAATGAAGCCACTGGTAATTGCCGCCACCCCGCCCCTCACCCCCTTCAGTTATTTACTGCCCCCCTTTCCACGGGGACTGACGCCAGGGATGCGGCCCCAGGGTAGAGGGGTCTGTGGAATGCAGTATTTCCGTGGGCTCCCCTGTGCCAACTGAGCCCTTTGAGGGGTCCTCCTGGTGGTGGGTCCTCCTTTGTTTGGGCAACATCGGTGCCTGCAAGAAGGAAGGGGTCTCTGCAGAGCTCTCTGCCTGAAGTCTAAGTCAGCTCTTGTTGCCCGCAGGTAACAAATACGTCCCTCGGGCCATCCTGGTGGATCTGGAGCCGGGCACGATGGACTCCGTCAGGTCTGGACCATTCGGCCAGATCTTCAGGCCAGACAATTTTGTGTTTGGTGAGTGCCTGGCATGGCTGACAGCTTGAGTGGCTTATTTTACACTGGGCAGCTCGGGGTGGACAAGCGGGACTGCACAAGGGAAAGCAGAACATCCAGTTGTGTGCCAGCTTAGCCTTAATAAAGGCTAAAAATATGTTTGCCTTTCATTTTCTAATACCAGGTGTCCTAGCCGCTCTTATTTATAATTACATCCATGACCAAATATTTTAACGTCTGGCCATTTTGGCAATAACGTGAAGTAATCTTATCTGAGCACTGACTCATTGATCTATATTAAGGGGTTTGAGGTAAGGAATTTAACACAATCACTAGTGACTTAAGAATTCTCCTTCCCTCTGGCAGGCCAGAGCGGAGCGGGAAACAACTGGGCGAAGGGCCACTACACGGAGGGCGCGGAGCTGGTGGACTCGGTCCTGGACGTGGTGCGCAAGGAGTCGGAGAGCTGCGACTGCCTGCAGGGCTTCCAGCTGACGCACTCGCTGGGCGGCGGCACGGGCTCGGGCATGGGCACGCTGCTCATCAGCAAGATCCGCGAGGAGTACCCCGACCGCATCATGAACACCTTCAGCGTCATGCCGTCGCCCAAGGTGTCGGACACGGTGGTGGAGCCCTACAACGCCACGCTGTCGGTGCACCAGCTGGTGGAGAACACGGACGAGACCTACTGCATCGACAACGAGGCGCTGTACGACATCTGCTTCCGCACGCTGAAGCTGACCACGCCCACCTACGGGGACCTCAACCACCTGGTGTCGGCCACCATGAGCGGCGTCACCACCTGCCTGCGCTTCCCGGGCCAGCTGAACGCCGACCTGCGCAAGCTGGCGGTGAACATGGTGCCCTTCCCGCGCCTGCACTTCTTCATGCCGGGCTTCGCGCCGCTCACCAGCCGCGGCAGCCAGCAGTACCGCGCGCTCACCGTGCCCGAGCTCACGCAGCAGATGTTCGACTCCAAGAACATGATGGCCGCCTGCGACCCGCGCCACGGCCGCTACCTCACGGTGGCCGCCATCTTCCGCGGCCGCATGTCCATGAAGGAGGTGGACGAGCAGATGCTCAACGTGCAGAACAAGAACAGCAGCTACTTCGTGGAGTGGATCCCCAACAACGTGAAGACGGCCGTGTGCGACATCCCGCCGCGCGGCCTCAAGATGTCGGCCACCTTCATCGGCAACAGCACGGCCATCCAGGAGCTGTTCAAGCGCATCTCGGAGCAGTTCACCGCCATGTTCCGCCGCAAGGCCTTCCTGCACTGGTACACGGGCGAGGGCATGGACGAGATGGAGTTCACCGAGGCCGAGAGCAACATGAACGACCTGGTGTCGGAGTACCAGCAGTACCAGGACGCCACGGCCGACGAACAGGGGGAGTTCGAGGAGGAGGAGGGCGAGGACGAGGCGTAGCGGGCGGGCGGGCGCAGGAGGGCGGGGCGGGGCTCACCGCGGGCGGGCGGAAGCAGCATGGTCCACTGGGTGTGTGCGCTGGTTCTCTGGTGCTCTTCACTGTTGCCTGTCACTCTGTTTTCCCTCTTTTTGTAATATTGATGACGTCAGTGTAACAATTGAGATATTTCTGAGCTACTATTGTAATGGCTAAAATCACATAAACGTTTGTGTCTGAATGGTGTCCTCTCTTTCTTTTCCTTTTTCTTTCTTGAATTCATTATTATCAGTTTAAATTAACTTTATGAATACATTATATTAAATTTGTCCTTTAAAAAAATAAAGGATAGGTAAAAGCTGAAATGATTTTACTCTTTTGGTATGGTAAAATTGAGCCAACATATCCAATTTAAGATGGGAGATCAGTCGGATGCCTTTAAAATGCTTTTAAGTAAGTGTTTTATTAAAGTCTGCCTGCTTGAAAGCACATTGTGTTTTCATGTAGTCATCCTGCTATGTATTTCCTTCACAAAAATTTGTTTTGAATAGTTACTACATGCTCACAGTGCAGAATTCTAAAGGAGGGTGGACAGTTAGTGTCCCTTTCTGCTGTGTTCCTTCATAGAATTTCCTTCCTGAAGGGAAACCATTCATATCATGGTTATCTTTCTTATATCCTTGCAGAAATGTTTCATATATTTCCAGATCCATGTAAATTATTTCCCTTTTTTCTTTCTTCACTCACGTGGTGTGATACTATTCTGTGGCCTCCTTCCTTTACTAAATAGTATTTTGAAGATACAGAGAGCTGCTCTCCATTAAATGGATATATGACATCCATTATGTAGTTGTGCCATATTTTATTCAGCTGATTCCCTACCAATGGACATTAAGAAAAAAAGTATAACAGTGTAGTGCCACAATGAGTAATTTTGTGCATATATCATTGTGTACAAGGGAATAGCTATTCCGTAAATTTCTATAGATGGAATTTTCTGTCAAGAGGTGTATGCCCTTTTAAGTTCATGAAATCACTAATATTTAGGAATTGCCACAGATTTATAAATACCTAATAGGCTCATTTTCAAGTAATGTTTTCTCCCAGCAGTTGTATTTATACTATATTATAAATTATTTGTACTTAACCTCATTCAAGTTTATATAGTATATCTATATATATCCTATATTGTTGGAGAATTTAACTTTAAATAGGCAAACCATAATAATTTTCACAGTTTATTGCATTCTTGTCATGCACAGCTGGGATTTGAGATTTGAGCCCATGTCTGACTCTAGACTTGAACTCAACCACTAAAGAAGCTATGGGACTTCAATAATAGATTTTTATAGATATGTCTATGGTATAAATTATACTTTATCAAAATGGTACTGATACTCTGCTTTAATCTGGGCCAGTTATTCATCTTGGGAAGAGAAGTAAAGTATAAATCATAAATGTATAAAACTTATTTACATATCCCTATAGGAAGAAAAAATCAGAAAAACTAGGTTTAAGATTTTTCTAATTTTTAGAAAAATTCAAGATTAGAAAAGAAAATGATTCTTTCATTCTGCTTAGTTCTACTCTTACTTAAATGTTAAAAAAAGAAAAGAGTATAGGTAAAGGATTTCCATTATTATAAGAGCTGAAATAATACTTGAAAATAGTTTCAAAGAAAACCACGAACAGTATAATTCTAAATACTGTGAAAATAAGTTAATTCTACCACATGGCTTCCATAAATGGAAAAGAGCAGCAGTTTACTTTATAGGTATTATATATCACAAAACCTTGATGGGTAGGGTCAAATGGTCAGCAGCCAGTGGCTTTAGCTCCAATTTTCTATATTTAACAGCAAACTGGCAGGTGTGATTCCTGCTGAGCTGGTGTAAAGCTTCCAACAGTTTAATTGAAGGATGATATTGGCTTTAAATGTCCTGAACATGGGGCAGCTGCCAAGGCCCCCTGGATCTCTCCTTGGCTGTGCTTTCCCTACAACCTGTCATTCATGGGACCAGTACCTTTGGAGAACAGTGGGATTGTATCCAAGCACCTCTTGGCATACTGGAAGTATCCTGCTTCTTTCTCTTCTACCTGGTGAGGAGGGGACAGGCAGGCACCAGCAGGCCAGCCTGCTGGCCTGTCAGCATACTCATGTCTACACTGCTGAAGCTTATTTTGGCATGATTGGAACAATGGGTGCCAAACTGACCAGCCAAGCACATGCTCTGGGGCATAATATAGACTTTAAATGTATACTTAGAGAAAGCAGTTCAAAATGAGACTGAGGCCTAGATTAAGAAACTATTTTGGAACCGTTAGTTTCATTTTTTATGTTACCATTAAGTGATGGGATTTGGTGGTGGTGATGGTGGTAGTGGTGGCAGGTGTGTCTGTTTTCAAAGCTTCCCAAAAGAAATGTTTTATCCCTCCCTGATGTGCCCTAAGAAGGACGTTCACTTCTGAACTGGCACAGTACCCAAATTATAAGACCCACTGGGCAGGATGCAGGATTCAGAGGTTAGGGTTAGGGAGGGGGAGTTGGAGTCTCCTTGAGGTCATCCCGAAAGTCTGAGAGGAACTAAAACCCCAGTGTGCTTTAAGTTGGCTGTGCCTCTCCATCAGTCCCAGGGATGACGTAAGGCTGTTAGATTCCCCATTTTATCACTAAAAGTGTGTTAATAGCAATTTGAACTAAAAGCAATGTTAAAAGATTTTATCATTCACCATCCTTATTGTGTAAGTAAACAAACAGGATTGGAAACTTTAAAATTTTTTTTCTCTTCACCCATTCCACAAAGATTTTATCTAAGTTCCCAGAATGCTTTCTATACAGGTCAGGTCTCAGACCTACGGCTTTTATCGCTGCATTTGCATCACTTAGATTCTATTATATACAAAGCCACATGAGGATTATGAAGAAGAGAAAGATGAGTTTCCTGGCATCAAGGAAAAACCCAGCCGTGTGCCTTGGTCCCACTCAACTTTCCCGGATGGACTGGGCACAGACAGTGCCAAACCTTCTGTCTGTAATGGGTCCCTGTTGGGCAGGTGCTGCTGAATTTCCTGGTTCTAAAACACTACACGAGCGATGCTCGAATGCAAATGTGGCTGCAAGAGGAACATTCTATGAGGCGGTAGTTACTATGAAAAAGAGTAGGAAGTTAAGAGGAAACTCTGGAGTGCCACCTTGTACACACTCATTTTAGTTAAAATGTGACTTATACAGTAGACAAAGGTGTTTGACAACTCCTGTAAGGCTGATTTCTTTCTGGTGGGCAGAGATGTCCTATCGTGAGGTCATGCTTTTCTAAATGTGTCTCAAAGTCAAGCCATTCACTTGAAAAAACTCACTAATACCTTCATTTCTTTACCTCCCAGCCTCCCTGCCTCCCCACTCCTCATGTTTCTCTGAAGGTGAAGGTGAGTTTGCTGACACATACCCAGAGAAGTGTATTTTGGTGCACTCTATTTCAGTACAATGCTTCATGGTCATTTTTTCTTTTAATTGAGATATAATTCACATACTGTAAAATTCACCACTTAAAAGTATATATAGAGGTCAGTGGGTTTTATTATATACACAGAGTTGTGCAACCATCATCACTATGTAATTCCAGAACATTTTCATCACCCCAAGATGAAACTCCATACCCATTGGCAGTAACTCCTGTTTCCCTCTCCCATGTCTTCCCTGCCACCCCTCCTGAAAACCTTGGAAATCACTAATTCTGGACGTTTCCTATAAATGGAATCATGCCATTTGTAGTCTTTTGTGTCTGGCTTTTTTTTTTTTTAGCTTAATATAATGTTTTCCAGAGTCATCTGTGTTGTAGCATATGTCAGTACCTCATTCTCTTAATGGTTGAATAATGCCACTGTATGGATAGACCACATTTGGTTTATCCATTCATCTATTGATGGACATTTGGTTTGTTTCTACTTTGGGGCTATTAAGAATAATGCTTCAACGAACATTCATATGTTTGAGTGTATGTGTGTGTGTGTGTGTGTGTGTGTGTGTGTGTGTTTTAATATCTCCCAGATATGGACCTATGGAATTGCTGGTTCATGCGGCAACCCTGTGTTCATAATCATTTTGGCTTCTACCTAAGGATGCACACACACACTTTCAGATTTGCCTGTAAGGCCAAGAAGGAATAGAGCTCAGGCAAGCCTTAGGCATTTTGTACTTGTGCATTCATAAAAAGTCTTAACATCATAGAGTTTTAGGAATGGAGGGAACTTTAGAGATCTTCTAATATGACCTCATCAGTTTATAAATAAGGAAACAAAGGCCCCAAGTGAGCAATATTCCTAGGTCACTGGATCAGTTAGGGCTGATGTTTAGCTGCTAGTAACAAAGGTGATGGGTTATTTTTTTCCTTTCACTTAACAAAAAATGTCTAGAGATACACAGCCCAGGCAGCGTGGCTTCACAATATCCTCACCGCCCCGCACTTTTTTCGTTCCGCTCTTCTGATCACTGCCAATGGCTGCCACCTCAAGTTCTCAGCCACAGGGTGGCCACTGCAGCAGCTCTGGCCATGTTGCATGGTTGCAGGCAAGAAGGATGGGGAATGGGGAGGGCAAAAAGGCACCTTCCAGCTGAGTCAGCCACCTCCGGTGATCCTCGTACTGACTTGGGCTTGCACTTCCTTGGCCACCCTCTTCCACAAGAGAGCTGAGCAAAGTAGTCTTTGAGCTGGGTGCATTATCCCCTCAACAATTTATAAGTTCTGTTAGAGGCCGGACGCGGTGGCTCACGCCTGTAATCCTAGCACTTTGGGAGGCCGAGGCGGGCGGATTGCTCAAGGTCAGGAGTTCGAAACCAGCCTGAGCGAGACCCCGTCTCTACCAAAAATAGAAAGAAATTAATTGACCAACTAAAAATATATATACAAAAAATTAGCCGGGCATGGTGGCACATGCCTGTAGTCCCAGCTACTCAGGAGGCTGAGGCAGAAGGATCGCTTGAGCCCAGGAGTTTGAGGTTGCTGTGAGCTAGGCTGACGCCACGGCACTCACTCTAGCCTGGGCAACAAAGTGAGACTCTGTCTCAAAAAAAAAAAAAAAAAAAAAAAAGTTCTGTTAGAGAAGGTGCACTGGGTAAGTGACCAGCAGTTACTTCCATAATTAGAGAATGGCTAAGAAGTGACAATAACCTGGTCTCTTAGCTCTTCTTCCACTGTTCTCTGTAAACGTGAGTTTGCAAAGTGTTTCATGCCAAGAAGGAGCCCTCATTTTCTAAAACAGAGCTGAAGACTAAGTGAAAGAAGTTTCCTTGGTCCAAATTTCTGGGTCAAAACATTACTCTCTTTCCTGTCAGGACTTTCTAACTTTCCATTGATTGATGACAACACATATCCGTGACTTCTAGGTAAATTCCTTTCCATAATATACAATGAAATGTTCACGCCAGATTGTACTGATCATGAACATTTGTTGGCTAAGGCAGTGGAATTTTTTTTTCATGAATATGTTCACTGCGAGTTGCATGCCTGGTCATTGAAGAGAAAAAACCAAGACTACTTTGGTGATTTGAGTGGGAAGAGAAGTGAGCAGGCTGCACACAGGCATGAGCAGCTGTGGGATTGGCATGGTCACTCAGAGAATGTTTCCCAGGAAGAAGTTGGAGATGACAGAGACTAACACAAGTCGAAGGGCTGGAGGGCAAGCCAGTGCCAGGGAGTATGTTTGACGCCCACATCCAGAAGTGGCTGAGAATCTGGGAGGTCAGCTGCAAGAAGGAGCCTTTGGGGGTGAAGACAGGAAGATATGAGCATTCAGCAGGTCAGATCATTCAAAGACAGAGTTCTGAAAAACAAACTGTATCTAAGTGAGCAGCATCTAGAGAAGCAGCCTTATAACTCTGCTTTCACTTAGATCTCTAGGTACATCGACATGGTCTTGGGATCTTGGTTTGCAGGAAAAGGAAGGGTGTCCACATTTACCAAGTGTCTACTATGTCTACACACGTTACTATAGTCTATAGTGTTGGGTGGGGAGAGGTCTCAACTGTGTCCTCTGTGAACTTTGGAATCCTCTAACAAGTTACTTCACCTCTCTAAATCCCTCTATAAAACAGAGTTTTTAATATCTGCTTATATAGAGGATTAAGTAGGATTAGGCTACATAGTGATAAGAAAGTATTAATAGCCAGTATTTATTGAACACATGATGCTTCTTACATGTTTACCTCATTTAATCCTCATAGGAATGCTGTATAATTTGGGTGCTTTGGGCTGTTTCTGAAATCAATTCAAAACTTGCTTACAAAAGGTATAAAGATGGAAAATCATTGGCTCATATAATTGAAATTTCCAAAATTCCAGGGATACATGGTTCAGTTCCATCATACCTACCCCTGGAGCCTCTAATTATGTCATCAGAACTTTTTCTTGATTACTCTCTTGACTTTGCATTCTCCTGTTTTGTTTTTATATTTTGGCAAGATCTCCCCACATGGTGGCAACTTTAGGCTCATACCACCCTATTGCTGGAGAACCTGAAAAAAGAAGGATCCATAGTGGCCCACACCTGCAGTCCCGGCCACTCAGGTGGTAGAGGCGGGGAGGATCACTTGAGCCCAGGAGTTCAAGGCTGCAGTGAGCTGTGATCATACCAGCCTAGGCGATAAAGCAAAACCCTGTTTCTTACAGACACATTTAATAAAAGACCAGTCCCTGTGGTCAGTGGGGAAGGGGCAGTGATTGACTAGCCTGGATTGCATATCCTCCTGTGAGATGGACAAGAAAGGGCCAAGTGATTAGTCATCTCATCATTTAGGGAATTAACTGTTCCTGAAAGAAGTCAGGCTTAGGTTAAGTAACTTGTCCCAGAATCATTCAGCTCTAAGTGGAGAACCTGCATAAAAAAATCAGGTTTTCTGACTCCAAGTGAATGACTTTTGCAATGTCTATACAGTATCTAATCTGCTGTTGACCTTATATGGGTATTTTGCACTCGGATTTTTTTTAATCTTTAGAAGTTCTAATGAGGTATTTTAAAAATTGTCTGTTTCTCTCCTCTTCATGATTTCCTCTACCTTCTTGAACATATGGGCACATATATACTAGCTGTACCTTAATTGCATCATTTCTGTCATCTCTAAATCTATTTATATGAACTGATTTTTCTCCTAGTTATGAGCCATGTTTTCTTGCTGCTTTGTCTCTTTCAGTTGGATGCCAGATGTTGTGGATTTTATGTTGTTGAGTGCTGAGTCATGTCCTTTAAACATTGTTGGACATTGTTCTGGCACACAATTACATAACATGGAATCAGTTGCATCCTTTTGAAACTTGCTATTAAGCTTTGCTAGGACAGGTCCAAAGCAGATTTTGTACCAGGGATAATTTAACCCCATTATTAAGGCAATGCCCATGTGTGAGCTTTAGGAATTGTTTGGTCTACTGCTTTCCATCTGTTACCTTATTCTCACATAGTTTCTTATCTTACATGTACATATCAATTCTCAGCTGGAGGCTGGAGAGGACTTCTCTGCTGACCTCCAGAGATCTCTCTGTGAAGTTTCGTCTACTTCTTCCACTTCGGAATTCTACTGTGATTCTAGCTGACTTGGGTTCTCTGAATTCTAACTTGAACTCTCTGAATTCTGATTTCTTTTAACTCAATGAGACCATCAAGCTCTGTCTGAGTTCCCCTTCCTGCACTTCAACACAGAAAATGCCTCCAGATAGTAAGTTGGGGAAATCATATGGTGACCTAATTTGTGTCCCTTTTCTCAGGAGTCACTGTCATTCATTGGCTATGTCCAATGTCCTGAGAACCACTGTTGCATATATTTTGCCCAGTTTCTTAGTTGTTTCAGTTGGGAGGGTAAATCCAATTCCTGTTGCTCCATCTTGGCTGAAAGCAGAAGTCTTCTCATTTCCTTTTGATTAAAATGTTTTTTCTTTCTTTCCATCTACTTCCATAAGAGAATTCTGTTTATTTGCTCTTGTGTATCTTTTAGTTTAGAGTTCATTTATGATTTTCTTTATTTCTACCACTTTTCTGAGTTTTTTCACCTTTGTTTTCACAGATTTTTCTTTTCCCCAAGAATCTAATTTCAGAGTTTTTATAATTTTATTTATTCTTTCATATGTTAGCTTTCTTTTTATTTTTTTATTTTTATTTTTTAGCCATTTTGAAATTTTAGGTTACCATTTTCAGCAGTTTGGATATATTGTTTTTCTGATATATTTTTATGATCTAGAGAGACATAATTTTTTTCCCCATTCTTCTTGCTTTTATTAACAATTTTGTATGGGATTTGACAATGATCCTTTTCTGTTGCTTTTTTTTTTTTTTTTTTTTTTTTTGAGACAAGGTCTTTCTCTGCTGCCAAGGCCAGAGTGCAGTGGTGTCATCATGGCTCACTGCAGCCTCCTCTGGTCTCAAGCAATCCTCCCACTTCAGCCACCCTTGTAGCTAGGATTATAGGCACATACCACCATGCCTGGCTAATTTTGCTCATTTTTATAGAGATGGGATCTCACTATATTGCCCAGGTTGGTCTCGAACTCCTGGCCTCAAGCAATCCTCCTGCCTCAGCCTCTCAAAGTGCTGGAATTATAGGCACAAGCCATCATGCAGGGCCCACATTTTTAAGTGAAATGAATTTTTCTGTAATTTGAGGAGGAAGTTAAAGGCCTCCAAAGTTTAATAGCTGCATGGCTCTATAGCTCCCCCTTCTGTTGTTTTCAGGAAATTATTTTTTTTTAAAATGACCTACTTTCTGGGAGATCTGCTTCAATGCCTCCTCCCTTATTTTTACCTGGATCCTCTCTTCCCTTTGCTGCTATTAATCCTATCTTACTTCATCTGGAATCTGCTTCCAGCAGTTCTTCCTCACTCTAAGGCTTGTTCTAAAAGGGAATTTTGATTTTTCAGTTTGAGAGTTCATAGGGTTTGTTTCTCTGTCTATTTACAGGGAGGAGGAAGGTGAGGGGAGACGAAGGGTTAAGGGAGATTCAAAGCCATGGCCCCGCCACGGAGATCTTCCACCTGTCCCAGAACCAGGTCATTTCTCAAATCTCTTGTCTCACGGTTCCAATGGTCACATTTCTATTTTATTATGTATTTACTTCAACGCTATTTGCTGGGTACCTGCTATGTGCACCACATTGTGCTAAGCATATGAACAGGAATAGACACACACTAGCCTCCACGGCGTTTCCAAGCTGGGGTGGAGGGAGGAATAAATGTAAGCACAAGGAGGTGTAATCAGGCTGCAGTGTTGCTGTGAAGACTCTATGGAAACACACAGAAGACATCAACTCACTCTCATTGGCTGGAAATCAGGGTAATTTTCATAGCGGAAGCAACATTTACAGCCCCCCAAATTGGAAGGTCTAATGGAATTCACCTGTTAACAAGAATCAGGTTCTTGGAGGAAGAGGGACTAACTCAAACAATGGCTCTTGAAAGAGCCGAGATACATTACAAAAGAAAATGCAGCCAGATAATGGGGTTGTCTCCTCCACAGAGCTCACGCCTCTCCTCGCCTTCGGCAGCCTGGCCTCCTTTTCTTGTATTTGTTCCCTCCTCCCCAGCTACCCTGACAGGTCTCCGGGCGGAGACGGAATAGCCCTGCCTGGTGTGGGCTCCACCTCTTCCCCCGGGACGGCGGACTGCGGCTTTCCTCCGCCTGCGGACAGCGGGGGCCGCGAGGAGCCTCCCTGCATTCTGGAAGTGCGGGTCTGCCGCCGCCCCTGGGTGGACCGGCAGGCGGCGCCTCGCCCAGCCGCGCCCGCGGCGCCTCCCCCGACCAGCCCCGCGGCGCCTCCCCCGACGAGCCCCGCGGCGCCTCCCCGGACCAGCCCGGCGGCGCCTCCCCCGACCAGCCCGGCGGCGCCTCCCCCGACCAGCCCGGCGGCGCCTCCCCCGACCAGCCCGGCGGCGCCTCCCCCGACCAGCCCGGCGGCGCCTCCCCCGACCAGCCCGGCGGCGCCTCCCCCGACCAGCCCCGCCGCGACTCCCCCGACCAGCCCCGCGGCGCCTCCCCCGACCAGCCCCGCGGCGCCTCCCCCGACCAGCCCGGCGGCGCCTCCCCCGACCAGCCCGGCGGCGCCTCCCCCGACCAGCCCGGCGGCGCCTCCCCCGACCAGCCCGGCGGCGCCTCCCCCGACCAGCCCCGCGGCGCCTCCCCCGACCAGCCCGGCGGCGCCTCCCCCGACCAGCCCCGCGGCGCCTCCCCCGACCAGCCCCGCGGCGCCTCCCCCGACCAGCCCCGCGGCGACTCCCCCGACCAGCCCCGCGGCGCCTCCCCCGACCAGCCCCGCGGCGACTCCCCCGACCAGCCCCGCGGCGCCTCCCCCGACCAGCCCGGCGGCGACTCCCCCGACCAGCCCCGCGGCGACTCTCCCGCGCTGACGTGCCCCGCCTGGCGGAGGGCGGCGGCGACTCCCCCGACGAGACGAGCCGCGCTGACGTGCCCCGCCGGGCGGAGGGCGGCGGCGACTCTCCCGCGCTGACGTGCCCTGCCGGGCGGAGGGCGGCGGCGACTCTCCCGCGCTGACGTGCCCTGCCGGGCGGAGGGCGGCGGCGACTCTCCCGCGCTGACGTGCCCTGCCGGGCGGAGGGCGGCGGCGACTCCCCCGACGAGACGAGCCGCGCTGACGTGCCCCGCCGGGCGGAGGGCGGCGGCGACTCTCCCGCGCTGACGTGCCCCGCCGGGCGGAGGGCGGCGGCCGCTCCGCGCCACAGCAGGCTCTGCAGCAGAGCGTCGTTGCCGGCGCCCGCGTGTGTGCCTGGCTGCTCTTCCTCAGAATGTTGGTGCTTTGTTTTTTTAAGTGTGAAATCCTGTATTCACTCATTCAAGGGTTCACCTGGAAATTTTACGAAGACACAGAAGATGTGGTTACTTTGGAACTGGCAGTGTTTCCTCCATCCCTACCTCTGCTGCCTCCTGCAGAGCCAGGGGCTCAGATCGCCCGAGAGGGGCGTGGGAGCTACAGGAGCCCTAGACCAGCCCACTCGTGCCACCCAGAGCGGGGCTCTGCTGAGGGTAAACGTGGCCCGAAGGTGGTGACTAAAAGAGGAGGAGGAGGATGACTCAGTTCAGGAGAGAAAGGCCTAGCAGGTCCCCATGGCCCCACACCAGCCTCCTAGCTCACCCCGGCCTTGAGGCAGCTCACTGTAGGAGCATCGCTGCTTCTGGACTCTAGGGGCTCACTGACACCCCACCACATTCTTCATCCGGATGAGGAAAGCCCCTTTGTAACATAGTCCCATAAAATAAGGTTAGAAACGTCCTTGAAGAAATTAGACATTCTAAATCCTGGAAGCAGGCCAGGCGCGGTGGCTCACGCCTGTAATCCTAGCGCTCTGGGAAGCCTAGGCGGGCGGATCGCTCAAGGTCAGGAGTTCGAGACCAGCCTGAGCAAGAGCAAGACCCTGCCTCTACTAAAAATAGAAACAAATTAATTGGCCAACTAAGAATATATAGAAAAAATTAGCCGGGCATGGTGGTGCATGCCTGTAGTCGGGCATGTAGTCCCAGCTACTCGGGAGACTGAGGCAGGAGGATTGCTTGAGCCCAGGAGTTTGAGGTTGCTGTCAGCAAGGCTGACGCCACCCACGGTACTCACTATAGCCCCGGCAACAGAGTGAGACTTTGTCTCAAAAAATAAAAATAAATAAATCCTGGAAGCAAAGGACTTCCAAGCCACAAGAGTCTTATCCTAACTCAACTGCCCTACAGATGGTGCAGCCGGCCCAGCTCACAGGGCTCCCCTCGCGCATTCTCTTCCTTCCCTCAACACTGTCCACACTGGGAGCCAGGCAGACCCAGTCGTCAGACCACAGGGAACCTGGGATGGAGCCCTCGCCCGCTCTGGGCACGGGCTTCCTCCTTCCTCACGCCCCTGGGCATGGCCCAAGGTTGGACTTCTGTTCTTGGACTGCCTCAGGGGTTCTGTTCGCACCCTTAAGTTGTCCCTGCCCCAGGCCCAAATGATAGGCAGGTGGCATTCCACAAGAAACTGGAATTGAACTAACTAGTTCAATCAGCTTTCTGGGTCATGTGTGAATCATCTTGGTGGCTGCACTTGGCTGGTACATTCCAGCTTGTGCTTCATTCACATAACACATTTTCCTAAGACTCCTAGAGTGGCCAGGGTAAGGGAAAAGGTCAATCCCAATTGTCTGAAGCTCACAGCAGACATAGCAAACATTATGCAACACAGGAAAGTGGCCTAAAAAGGGAATTGGACACAATGTCATAGTCGCTAACCACTGGCAGCTCAAGGAGACTGGCTGGTCCTTTTCTCCTTCCTCTATGTGTCATTAAGCAAAATCTCTGGGCTAGTGTCTAAATGAAGGGACATAGCCCCAATGGGTTTGTAGACCCCAAATCAGATTGGAATAAGAGCCAGAGTCAAGGTCAAGCGTTATTAGGCAGGCTGTGGAGAGGACAGTGCCACACATAGTCCAGAGTTAGCTGGAGTCTCCAGGTCCCACAAAGTCCAGTCCCATGACTGAGTCTTTTCTAGCGGCTGAGGTCCCTGGAGGGCTTGCCAGCTTCAACCCCAGCCTCAGAAGTTATGTTATCACCACCAGCCACTTTGGCAACTCTGGAGATGCTAAGGTGTCTGCTGGGCTCTTAAAATTTGCTCTAGACCCTATTTGAGGTGTGTGTATGTAGGCATGAAGATGTGTACTGTACTTCTCTCCTCATACTCACTTTTAAATTTGCCTATATATTTAACATTCCTAGTGTTCTCCATTCTTTTGTGTGGATCTGACTTTCCCTTTTTTTGTTTTTGGAAACAGAGTCTTTCTCTGTATCTTGGGCTAGAGTGCAGAGAGTCGTCATCATACCTCACTGCAACCTCAAACTCCTGGGCTCAAGCCATGCTCCCACCTCAGCCTCCCGAGTAGCTGGGACTACAGGTGTGCACCATCACAACCAGCTAATTTTCTATTCTTTGTAGAGAGTGGTCATGCTCTTGCTCAGCCTGGTCTCGAACTCCTGGCCTCAAGTGATCTGCCTGCCTCAACCTCCCAAAGCACTAAGATTACAGGCATGAGCCACCATGCTCAGCCCTGGTTTTCACTTTGATTTTATTTTCCTTTAGCCTGAAGATCTTGCTGTAACATTTCTTGTAGTGCAGATCTGCTGGTGATGAATGCGGCTTTGCTTATATGAAAATGTCTTTTTTCATCTTTCTTTCTTTCTTTCTTTCTTTCTTTCTTTCTTTCTTTCTTTCTTTCTTTCTTTCTTTCTTTCTTTCCTTCCTTCCTTCCTTCCTTCCTTCCTTCCTTCCTTCCTTCCTTCCTTCCTTCTTTCTTTCTTTCTTTCCTTTCATTTTTCTTTCTCTCTTTCAATCTCTCTCTCTCTCTCTCTCTTTTTTTGAGATAGGGTTCTCATTATATTGCCCAGGTTGGCCTCAATCTCCTGGGCTCATGCAATCCTCCTGTCTCAGCCTCCCAAGTAACTGGGACTACAGGCACGCACCACAGCAGTTGACACTTCACCTTTATTTTTGAAGACTATTTTGACTAGATTTAGAACTCTAGGCTGGCTTTATTTCAGCCTTTCTGATATCATTCACTGTCCCCTTGTTTATGCTGTGATAAGAAGTCAGCAGACGTTCATTTTCCCCTGTATGTAACATGGCCTTTCCTCTGGCTTCTTTGTGTTAGGGACCGACCTTCCACAGCCCCACCGGACAGAAAAGCAGAGACATTGAGGATGCATTCACACAAGAGGAGGTTTATTTTCTGGCTAGCCAGGGTCCAAGCCCCAGAGCACCAACGCAGTGGCCACTCTCGCAGGCAAGAACCCCGACCGGAACTACGGCATGCCTTTTATCCCCATGGTGCACAAGCTGTGCACACGCTGACTACGCATGAATCATGCGTTGACCTTTAAAATGATTGGTTGCCCACTATTGCCTTTTGAAATAATTGACGGGTTGGTTGCCCTGTATTGCCTGATGGGCCAGTCGCCCGTGCTTCAATGACCTCATCCCGTAATTCCCCCTACAGCGGCGTAGCAAGCAAGCAATGACCAGAAGCAAAGGTTTGTGGTTAGCTCATTGCCCCACCCAAGTAAATTCCCGACAATTGGAAGAATTCCTCTGCCCTTCCTCTGTCCTACAAATTCCTCTGCCCTACATTTGAAGACTTTATCACTGTTTTTCACCATTATGATTGTGTTGTGTCCTGCTATAGTTTTCTTTCTGTTTATTCTGCTGGGCTCTGTTTTTGGATCTATGAATTGATATTTTTGAACTGATATGAATTGATATTTTGATGCCATGTCTTCAAAACTAAAAAAAAAAAAAAAAAAATTCCAGCCATTATTTTCTCAAAAATTTTCTGCCCCTCTTTCTTGCCTCCCCTCCTGGGAGTCTAATCATATGTATGCCTGATATTGTTTCATAGAGAGCTGAGGATAGGAATTTTCATTGTTTAAAGCTGCTTCTTCTTTATGTACTTGAATTTGACTTTTTTTTTTTTTTTTTTTTGAGACAGAGTCTCACTTTGTTGCCCAGGCTAGAGTGCTGTGGCATCAGCCTAGTTCACAGCAACCTCAAACTCCTGGGCTCAAAGGATCCTCCTGCCTCAGCCTCCCAAGTTGCTGGGACTACAGGCACATGCCACCATGCCCGGCTAATTTTTTCTATGTATTTTTAGTTGGCCAATTAATTTGTTTCTATTTTTAGTAGAGACGGAGTCTCCCTCTTGCTTAGGCTGGTTTCGAACTCCTGACCTTGAGCGATCCGCCCGCCTAGGCCTCCCAGAGTGCTAGGATTACAGGCGTGAGCCACCGCACCCGTTTTTTTTGTTTTGTTTTGTTTTTTGAGACAGAGTCTCGCTTTGTTGCCCAGGCTAGAGTGAGTGCCGTGGCGTCAGCCTAGCTCACAGCAACCTCAAACTCCTGGGCTCAAGCAATCCTGCTGCCTCAGCCTCCCGAGTAGCTGGGATTACAGGCAGGCATGTGCCACCACGCCCGGCTAATTTTTTTTTCTATATATGTTAGTTGGCCAATTAATTTCTTTCTATTTATAGTAGAGACAGGGTCTCGCTCTTGCTCAGGCTGGTTTCGAACTCCTGACCTCGAGCAATCCACCTGCCTCGGCCTCCCAGAGTGCTAGGATTACAGGCGTGAGCCACCGCGCCCAGCCAATTTGATAGTTTCTATTGCCATATCTTCAAATTCACTGCTGTTCAAAATTCTGTTAGGACCGTTCAGTAAAATTTTTCATTTCAGATCTTGTGTAAGATCTAGAATTTCTACTTTTTAAAAATGTTTTTTTAGAGACAGGGTCTTGCTCTGTCACCCAAGCTGGAGTACAGTAGCATCAGCATAACTCACTGTAACCTTGAACTCCTGGGCTCAAGCGATCCTCCCACCTCAGCCTCCAGAGTAGTTGGGACTACAGGTGCACACCACCACCCAAGCTAATTTTTGGTTTTGACAGGATCTTACTATGTTGCCCAGGTTGGTCTTGAACTCCTGGTCTAAAGTGATCTTCCTGCCTCGGCTTCCCAAAGTGCTGGGATTACAGACAGGAGCCACTATGCCCAACTTATTTTTAATTTCAATATAATTCATATACCATAATATCCATTATTTTTATATTTACCATTTATCTCTTCATCATGTTAATATTTTACTTTAAATTCTTCAGTTTATTTATATTATCTATTTTAAAATTCTTGTCTGATAGTTACATTTTTTGCCTCTGTCATTTCTGGTTGTCTTTCTATTGACTTGATTGTTCTCCTGGTTATGGGTCAGATTTTCCTAGTTTTTTGGATTACTATAATAGTTATTTGATTGAATGTTGGGCTTTGAATATTTCATTGTTGAACATCTGAATCTTGTGCTCTTCCTCTAATGAGTATTAGACTTTGTTCCTGCAGGCGGTTAATTTACTGCATACACAATTTTATCAGTATGATCCTTCTGTGGCCTGTTTTTAATCTCTTTAGGGTGGACCTACAGCAGTATTTATACTGGTGCTGTTTTACTTACATTCCTAAGGTATGACCTTCCTGAAGTTTCTACCGAATGCCCTGGGTGTTCGTTGAGATAGCTCCAGGTAGCTGCTCAGCACTCAAACATCTCCAGTATCAAGTGAGCTATAATTACACAGTGGTGGCTCTTGTCCCTGGTAGTTGGTCTTTGCACGGCCTTGTAGAGTCTCATCTGCACATCACAGGCTAGCAGTCAGCCAAAATCTTGAAGGGTATCATGCATATATGTGGAGTTGTTTACTTGTGTAGCGCCGAAAATTCAACCCCTCTCAGCCTTCAAGCACCTGTCTCTGTCCTCTCAGCTGCTGCGCTCCGCTTGGATTCCTTTTCCCTGCACCGTGGGAGCCTCTCAGGCAAAAAGCGGGAACGATTGTAATGCTCAGCTCACTGCTTCTCTTCCCTCAGAGACCGCAGTCACTGGGATCTGTTTTCCAGGGACTGAGAACAGTCCTTTCATATATTTTGTCCAGTCCTCTAGTTGTTTACAGCAGAAAAGTTGGTCTGGTATCAGTTACGTCTTCTACACCCTTCTGCATGAGGTATTTTGGGGTGACAAGTAAATAGTACACTAGTTCTGGAAAAGGTCTTCCTTGCTTTTGAAAAATAGATGGGCAAAAAGAAATAGCGCCTCTGAAGATGTGATGTCAGGAACTGTCCCAGCAGATCTTTCTGTCATTTCTGGTGTCCATTTGGTACCCCGAGGGAAGCCAATGGAAGAGAGCAAGCCGAACAACTGGGGCTGGCCGGCATCGGCAGACAACACAGCGGTCAGCCCTGAGGCTGCCCGAGGCCTGAACTCGGGTTCTCACACTGTTCGGTCTCAGGGCGCTTCATGCTCTTAAAATTCTTGAGGATGCCAACAAGCTTTTTAAAAATATTGATAGGGAAAAGCCCCCGCCCAGGGGCCCTGAGGCAAAATCCACTGCTGATTGGATTCATGTGAAGCTTACGGCTGATCCTACTAACCCCACTGTTAATTGGATCATTTTGCATGCTCATAGCTGGGTGTGTGTGACCCAAGAGCTGCATAAGACTGCAGAGAAATAAGGAAGCGGGGCTCAGAATTTGGAGGCGTGCCCCTCTGAGCCGCCGGCGGAATGAAGGCTGACTCTCCAACCCTGTGTGCCGCTTGGGTCTCTCCCTGGTGAGTCTCTGTAACACTTGCCGGAACAATATAGCTTGTATCTGTTAATATTTACTATATTATTAGTTGAAACCAAGAGCAATTTTACATATATATTCATTAATTCACTAAAAATAAACCTATTGCCCATTAACATAGATGTATTTGTGTGAAAAATATTTATCTTCTAAAACAAAAAATAATTTAGTGACAAGAGGCATTGGTTTACATTTTGGCAAATCTCCTTAATGTCTGGCTTAATACACACAGCAGATTATATATCTACTCTTGTGTTTGATCTGTTGAAGTATGTTGTTTGGTTGAAAAGTATATTTAAAAAAATCTGGCCTCAGATATATAGTAGGAAATGAAGCAGTATTTTTTTTTTCTTGAGACAGAGTCTCACTCTGCTGCCCAGGCTAGAGTGAGTGCCGTGGCGTCAGCCTAGCTCACAGCAACCTCAAACTCCTGGGCTCAAGCGATCCTGCTGCCTCAGCCTCCTGAGTAGCTGGGACTACAGGCATTCGCCACCATGTCTGGCTAATTTTTTCTATATATTTTTAGTTGTCCAATTAATTTCTTTCTATTTTTTAGCAGAGAGGGCGTCTCATTCTTGCTCAGGCTGGTTTCGAACTTCTGACCTTGAGTGATCTGCCTGCCTTGGTCTCCCAGAGTGCTAGGATTACAGGCATGGGCCACCATGCCCAGCCCAAAGCAGTATTTTGAGCAGACAGTTATGGATGTTCTTCTTTGAGACTATGCTAAGAATGTAACAAGTGGTCATTCCTTAAAGGTCATTTGCAATGTGGAGTCTGAAACTATCTCCAAAAATGTTGTATACTCTATGGCAGGATCAGCAAATTTTTGCTGTGAGGGCCAGATAGCAAACTGTTCCCCTTTGCAAGCCATTTGGTCTCTGTTACAGCTTCTTGACTGTGCTGGTGTAGCACAAAAGCAGCTGTAGACAATACATAAACAAATGGACATGGCTACGTTCCTATAAAATTTTATTGATAAAACCCTTTTTGTGGCCGGGCGTGGTGGCGCCTATAATCCTAGCACTCTGGGAGGCCGAGGCGGGTGGATTGCTCGAGATCAGGAGTTCGAAACCAGTCTGAGCAAGAGTGAGACCCCATCTCTACTAAAAATAGAAAGAAAATAATTGGCCAACTAATATATATAGAAAAAATTAGCCGGGCATGGTGGTGCATGCCTATAGTCCCAGCTACTCAGGAGGCTGAGGCAGGAGGATCGCTTGAGCCCAGGAGTTTGAGGTTGCTGTGAGCTAGGCTGATGCCATGGCACTCACTCTAGCCTGGGCAACAAAGTGAGACTCTGTCTCAAAAAAAAAAACAAGCAAAAAAACCCTTTTTTTGTAAAGTAAATGCTGACCTCTGCTCTATTACATTAAAGTCCTTTGGTCTACCTTGCATGTGGAATGGATGACTTTGAGCACCAGATGCCTTGAAGGAGTTTCAGGGGACCATTACACCAGCACCAGGGGTCGCTAGACCACACTTTGACAACTGCTCTAATGTTTTTGTTATATGGATAATAAGTCCCTTATTATAAAGCCACTTTTAGTTGCGTCTCCTGTTACTTGCAGCTCAAAGCATCCTAGCTAATAAACTCCTGGGTATTTTTACAAGCCAGACATCCACATATTGGTTTCTATCTTCTTCCTATTTCTTAAATGGCAACCCCAACCACATCAACCCCCACCAGTCTGATGTGTCAGCAGTGGAGTAGAAACAGCAAGATGCACGTCCAGGCTGAGAGGCCCAGAGGCAGCCCCATGGAGACTCACTGGGTTCCAGGACATTGTGGAAGAGATCTGGAGAGTTCCCCATGTTTTCACTTGGAAGGGCACAGAGATAACTGAGAGAAGGCCAGGGGAACCAAAGAGGCCCTTTATGGGACAAGGCAGGATGGGTCAACATGAACTTTATAATGGAAGGCTTTAGGGGAGTATGGGCATCTCACAAGGTACTAGGCTGGATGGGTGACAGTGAAGGGGGAATGCACCCCACCATCTACAGCTGCCCTGGCATCACATACACCCTCTCTAACTTGGAATCAACCTCAGACTGATAGAGAAGTTGACCAAGGGTCTGCTACATTGTCTAAGTGGAAGTTGTTTCTGCCAAGGAGAATGAGGGCTCTTGAGCTAGAAATTAAGGTTAAGTTTAGGAAAGCTTTACAAATTTTCATACACCTGTGTTTGTGCAATAAAAATTCATATTCTCCATCAATGGACATCAAATTTAAAAACTTTGCCAACATGATGAAAAATGATATTTCATAATTTTATTTATATTTCTTAATTATTAGTGAAGATGAACATCATTCAAATGTTATTGGGTGGCATTAATTTTAAATCCACTACAGTTCTTTGAATCCAGTGCAATTATTAATAACATTTACAGTCTAGGATACAGTACGCTAGAAGCTGCAGACGAACCTATTTGCACAGAAAAGGATGCTGTAGATTTATAGTTTGTCAAGCATTACATAGACCACTTAAGAGACATATTCCTCTAATTCAAGTTGACTTTCTACCATTCCTGTATGTTTATGCTGTTTACCATGTAAATTACACTCCATTTTCATGCACGTGCCTGCCTGCCCAAGCTTCTTGGTCACACTGATGACTGGTTGCTGAAAACAAGGCAAAGGCATCACACACAGTGCGATTCTGGGTCTTGTTGCTTCCAACATCTCTCTTCTCCCTCTCAGCCGTCTGGTACAGTCAAGGCACACTCTTTGAATCTAGACCTGAGAACAGGGGCAAGTAATTCTCTATGTTGTGCTATTTCTTTCATATATTAAAACAGCCTCAGTTTGCTTGCCTGCATAAGTAATACCCATTTACAAATTACTTTCATTAAAAAATAAAATGGTACACAGAATTTAAAAAGCCACTCTAAATCCCACTGCTCAACACAACCATTAGTTTCATTTTTGTATATCAGCATCAAATCCTCACTCAACTACATAGATATTTTACATACTAATAATGCTATGCCATTAACTAAGCATTTATCCCCTGAGCATTGGACATCAATCTGCTATATTTAGTCTACAAACATTGTAAGTTATAAAAACAATGTTGTTATGGATTTGTGTAATCCTTGGCTGCTGTGAATTCAAATACCATCACATTTCTATTTTCTACTTTTATGATTTGTTTATTCATTTATTCAACAAATATTTATGGTACTAGGCACTTATATATAAATAAGACACTGCTTCTGCCCTTAAGAATCTTGTAGTCTAATGAGGGAGTTTACATTGTCATGTAGGTTTTATGCCTTTACTTATTTGAGGCATGTATTCATGTTATATTTACACAAGCATCAAAATATAGAGTATCTACATTTTCATGTAAATTATGTACAAGTGGCCAGACATGTGTTTGGTTGACTGAGTTATTTTCCTCAATGCTACACAGAACCATGCAAGGCTCTAGAAGACTTGCTGTTGTTTGTGCAGTGGAATCTCTAGACAGCACATGCCTCCACTTCAGCCACAGGATAGTTTGGCAGATAAATGTTCTTTTGAATGAGAAAAACAACTAAGCATTGAAAACATGAGAAAAAGAAAACACAAGATAAAAATAGAACTTGCCAATCTGCTTTATGAAATGCATTTTTAATTGGTTGGATTTACAGGTAGCATTTTTACCATATTCCATCCTGCCTGAACTATACTATCTTTGTGATGAGGAAATAACTATACCATGCATTCTAGTTTTGAACTCTAGGCCAGCTATGAGGAAAACTGTCTCATGTTTCAGGTCTAGAACCAATCATTAACCCTTTCTGCAAAACTTCAAAAAAATTAAAAGAAAACCTTAAAATCGACAGGTTGAAAGCATAGCATAGTCAGCCCTTGAATGTCCTTCCTCTAACATCAACAGTTTTTAACGTTTGCCCATTTGGCTGCATTTGCATGTTTACTTTTTTACCTGAATTATTTGAAAGTAGATTGCAGACATCATGGCATTTCGCCCTAAATGTTTCAGCACACAGCTCCTAAGAACAAAGATGTTCTCTTATGTACCTACAAATGCCACCACCACACCCGAGAAATGTATCATTGGCATTCAACAGCATCACCTAATAGCCAGCTATGGTATCCCGGAGCAGTGTCAGCCCTGCCCTGCTGCCCGGGCACTGAGCCCTGTCCCTGTCCCATCCCTGCCCTGTCTAGAATGGAAAGTCTGACTTGGCGGTGCATGTCATGTCCACAGACTGTCCCAGCACCTTTGCCCACCGGCTCAGACTCCTGGATGCTAATGCCTCCCACATCCCTGTAACTGAGCTGACCGTTCCTGTCCCATGGGTCGCACCTGGGCTGGTGCCTCCTCACCTTGACCTACGGCCATCCTGCAGTTGACCACTGATATCTGAAATGACAAGTGATTGTGTTAACCATAGGTAATGGGGCCAGCATGGACATTTCCAACTTGTTCCTTTGCACATAATGTTACCAAGAAAAATGGTTTTCAGCAACACCCGTGATCTTGCATTTCATTAATATTTATTTCAGAAGAGAGCTGCTCATAAAAGCAAAGTGCATTTCGGCTTCCCAGTAGAGGGTAAAGGAAATGCTCTGGACGGCTGAAATGCAGTTGTCAGAGGCGGGGAGGGAGGGCTGCTGCTTAGTCTCTCAGCCTCAGCCTGTCCCTTGCAATAGGGCAGGGAGAGCAAATTCTTTAGGTCCCAGTGGCCATCACAAGGCAGATCATGGCAAGCAAAGATGCAGCACAAGGATGCCAGCCCCAGTCCTGTCCTGGTCCCTCTGCAGAGCCCTTTACCCAGGGTGGGGGCAGGGAGTTGCAGAGATGCTGGAGTCTCTCAAGGAGCACAGGCTCCCGTGAATAAGGAGTGCTCACTACTGGCTGCAAGAACAAAAAGCCTGAGAGAAAAGGAAAAGGCAGGGGAGTGAATAAAAATAGAAACCAGCTCAATGTGCTGACAGGCGAGATTTTCAATGAATTGGGTTTTCCAGGGAGTGGAAATATCTCATTTGAAATAGAATCCCATGGACAAGCTTCTGGGCTCTGTGTTTCCCCCACATTAACACCCTGACAAAGGGCTGCGCTACTGGAGCTGCAGGAACCGGGAGAGGCTGGCTGGCTCCCTCCTGTTGTGCAGACAGTCCTGGGGCCTGTGGTGGTTACCTAGGAAACAGCTCGTGTGAACTTGAGAAAATATGCTGTCAGGCAGCAGGGGATGCAATTGCTGATTTGTTGGCTGGTATTGTGTGGTGCCAGGCCATTTTATTAACCCCTCAGAACCGGTTTCCTCACATGTAAGGAGGAGACAATATCTACTCTGTGTGTGTGTGTGTGTGTGTGTGTGTGTGTGTGTGTGTGTAGACTATAGCTGGCTGTAGAGCTCAGGAGGGGCTCAGCATGGACTTCCTCCCTTCTCTCCCACCCACCGCACAGTCTTGCTGCACTTACCAGGTGCCACTGAATAAATAGGATATAGATATGAGATGGAAACAACTCTGGTAATGAATGAGAAGTTAATCAATTTTTTAACTGGAATGATGTTTAAAACTTAATAAGAAAGTTTATTATGTGTTTATTATCTGGTGTTAGATGATCAATCTTTTGTAAATGGAAAAATCATTTAACATACAATTACTCATAATTCATCACTTCTGTAAATTTGAAATTGTTAAAGTGTAATGTTTCAGATGCTCTTTGAGTAAAGCACAGCCGCGTAGTAGGGGTTGCAGGACCTCATAAAGAACATTCTCTTCTTCTCTGCTTGGGTTTGGACCAAATGAGAGATGAATGTGACTCAGACAGCAATAGCAAAATGGCAGCATTATTACTGATAGAATCCACGTTACCAATGAGTGCAGCACAATAGGCCTTTCAAAGCCCCTCAGAATTAGAGAGACGTCACACTCCCCCATGCACAGGCCCCACTGGGCACTTGTGCCACCCCCAGCTTCAGCACCCAAATCAGGGCTGAGTCCCTCCCCCCAGCCCATGCACCCTGTCTGCAAGCAGACCACCGTCAAAGTCTGCAACATAGAGATTGTTGACCAGCTGTGCATTAAAGACTTCAAAGGAGTTAAAGCTCCAAGTTTCCAGCTTCATTAACAAAGCAGGTGCTGTGTGGACTTGCCAGACCCCCCTTCAGGGCTGGGAAGTTCTCATCTCTCCAGCTGCTGGGAGTTGGGGGCCACTGCCAGCCCGCAGGGTGCCCCTGTCTTCCAGCTGCCTTCAGCCGGAGAGAACACCCCACCCAGCGCTGAGGCCCCTCCCTGGGACAGCTCAGCTGCAAGGGCTGCTCAGTGGGAGGATGCAGGTCTAGTCTCTCCGCCTCAATGTGGGACCCTTTGAAGGGTCATCTGAGATCCAGGGCATCCTTGGGATTGCCTGAGACCACTCCTGGGCCTGCACGATCTGACTCCTAGTATCTCCATCTGATCCCTCATCCTTTATCCTTCATTCATAAATCTCTCCGAGTCTGTTTCCTGAGGAACTGACCTGAGACGATTAATCTCCAAGCAAGCGCATCATGCATTCAGATCACAAGACGGTGAAGGACTCCACCTTACGAAATTACATCTGGAAACTCATACTCTTCAGTTATTTTTCTTGATATATTTATATGATCACGTCTCTCCCCAGTTTCTTTTCCAATTCTTCTCTGTGAAGTTCCTGTCCCCCCGATGTTGGACCTTCTTGGGCTAGTCTTCTCATTTCTCCATTTCCCGTCCCCTTCTCTCCTTACCGCACCGTCTAGGAGATTTGTTTGAGGTATCTTCCAAGGTCTCCATGAAGCTTTCACCTGCGCTCTTATATCTGTAGTCCCCAAGAACTTTTCGTTTCCCAATTTCTATTTTTTATATCATCCCATTCTTATTTTGTGGATTCACTATTGCCTCTTACCTGAGGAGATTCATGAGGTTTTAAAAGATGTTTTATTCTCCTTACATAATTTCTTCCATGTTTCCTTTTTCCCATTTGTGTGTTTGGGTCTCTTTGATGCTAGAGGCTTTCTACAGGTGTGGGTGGTCTTTGGCTGCCCACTCCTTCGTAAGAGGGAGGCACCACTAGGGGCCTAATCGGAACCTCTGGGCCTACAGGGCTATTCGATTACGAGGCTCACTGGATGAATGGTGGGTGATCTGTCTGGTGCTTTCCTTGGGGAGCCATCAGTGCCAATGTACAGATGGAACGATAGCCACCAACTCCTGCCATCCCTGAACCCACTCTGTTGTGGCAGCATTTTATGTGTCACTTCGGCGAGGCTATGGCACCCAGCTGTTAGGTTGAACAATAGTCTACATGTTACGGTGAAGGTATTTCGTGGACATGCTTGACAGTTATGATCAGTTTGCTTCAAATATAACAGATTACTCTCCATAAGGCAGATGAATCTCATCCAGTCAGTTGAAGACCTCAACAGCAGAAACAGGTTTCCTGGAGAAGAATTCCTTGAAGACTGTAACAGAATCTTGTCTGGGGTTCCAGCCTGCTGGGCTGCCCTACAGATTCCAAGCTCTGTTGGCTCTGTCTCTGGAGACCCCTCACTGGTACACATTCCTTTGCAATGTGACTCTGTCATGCTATCAATCAAGAGCTGGAGCCTGTTTCTCTCTGAACCTACATTTGGCCACATGATTTGCTTTAGCAGACGGGATGTCAGCAAGGGTAGGAAAAGCGTATGCAACCTGGGGCCTGCCCCTCCTGCAGCTGGAGGCCCTTTGCCACCACGAAGCCTAGATTAACCTGATGGGTGACGACAGCAATGTGGCTGTTGTTCCAGCTGACGTTAAGCCAAACCGCCAGAGATGACAGCAAGGCTCTCCCAGGACAGCAGGCCCCATATGAACTGGCCCAGAACGGAGAAGCCACTCAGCCAACCTGCAAGGCTGCAATTAGTAAGTGCTTTCTCACAATCCACTGAATATTGGGGTGGTTTGTCACACAGCAAAAACTGATATAGTCATTATCAATCGGTCTTTCTTCATAAGCTGGCTATATTCCCCAGAGAAAACATGCCCGTGTCCTGCTCCTTATGCCTGGCTGCCAGCACGCTGAGGGCTGGGGCTGGGCTTCAGTATTTGGTATGCAGACAGTCACTTCATCCCCTGAACAAGCTAGGACCACCCATGAAGTTTTAGGGGTGCCCAGCATCCACACATTCTTCTCTGCTCCCTCTTCGGACACTAAGTGAAAATTTGGGAGGTTCCCCAAACCACCCTCAGGTTCAATAATTTTCTAGAAGGACTGAAAGCTATCATACCCACAGTCGTGGTTTATTAAGTACACAGGCTAATATCCGCCGAGGGAAAGGACATGTGAGGTGGAGCCCAAGCATAGAGGTTTCCCTGCAGGAGTCCTGCACGGTGTCAACTCTGCTCCCACCAGCATCCGTCTGTGACAGCGCGCACAGAGCCTTTCCGGCCAGGGCAGCTCACCCGATCCTTTGGTGTCCAGAGTTTTTACTGGGGCCTGATCACATACTGACCACATGGCTGCCCTTTAGTGCCCAGCCCCGCCTGGAGGTTAGGCCAGCTTCTTCCAGTTCCTGAGAGATTGGAATTGATACAGTGTGGCCCAAAGCCCTCGTCATAAATCACCTTGGTAGGCTGTCCAGTGGCCACAGTCCCCAAGCAAACAAAGACATCCCTATTAGTCGGTACATTCCGGGGGCCTAGAGATCACCTCCCAGGAGCCAAGAGCACAGGCCAGGCCTCTCTTTGGATAAGAACAATTATTCACTGCACAGGCCACCCTCTGGCATTTGGCCAAGGCTTTCTTACAGCAAAATATCATCTTTGGGCATCTATATTTAGTATAGCATTTATTAGACATAATAATAGTAAAATAAAGCCATCCTATAAAGCCATTATGTACATTTTCATGTTTTTGTACTCATTTGATTATTCTTTTCCCCCTGATCTACCACTATTTGGACCTTCTGATAAAGCTGTGCAGTGCTAGTTGGCATGGAAATTAGCTAATGGTTAGCTAAGTCCACTTCCTCCTCAGGCAGCCATTTCATAACATGCTGGAGAGCTTTGACTCAGTCTCTCTGCACACTCAATCAGCAGTATCAGCATTATCATAAGGCCTCTTTGCACAAGGTAGTTGAATCTTATTGGTGATAAGGCCAGTGTCACACCATGTCACAGTCTGGCAACCTGAAAAATAGAGCCAGAAAATAGCGCCACATTACCAGAGTCCCACCGAATCATCAGCAATTATTCCAGTCCATGATCGGAGCAGATGACCAGAACACCTCCCCAGGTGAGGACAGTCAGGTTCACAGGCTTTCGTTGACACAGTCAGGTTCCTAAATCACGAGTCTCAGCAACATGCCCCCCTTTCCAGGCACCTGGGGTAACTGCGCTAGGAGACAAGTCACCTGTTGCTCTCAGCCTTCTTAAAGCACAGTGTGCACTGATCCCCATGCACACACCTGTGCTCATCCCTTTACTCTCGGCTTCTTTCCCTTTCTCTCCACTTACCGTTTTATTTTCACCAAATGTTTCCACTTTGGAAAGGACGTTAGGTTTGGTCACTCTACCGGTGTCAATTGCCAGGAGTAATAATCTTTGTGCCTTTATCACCCCATTTCAGACAACAGTGTTTCAATTGCCTGTTCTAAGTCTCTACCAAACTTTTTTCTGAGGATGAAAGGTGTGTTCCTTGGCCCAAAGGAGTGTGGCACAGCGGTCCAAATTGGCACAATATCTTCTATTCTAGTCCTTTTCTGCAGTATTTTGAACATCAGCATCAATCACGGGTCAGCAGCCAGACCAGGGCAAGTGCCAGCTCCCAACAGGCCCAGGGCCCACCAGCGCCCACCCGACCCAACAGCTCTGCGCAGCCAGCCCTGGAGAGCCCGCCCTCCGCCTCTACTGGCTCTGTCTGCTGGCAGACGGGACAGCAGGCATCGTGTGCCTGAGAGGGTGCCAGGGGACTGTGTCTAGCCTCAGCCATCTCTGCATGGCTGCAGTACCCCTTGCTGACCCATTCCATGGGCACAGGTGGCCGCCTCAAGCGAGTGGCCAGGATATCCACTTGGCAATTCTTTTTTTTTTTTTTTTTTTTTTTTTTGAGACAGAGTCTCGCTTTGTTGCCCAGGCTAGAGTGAGTGCCGTGGCGTCAGCCTAGCTCACAGCAACCTCAAACTCCTGGGCTCAAGTGATCCTTCTGCCTCAGCCTCCCGAGTAGCTGGGACTACAGGCATGCGCCACCATGCCCGGCTAATTTTTTATATATATATCAGTTGGCCAATTAATTTCTTTCTATTTATAGTAGAGACGGGGTCTCGCTCTTGCTCAGGCTGGTTTTGAACTCCTGACCTTGAGCAATCCACCCGCCTCGGCCTCCCAAGAGCTAGGATTACAGGCGTGAGCCACAGCGCCCGGCCTCCACTTGGCAATTCTAACCCCTTTCTGGTCCTGGAAGAGCCACGTCCATGTCCTATCTTAACATATCCCTCAAATTCTCACAGCGATTTCCATGGGGCTGGGCACCATGTAGGCCAGTTTTCCATTGCCCACCTGCCTGATGCTACGGACTGGCCATTGGCTACTGCCCATAAATCAGCAAAAACCCAAACACAGTGGCAAACAGCACACGTTTCAGCCCAGTGAGCTGATTGGTTTGTGCCTTCTTCCATCAGTGTGGCAGTCTTCCAAACGGATGCTTTCTGCTCGCCTTGGAGCTGCCTCCCAGAAGCCACACTTGGCTCTTTGGTTAATAAATGGTTGCTCCCAGCAGCTCCTCACATGGCTCCACGTCAGTGGTAGGGAAGAGAGAGGCTCCTTCTCTCAAGTATCTCATCCTTGTATCACCCCGGACCCATGGTCCTCTACAGGCCAATTCCACTCTGTTATGGGGCTTTTCTCAGCACACTCCTCCCCGTTAGGGTGTTTCTCTGACAACACCCAAGACATTATGGGTTTTTCAGATTTCAAGATTATGTTCTTCAGTCCTAGGGCAGCGTCAATTAATATCCAGTAGAAGGCTAGTAATTGCATTTCAAAGGGAAGTTTTCTGGCCCCAAATCCTAGTGGTCACGGGTTGGTAGCACTCCCAGGCTTCTGCTATAAGTCCCAGTCTGCACACCGCACAGGGATATTACGCATGAGCGGTCTGTACCATAACTCCCATGAAATTAACTACCTGTGTCGGCTCAGGCAGTCTCACCGACTCCCACTAGCATGTCCAACCGATATCAGGTAGAGTTACAAGATGTCTGCGCGCAGTACTAGGCAAGGGAAGCGTCCCCAGACTCGACAGCCATCCCCTTAATAAATTCAGGCACAGGAGACACGGCCAATTCATATAAAGTCTGTTCAGATGTTCCAATTTTCACCCAAACTTCCACTTAATGCCTCCAACCATTTCATTCCCATATCCTCCTAATCTAACTATAGCCCCTTGACTCCAACAGGTTTTGGAATCATGGCACATGGGGCTCCTGTGTCAAGGAGTTCTAGAAATGCCTCTCCTGCAGCTGGGCACAGTGGCGCAGGCCTACAATTCTAGTACCTTGGGAGGCTGAGGTGGAAGGATTGCTTAAGGCCAGGAGTTCAAAACCAGCCTGAGAAAGAGACCCCGTCTCTACAAAAAATAAAAACATTAGTTGAGCATGGTGGCGCATGCCTGTAGTCCCAGGCAGGAAGATCACCGGAGCCCAGGAGTTTGAGGTTGCAGTGAGCTATGATGCCACTGCACTCCAGCTTGGGGTACAGAATGAGATCCTGTGTCAAAAAAAAAAGATTCATATTACCCACACTTGAGCATGTGCCCTTGGGTCTTTTGCCAATCCTTACCCTGATTGGATTGCGAGACCACTGTCTCAGGTGATTCCAAATAAGGTTCTTCATTGGCATCTTTGCTTTCTGGCTTTTGATACTCCTCCAAATGATAAAGCAGAGTTTGTTTAAAGTGAATAAAGTGTATTTGTTTAGAGACCTTCAATATTGGGGGAGGAGCAGGGGCTTCCATCAGCACCCCTGATTTCTGAGGGTGCTCCATTAAGACCTCTGTGTTGACTCCGCCAACGTCTGCTTTATTCATCCCATTAGTGACCACTGAATCCCTGACTCCCCTCGGTCCCTCCCCCACTCTCCTGCAAATCTTGGTTATCTCTTGCTTCAGCTTACCCACTCCCTTTGGCTGAGCACTGAGGTTACCAGCTCTAGGGTGACCAGCCTGAATCCAGGCTTGGCTCAGCCTCAGGCCCACACCCATGCTCTCTTGCTTTCATGCGCACCACTGCAGAGAATAACCAAGGGGTTGGCATCAGCTGGCTACTTTTCATGTCCTTACGCATCCAGTGCCATCTCCCCAGAATTTGGATCCATTATTTCTAAATTGTTACTGAAAGTCTGGTACTTGTCCCCATGGCTAAATGAAGAGTGAGGACAAGCAGTTTGGGGGAAAGAAAAGAGAAGGTTATTAATTTGCCAGCAAATGAGGAGGATGGCAGACTCACATCTGTGAAAGTACCATTGTCCTATCTATACGCAGAAATATGGAGCTCTTAAAGGGAGTTTCCAGCTTTGGGCTATTGCTGTTTAACCGTAGCATCTCGGGTACAGATAACCTCTGACCTCTGCCCAGACAATTCTGTTGAACCATCTCCTGTGGTACAAAGAACAAAGGCCACTCCTCTGCCCCTCTGACCACTGGCCTGGGGCAGGAATGCAGGCTTTAATTCACAAAAAGAGTGGGGGGGGGTCATTAAAGTGACAACTTAAAATACATGTTGCCCTTTTTAGGCCATTACTTCTGTTACAATTCCTTTGGTCATGTTTGCTTCTAGTAACCAGTTGCAGTGCAGCTTTATTTCCACACCATTGGCAACCCTGCGACCACCCAGTATTCAAGGCCTCATCACGCCACCACCTCTGTTCCTTCTCAAACCACATCTTCCAGTGACTCAGGGTAGGGCTTGTGAATCCTACTCTGACACCAACCATGAAGTGCTTGAGCCAACTGTGAAGTTACAAGGACCAGTCCTAAAGAATATCCTTACTTCTGACACTAATTGCAAATTCAAGAGTCTAGAAGATCACCCTTAGGTTTAATAATTCCCTAGAAAGATTTACAGAACTTACTGAAATCTTTTATACTCACAGCTATGATTGCTTACAGGGAAGGGACAGATCAAAGTCAGCCAAGGGAAGGGCACATAAGGCAGAGTCCAGGGCAGTAAACGAATGTGGAGTTTCTTGTGGAGTCAGGACATGTAACTTTCTCCATATCAACATTTTACCATATGCATGGAGTATTACTAGCCAGGGAAGCTCAGGGAAGCTCTGTTGTTCAGAGTTTTTGTTGTGCCTTGGACGCACCATTGTGGATGTCCTAGACCACACATCCAAACTACCCCATCCTCCCCACCCCATGGGCAGTTACCCTGGGAGTACCTCTTTGTCCTGGGGTGCACACTCCAGGCATGACAGCCCTGGGGAGAGGCACAAACAGGCCACAGGAGTAGGTTCAGGGCAGTTTGAAAAGACAGCTCAGGCACCTTAGAATTTGGAATATGGTCTAGAAGAGGGGTATAATTTTGAGTGAATATGACCTCTCAGATCTACAAATTGTCTCCCATGGGAAGAAGACTGGACAGAAAAGGGAAAATCATGCTTGATTTTTGGAATAGGTCCTGTTATTTAACAATCCTCTTAGCCCCTATCAAATCTTTAACCAGACTGCCTTCCTTTCTCACCTTAACTACTGTATTACCACTAAGTTTTTCAGGCATTAGATAACCCAGAAGATCTATAAAAACCTGTTATGTCAACAAGCCAAGGCACAGAATCCCAGGCCCAGAAAGAGGTGGTAACCTGCCTACCCACCAGGTTCTCAGGAAGCCACAGAACAAGAGGCGGGAAGGTTGGGAGGAAACTGATGCTACAGCAGATCTCGGGTGGACAAGCTTTGTCCTGGCCACCCAGTGAGTTCACCAGAACTCCCACATTTTCCGTGCTCCTTGAGAAATGGCCAGAACCATGGACAATTTTACCAAAGACACCAACATTACCAGAGAACTAAGGAACTCCAGCAAATGGTCCTCAACAGCTGCCTGGCACAGGTGTGAGCCTGGATTCCCACAGGGCCCTTGGAACTGTGCTGTCAGAAGTGACTGCCATGCACATGTTCCCATAGATCTCTGATGCCCATGCCATCGCCAAAATATTCAGACTGCAAACTGGGAAATCCAAATTGCTACTGTCCTCCTTAGTCCTACAGTTAAGGACACTCTAGGCCCAACAACTTGGGGCCTTCTCAGCTAGCTTCCTTCAGACCTCAGATCTTGGTTTTTATTTTCTAATTTAACCTTTAATAATTATTCATTTATTACATTCTAGGTTTACTTCCTTTAAATGCCTGATCTAAGACCCTCTAGTACCTGTCAGTCTAGCAACATACTCAGATGATACAGCTGTCACTAAAAGTTTGGTACTTGTCCTCACAGCTGAATGAAGAATGAGGACAAGTGGTTTGAGGAGAAGGAAGGAGACGGTTATTAATTTGCCAGCAAAGGAGGATGGCAGACTCTCGTCTTAAAGTACCATTGGCCTCTCTATACAGAAATACAGAGCTTTTAAAGGGAGTTTTCAGCTTCAGGCTATTGTTATTTAATAATGAAGACAGTGAAGACAATCTTGTGACTTCTGCCCAAACAATTCCATTGAGCCACCTCCTGTAGTACAAAGAACAAAGGGTATTCCCCCTGCCCCTCTGATCACTGGCCTGGGGCAGGAATGCAAGTTTTAATTTCCAAAAAGAGTATGTGTGGGGGGATGTTAAAGAGACAACTTGTATTATATTTGCCCTTTTTCAGGCCCTTACTTCTGTTACACATTTCCCACTGTCAATATTACCCATATCTATGGGAGGAGGGGTGACATAGTAATAGAGCTATTTCCTGCTGGATTGGGGTGATGTTTTAGATGCAAGGTTTATACTTATTTATGCCACTGAAAAGCTTTGGTAGTAGATTTACAAAAATAAACAATGCAAGAGATTACCAGGCAAAAAAGGGCATAAGCAACAACTGCAACCATGAGGATTGACAAGGTGAACTGGAGGATACCTGATAGGAGAGATTTTACCCACTTGGTATCTAAGACACTGGTAAACTGTGGGCCCTTCCTGTTGCCTTGTACATGATGTCTGAGACAGGGTTGGGCAAGAAAGAAGCAGGGGACCTCTGAGCACGGAGCTATTAGTCACACCTTGTAGGTGATCGAGACACCGGCTTCCACAAATTCAGAGTGTAGGAAGGCAAATTATACACAGCAATATGACAAGCCCAGCAGCGAGACAGTTCAGCAGAAGAGGAAATCCCCACTAAGGAGTTGTCTCTCCATCCTGTAGATAGAACAAATAACCAAAGAAAGAATACCAAAAGGAACATCAGCATTTTCATTTTTACTTCCTTTTTAAAAGGATATTTTAGATCACCCAAAGGCTGGGCCATCCACTGGGGGCTTGGGTCCTCTTCTTCCATGGGACACCTCTTTACTCTGGTGTTATGGACCCAGGGTTTTACTCCTGGCAATTTCAACAAGGTGTGAGTTGATAGGGGCACTTCATAGGGTCCCTTCCACTTCTCTGCCAGTGGTTGTTGGTCCTCGTCTTTCCAGGCTTCAAGCATTACCCAGTCTCCTGGTTTAAAGCAACAGAGGGAACTGGCACAAGGACCTAAAAGAGGCAAACTCATGCACAGCGGTTACCATCTGACCCATTCATTTGACATGTTGCGTTACTCTGCTTTCTTTTACTTATGGTTACTTTACCACACTTACCTTGGGGTGCTAGGAAGGGTCTCTCATAAACTGTTTCACGGGGGCCAACTTTATCCAGAAAAGGGCAAACATCAACACCCTATCCCCCTTTAAACGGGTTTCCTGCAATTTCCATTCTAGATGTAGGGCTTTTGCTTACTGAGTTACCTCCGATATAAAGGAGGATCCATTATCTCTCTGTATGGAAGAAGGAGCCCATACCTTGGAATGAGTTTCTTCAGAAGGATTCTGGCAACTTCAAATGTTCTCTCCATTTGGATAGGATAAGCCTCTACCCAGCCTGAAAAGGTATCTACTAATACACGTTGAGGCATCTGAATGAAGTCAATTTGCCAAGCATCAAAAGGATGGGTTCCCTGTGCAGTAGGTCATTTTTCTGCCTTTGGAATGTTGTGAGCACATTAATAGTTTGTCACAAATGGCATCCTCTTAAATGAGGTCATACCAGATCCACTGAGGCATCACATCAATAATGTGTGCCTTCATGTAGGTGCCTCGTAAGGGGCCAAACCAAGGCTTCGGGTAGAAGAAAGAGTCTATGAGCATTCTGTCTCCACTTAGCTGTGTCATCCCAAATGTCAGAGCCCCAGCCTTTAGTTTTAACGGAGGTTTATATTGATCTAGATCTAGCTGGGGATCAAGGCCCCAAGGAACAGATCACCTTTAGCAGTCTCCTGAGCAGCTCTGCCAGCAGCCTGCTTCATTTTTGCAGCATAAGGTCTCCCATTTTTGGTGACCAGGACAGTGTATGATAGTCACCTGGTTGGGCTCAGGGTGTACTAGTGTCCTTATTTCCTGCATTCAGGAGCCCCCTTTCCTTCTAAATGGCGTTAGAATGAGCATGCATAATTATAAAAGCATATTTAGAGTCTATATAAGTGTTTACCTTTTCTTTCCTTCTGAATAAAAAGGGAGAGCTCTGGTTAAAGCAATCAGCTCAGCTTCCTGGGCTGAAGTCCCAGGTGGCAGAGCCATTGTTTCCAGCACCTGTTGTTCCGTGACCACCACATAGCCAGCCCTTCATTGTTCGTTGTCCATAAAGCTGCTCCCATCAGTGAAAAGATCCCAGTCTCTGGCATCCGCTGATCTGACAAAGTCCATCCTGCTAGGACAGCCAGTCTCCAGAACCTCTGAACAGTCATGCTGCAAAGGCTCATTCCCCTCGGCTGATAACAGTGGCAGGACTGAGAGTAGATACAGTCTTTAATAAATCACGAGTAGCTGCTACTGCCCAGAGACAAAGAGGCCACCCTCTCACAATATTGTCCAGTGGCTTTGACAAGCATGCCACTGGCTGTGGACCATCTCCTGGCATCTGTACTAACATTCCAAGGCTCATTCCTTGTTTTCCATGAATTTATAACTTAAATTCTTTCTGCAAGTCAGGCAACCCCAATGTAGGGGCAATCATAAGGCTCTGCTTTAGTTTTTTAAAAGGTACTTTGACAGTCTGTAGTCCAGATCAGTGGCTCCACATCTGTTCCCTTAAGGGCCTCACACAAGGGCTTTGCTATTAGTCCAAAGTTTGGGATCCAGATGTGACAGACCCTATCATTCCTAGAAAATGGAAGAGTTGTTGAGCAGTCCCTTGCCAATTTGGAATCCCAGAGAAATGACCTGCTGTTTGCAAATCTATCCAATTGCAGGTTCTGCAAGTACCCCACTGAACCCTCACCAAACAGGAGAGCCTTTTAAACCCCTGAGGCAACACAGTCCTACAGTGCTACAAAGCCACCCTAGTCCCAGGATCCTGCCATTCCAATGCGACTGAGTAGCATTCATAGTCACCTGTACAATATCATTAAGGGTGTGTAGATCCCATATAAATCTATACTCACTGGTATGGAGAATTTAAATCCTTTCTGCATGTCCCGCAGTCCTGTTGGCCCACATGGCCTTACTCACTTTTTGGTAGCTGCTTCTTGCAAATGCTACAATGATGGGCAAGTCTGCTGAGGCCCAAATTCAAAGTGAACTGACCCACAGAGGCAGCCTCCTGTGTGCCTCGCCAGGCCCTGGGACTCATCCAGCAGGATCTTGGTGGCGGCCTCAGAGGAGTTTCTGCCACTGCTGGAATAGCTCCCGGTGCTCCTGCTGCTCTCCCGTCTGCTGGATTCGGTGGCAGAGGCAGCGGCTCTCTGGGGTCCACATCCTAAGCCTGTGGTGACCAGTTCCTCAGCGGCTGCTTGCCAACTGCTGCCTCTCCCCTCTGCCTGGCCCATGAAGCGCCATGCGCACCTGGTGCCCAGGTAGCAGCCAATGGTGAGGCCCCAGGCCACTTCTGCCCACCCGGCTTGGTGGTGGTAGCACTCCTCTGCCAATTAAAAGGCTGCTAATTGCATCCCCACTCTCAGTTGTACCTGGGGCTCCTGCGGGGTATGTGGATTGGATCCACTGGTGAGGCATGGCACCTCAGCCCCCTCCTCCATCACCTAAGTCATAGACTCAAAGAAAAGCTTGCTCTCCTGGGACTTGCTTGTTACCTGCAGCTGTTGGCAATTTGGGCAGTTTTCTTTCCAGTGTCCTTTCTTTTTACAAAAAGCACACTGATTGTATTTCAACCAGGGGTGAACTTTTTCTGCCCTTTCCTTTTAACTGCCTCAAAGGACTCTTGGTTGGCACAGCTAACAGAACACACATAGGTTTCAGTTTCTGTTCTACCCTAGCATTATATGCTTTAAAGGCACTATCAGCAAGCTGTCAGGGATTCATGCCAACTGTCCCTTCCACACACTGGGCTTCTTCCATATATCTGGAGCACTCTGCTCATATTAATCATGCACATATTTTCAGGGCCCTCTGGATCTGCATCTGTATATTTCCGATATGCCTAATGGATGCATTCCAAAATTCAGAGGGATCTTCATTAGCTTTTTGTTGTAATTCTTGGACCTTGTTTAAACTCTTCAGTCTAAGCACTCCCTTCCAAAGGCCTGCCAAAATACATTTTTTTGTTTTTTTTTGAGACAGAGTCTTGCTTTGTTGCCCAGGCTAGAGTGAGTGCCATGGCATCAGCCTAGCTCACAGCAACCTCAAACTCCTGGGCTCAAGCGATCCTCCTTCCTCAGCCTCCCAAGTAGCTGGGACTACAGGCATGCGCCACCATGCCCTGCTAATTTTTTCTATATATATTAGTTGACCAATTAATTTCTTTCTATTTATAGTAGAGACGGGGTCTCACTCTTGCTCAGGCTGGTTTCGAACTCCTGACCTCGAGCGATCGGCCCGCCTCGGCCTCCCAGAGAATACATTTTTTTTAAATTTATTTTTTATACATTTTTGATAAATATTTATTCTCACACCATCTGCATCTGTGTTAGGATCCCAATTTGTGTAACTCCAATAATACCCTTCCAACTGTCCTAGCACATTCAAGCCCCCTATCTGATATTGCCATAATGGAAATTGCCCTGTCCTGGCTATGAGTGCCCTCCAGCCAAATTGAGTTCCCTGCCAGGTCTTAGTAGAGACCATTCCCACTCCTGAGTCATAACCTAGTGGGTGTGGAACTGAAGAATCATTCCCAGTTGTGCCCTCTCCAGCACATCTCACAGTGCCAAGACAGTGGCAGCAGTAGTTGCCCCAGACCTGGCTCCATGAGGGGCTGCTTCCTAGGCTGGCCACAGGGCTCAGATGGGGGGGAGGACGGGAAACTGCTCCCATTATGTACTCCATGACCACTGCATCAGGAGGCCACACCAGATGGGGCCTCAGGAGACCCAGCAGCACAAGCTTGAGCATGGCCAAGCCCATGGTGTCTTCTCTAGCAAGTGGGGAGCTGGCAGTGGGCAGTGACTCATTAGATCCAACCTGGTTAATCCCCCCAATTTTATCACATGGCCTTTCAGTCTCATTATTATGCAACTGTATGAAAGATTGTACATATAGGATCTCGTCCCATTTACCTGAACTTTGACAAAATAATTACATTTTTAAGGTAGCATAAAAACTTAAGGTTCCATTCAGTGGCCACTTCGTACACTCTAGCACATACACTGGATTACAGTCCCATCATTCTCTTTTAGACTTATGGCGATAAGCTGGCCATTCAGCCAAAATTTTCCCCAAGGGGCTTTCAGATGGAAAGAAATGGGGCCTCCCATGTTGATAAACAACAATGAACACAACATGGCAAGTAGACAATACAGGGAATTCCCAACAAAAACAATCTTAAATGCCAGGGCCTTACAAAACAAATGAGAACTGCACAGACGAATAAAGATCTCAAATGAGAACCAACATTCCTAATCCAAAAGAGAATGAACTCCTCAGGTTTCCTGGTTCCACCCAACTGTGGCTTCCACCCACAAACAAGCCCCTACAAACAAGTGGGCTGCCACAGGGATGGAAAGTCTGAGAACCTCCCCCAGTGGGTGGAATCAAGGGTCTCAGTGTGAACACTAGGGAGCTAGCCAAAAATGGCCGAGGTGTTGCAACACTTCCCAGATCCATTTCCTTTTCCTCAAAAACGTTCAGGTTGGTCAGAGCTGTGTCTAATTTGGGAAGAAAGAGACTGTTTCCCAGAGTTAAACAGTCTCCAGCAGCTGCTGGGCTGGCCCCTTACTCTCCCAACCCAAAAGGCCGGTGCTGCCCCTGGGGAAGACCAGAGCTTGCCCCGGCTGCTCGCCACCTCTTCCAGCCACAGCAGCTGTCTTGGGTGCTGGGCTGCCTGAGCCTCGTGGGCTCACCAGGGATGCCAAATTCTGTTACTGAAAGTTCAGTACTTGTCCCTGTAGCCAAACAAAGAATAAGGACAAGTGGTCTGAGAAGGAAAGTGAATGTTATTAATTTGCCAGCAAATGAGGAGGACGGCAGACTTGAGTCTTTGAAGGTACCAGCGGCCTATCTATATGCAGAAATATAGAGCTTTTAAAGGGAGTTTTTAGCTTTGGGCTATTGGTGTTTAACAATAGCATCTCTAATGAAGACAATTTCATGACCTCTGCCTCTTGTGATACAAAGAACACTCCCTTACCCCTATGACCACTGTCCTGGGGCAGGAATGCAGGTTTTAACTCCCCAAAAGAGTGGAAGGTGGGTTCAGAGAAACACTTATATTATAGTTTGCCCTTTTTCAGGCCTTTACTTCTGTTGCAAAGCTGTCTCCTCAGGGCCAATGAGAACATGAAGGCCAGCCCAGCCCTGACACCTAATGGAACCAACCCCAGCCCCTAATGAAGGTCATTCCATCTCTAAAAGCACTAAGTAACAGATTCTATCTGTCTGAAACAGAAGAATGAGCATGAGCTGATTTCTTACCCACTAAATTGGTTTTGCCAAACATTGGTCAGGCCCACTAATTTCGGCTTGGCCCCAGGCATTCACATGCACACCATCCACCTTGACAGTTCAGCTTCAGAATCTGCTGACTATAGATAAAAACATTCCCTGCTGAAGTGCCCCGATGTTGCTACCTGCCTATCCCCACCTGTTTCCTCTCCAATAAAATTCCTGCGAGACCTGCTCACCTGTCCAATTAAAGAATAGCCTTTCGATGGTTTTGGATGCTTGCAGGTTACTGAAACCAGAACACTCTCCCTATTGCAATGGTCTTTTTGAGGATTTGTTTTTACGTGACCATAGGGTCCCACACACGAGGGTGTTAGATCAGTTCCCTGCACCGGCACTGTCTAGACGTGATGACATAGAACGCCATGCTCTTGTCTCCCGACTGCCAGGCGGCAGGCGACTGCATCAGGTGGGGCTGCGGTCACCGACTGCACTGGGGAGGCGGCAGCGGGCCTGGTGCACGGGTGTGGGCGGGCACCTGTGCAAGGACATGGTCTCTTTCTAAAGCGCCATGTTGCCCACCCCAACCTCCCTGCCCCTCTCCTGCTGCAAACTCACAATGGAGTCAGCGCCCTCGCCAGGGCCAGCTCCTTACGTGGCCACCCAGGCGCCCTCCAGGCTGCTGTCTGCCCTCCCCGGCCCTTCCTGCTGGGGTCAGTGGCATGGACCTGTGCTGTTGGAGGGCCGCCTGGGGTCTCTGCAGGAAACTCTGATGGCTGGAGGCAGCTGCTGGGCGGGGTCCGCCTGTCCTCAGTCCTGCCAGGACCCACCCGTCAGCAGGGATGTAGCCACACTCAGCCCTGCCTGGGGTGACAGACCCTCCCTCAGATCCTCCCCACTGCCACCCCTGCCCCTGGAAGGGCATCTGCTGTGCCCCTCCCCCTCCAGCGTCCTCCCAGCCTCCCAGCCTGTCGCCATATTATGGCGATGCTCTGCAGATTTCCAAGCCCCAGCAGCAGCTGCTGCAGGAAATAGGGGCTGTGCAGAAACTGTCTGGCGGCAATGGCTGCTGTTCCAAGGACATGGGAGGAAGATAAGGCCATGCTTGGTGACATTAGGATGCCACAGACAGCATGATGTGATTCTTTCATTTCAGTTTTGGGAGGTCATCAGCGATGAGCATGGGATCGACCCCACAGGCAGTTACCATGGAGACAGTGACTTGCAGCTGGAGAGAATCAACGTGTACTACAACGAGGCTGCCGGTGAGTGTTGGGATGTGCTCGGCCTGTCGACCTTGCTTTGCATACTGTGGCAGGTGAAATGTCCTAGGAGCATGCAAATGACAAACACATGCTTCTTGCATATTCATTTAAAATGGCAACTGCTAGAAAATACACTGTATGGTTCCTTAGGACTCCTGCCTGCTCCAAATGGCTGAGCATGCTCAGAATCTCCCTTTTCTTATGGGCAGAAAACCTCCCCTGTTCTCCTTTTGTCTCAGATGCTGGAATTTTCTCTAAAGAATTCTGCTGTGAGAGCCACAGAGGGCATAGCCCTGCCCAAGGGTCCTCTGCCAACCGAGGGCTAAGTGGGCTCTTCTTCCCCGCAGGTAACAAATACGTCCCTCGGGCCATCCTGGTGGATCTGGAGCCGGGCACGATGGACTCCGTCAGGTCCGGACCATTCGGCCAGATCTTCAGGCCGGACAACTTCGTGTTCGGTATGTAGGCACCATCAGCGGGAGCTGGCAGGATGGCTCGCCTCCTTCCCCACAGCTGTGCACGCCTCAGTTCCTAGCGTTCAGTGCCCGGGCGAGACTGTGTCCACAGGCAGCCCCGAGTCCTGCCTGACCCGACCCTCCCAGTCCACGGTGGTCCTGGCTCTGGCCGCCCTCTGGACAGCTCAGAGATCAATGTCAGCCTGGACAGGGCTGCTGCAGCCCTCCCGGCACAGAGCAGCTCTGAAGGGAAAGAAGAAAGGCCAAGAGAAGCCTCAAGCAGGCCTTAAAGGCTGCAGGTAATTTTAAAGGACCAGGGCAACAAGGAACCACTTCAAGGAGCCTGAGGTCCAAGCACAAGGAGTGACTAGAGGTGTGGACAACTGCTTAGGGCCGTTTTCTCTGCTGATCACATCCTGGCTAACTGTACCTAAATTGAGTGCTTACAGAATGCATGTCAGGGTTTAAAATGTATTTTAAAGCCCAGTAAGTTTTGTTTTCTTTTGTTCTTTTCTCTAGCTCATTAGTTTGTTAGGTTATTAGTTTGCATGGTGACTTAGATGTCTCAAACACTGGGGGACCCCCAGCTCCACCCGTCTGACACAGGAATGCAAGTTTCAAACCTGTTATGAACAACAAAGACCTTTTTTAAAAAACTGATCCATTAATTTTTTTAACCCAACCTTCCTCCTCAATAGCCTCATATGAACTAAATTCATTTTTTATTTTATTACGATCCTCTGTGTTTTTGAGGGTCACGGATATATGGGGAAAATTTTAGATAAATGAAAAGGATATGTAAAAGAGAGGAATCTGCCACTCTAGGACTAGCCCTACCGTTTCCTCCACGGTGAAAACGAGAGAATTTGAACCTCCTTATGTTTCAGTGTCTAACAGTCTCCTTCCCTCTGGCAGGCCAGAGCGGAGCGGGAAACAACTGGGCGAAGGGCCACTACACGGAGGGCGCGGAGCTGGTGGACTCGGTCCTGGACGTGGTGCGCAAGGAGTCGGAGAGCTGCGACTGCCTGCAGGGCTTCCAGCTGACGCACTCGCTGGGCGGCGGCACGGGCTCGGGCATGGGCACGCTGCTCATCAGCAAGATCCGCGAGGAGTACCCCGACCGCATCATGAACACCTTCAGCGTCATGCCGTCGCCCAAGGTGTCGGACACGGTGGTGGAGCCCTACAACGCCACGCTGTCGGTGCACCAGCTGGTGGAGAACACGGACGAGACCTACTCCATCGACAACGAGGCGCTGTACGACATCTGCTTCCGCACGCTGAAGCTGACCACGCCCACCTACGGGGACCTCAACCACCTGGTGTCGGCCACCATGAGCGGCGTCACCACCTGCCTGCGCTTCCCGGGCCAGCTGAACGCCGACCTGCGCAAGCTGGCGGTGAACATGGTGCCCTTCCCGCGCCTGCACTTCTTCATGCCGGGCTTCGCGCCGCTCACCAGCCGCGGCAGCCAGCAGTACCGCGCGCTCACCGTGCCCGAGCTCACGCAGCAGATGACACGTGCCTGCCTAGCATCCAAACACTATCAGCAGAACGGCAGGGAGTGTGAGACAGCTCTTAGCAGCTGCACAGAGACAGCTGCGTGCGAGTCGCCAGCCCGAGGAGGCGGTCGGGCAGGTGACATGGTCAGATCTGCATCACGACAGCTTCCAAACAAAGAGGACCAAACTAGTGAGAAAGTCTTTGGCGTTTTCGTTCCTTTCTAAACCCAGTGCATGCCTAGATTATAAAGTGTTCAAAATCTTGCTTCGGTGGGGGTCCAGGGAGGCACTGGACGTGTTTAGTGCAGAGAGCTGCAGGGCAGCATGAAAACTGCAGGTGTCTGAAAGGCAGCCTGCAGAAGACCGGTGTCAGCTAAGGGGCCACACAGGGACCCATGGCTAAGGGCCACATGTCAGAGGGTGCAGAGGAACTGCCTAACAAAGGCCTCTGTAGCAGATGCTGTTGGCCCCACCCATGTGATCTGCCAAACATGACGACCTCCTACGGAAACTGACCTGCCCGGGCTCATCTGTCCAGCGAGGTAAGCCCCTCTGGAAGGGGCCCCAGTCATTGACAACTTAGATGCCAAATGCCCAGCTTCCCTGCCTCTCAGGTGGGAGCACTCTGAGTGAAGTTTCAAGTAGTCTCTTACAGACCCCTGGGTGGCGCCCGCACCGCTCAGCCGCATCCCTTCCCCTCTGCCAGCTCTGTTCCCCACGGCCTTTCCAGTGCTTTCCAGAGTGGACAAAGCTCTCACCAACTTCCCTCACACCCTCCACTCAGGGTCTGCCTCGGGAGACCTGACCTGTGTCATTCATCAAAAAAGAATCACACGTTAGTTTTCCATTGCTGTTTGGTGACCCCAAACTCAGCAGCTTAGAACGTCACAATCTCCTTATAGTTCCAGGGAACAGGAGTCCAGCGAGGCCTGGCAGGTCCTCGCATGTCTGAGCAACCCGGGCTGCGCTCCCACAGGTGCTCGGGGCCTCTTCCACACTGGCGCTGGGCAGGACCCAGCGCCCCCAGCCGCAGGCCTCAGGACCCCAGTTCCCGGCCGGCTGTGGACAGAGGCTGTTCCCGCCGCTCGGCCTCCCACACAGCGCAGCCTCTCCTCCAGGTCATCCAAAGAAAGTCTTTCCTACCCACAGCTACAGAGAATCCTCTGCTTTAAAAGGGCTCATGGGATCAGGTAGAGCCCATCCAGATAGCCCTATCTTAAAGTCACCTGATTTGGAACCTTAATGACATTCGCAGAATTCCGTCACAGCAGCGCCTAGATTTGTGCTTGATTGAACAACTGGGAAAATGTGTGTGTACACCTGGGGCCAGGTGAATTTTGAGCCGTCTTAGAATCCCACCTATCACACATGGGCTGTCTGGGGAGTAGAAGCAGCATGGTTTTTGGAACAAGATGAACCTGGGTCCATGGAGTGAGTGATTTTTCTACTTACTAGCTGTATGGCCTTAGGCAAGTATTTCAATCTCTGAGCCTTAGCTTCTTTATGCAGAAAATGGTTTTCATTTTACTCACTTTGGAGGGTTATTTTGAGGATTAAATGAAATATATATAAAGTACTTGTCACACAAGTGTGCAGTAATTGGCTCTACAGTAAGCACCTTGTCAAGGGAGGTGCCCAAAGTATCCAAGGCTAACACAATATGTCAGGGATTCTTCAAAGAGAAACCAAGGTAGACTAACATTGGAAAATATTTTAATTTTGAACACATGATTTTAGATTCCTTTAACGAGGAAAAGTCTATGGCTCTATGTAAACATTCTTGGAAGAGTTAATATACTTATTGATCAGAATAAGGCCTTAATTGATTGGCATTAGATTACTTTTGTGGTACAGATTTTAAGGAGGTGGAGCCTGTGTGCCCAAAATGGGAAGGGTAGCAAGAGGTGGGAAGAATAATCAAAAGGGACATGTAACAACCTTATAATTGCACTGAGGACTAGTCCCGACTCAGAAGTTAAATGTGCAACTGCAGGCAGCTACACTGGAGATTTAGCTTAGGCTAAACTCAGAGCAGCAATCTAAGTTTTTCTGAATCTGCCCCACAGGGCAGAGGTCACATTCCAACTCCCCTCTGACATGTGCGTCTGGCTTTCTTGTCTTGCTTCCCCATCAAGGCCTTTCAGCCAGATCTAAGACTGTAGCATGGATTCTGACTCCTGCCCAAATCTCTGGTCGACTCAGCAGCTCATTGGCTGACTCAGCACCTGGCTGGGGCCTCTGCCCCTCTCCCAGTCCTGGGCCATGCTCTCTCGCTGTGGACGCTCTCGGCTTCATTCCTCTAGGTCACGGTGATATTGTGAAACATTTATTTGGTTTCCAGCCTCATTTCCTAACATACAATTCCTAAAATCCTTAGAATCTCTAAATTGATGTCATGTTGCATGCTAATGATTGACTGGCCGCTGGCAGCCCCTAAGTCGCTCCAGGTTGGGGGACTGGTCACCAGAAAGAACAAGGCAAGAGTAGTGGGTTGGGACTCTCAGCCCACCCCCCACCTCTGGGGCAGAGAGAGGCTAAAGGTTAAATTGATCACAAATGGCCAGTGGTTTAATCAGTCATACCTACTTAACGAAGCATCCTTAAAATCCCCGAAGGACTGGGTTTGGATAGCTCCCAGGTGGCTGAACACATGGAGGTTCAAGGAGGGTAGTGTGCCTGGGAGCTCCACACCCTTCCCCAGTACCTCACCGTGAACATCTCTTCCTCTTTGTCCCGTGTAATATTCTTTATAGTAAACCAGTAAACATAGTGTTTTTCTGAATTCTGTGAGCTGCTCCAGCAAATTAATTAAACCAAAGGAGGGGTGGTTGGATCCCTGATTTATAGCCATGTGGTCAGAAGCACAGGTAAAACAACCCGGGGCTTGTGATTGGTATCTGAAAGTGGAGGGGCAGTCTTGGGTACTGAGTCCTTAACCTGTGGGATCTGATGCTATCTCCAGGGAGACAGTGTCAGAATTGAATGGAATTAGAGGATACCCAGCTGGTGCCCCCTGCAGAATTATTGCTTGCTTCCTTGGTGTGTGGGGAAATACCCTACATGTCTGGTCATACAAGTCTTCTGTGTTGATTGTTGTAGTGGTAGAGCAGAGGAAAAACAGCTTGTGTTTTTCCACTCACAGTCATTATTGGCATCTCAATGGGATCAATAATGCCTCATTAATTACAAAACTATCCAACCTTAAAAGTTAGTGGCAGATCATGTCAGTATACATGTATTCATGCATTAACACATTTTTAATCTTGAACCATCTAGTACATAGACATACCTGGTTGCACATTACTTCTGTCTCCTGTCATTCCCCGAGAGGCCTCATTCTCCCCTCTCAGCCCGCGAGCCCCCTGCTGGCCAGTGAGGGGAATGCCTGCCCAAGCCCTGTGCTCTGATTCCCTCCAAGCTAACTGGGCACACAGCAGGCACCTCCCTTCCCTCTTCCAACTTTCACAGCTCTGTTAAATCACTCTCAGAGAATGTCTCTCCCACAGATCTGGCTCTATCTTCTTTAATCTCCTCTTTTCTTCCAGCTATTAAAAAAATTCTACTCATTCCTTTGTAACCAGAAAATGATACTAACGGTGAGTGATGAACAGAGCCAGTTCAAGAGCTCTGTAGGTCCTTGGTACTGTTACTTTTGGAGAAACCCCCCATCCTATCAGATATCTTTAAATTTCTATTGGTTAACTTTTTACATTAATTATAATTTATGTTATGATATAAAAGTTGAGTTGCATTTGACTAACTGGCATATGTTCTGCAGTTATTTAAACATTTATTCGTTTTACTACTGCAGTTTTCTTTTCATATTTTGAAGTCTTTACTCCCCTACCCCACGCCATCTCAAGTATTTTCTTACATAACAAATGTTCCTCCCAATTAAGAAAAAATATAGTACATGTAGGCAGGATGCTACATTGGCAGCAACAAAATGTGGTGGCATCAAATAATAAATTTAACAAAATGAGTTAAAATGACGCCTATCACTATTTTTGTACTACATCCAATTAGGCATAAATAATCACTGATTATAATCAAGCAGTAGTATTTCTACACAGTCAAATCAAATATTTCCAGGATTTAGCTGGAAAACAAAGGAGGCAACACAGACCGGAACCCGGGCCGCACACCAGGAGGCGCCCAGGAGCCTGGGTTTTCCCATAACTTAAATGCTGCAGGCCCAGTAAGCACGTCTGAAAAATGCACCTCTCTATTTTATAGTCTAAAAAAGAGGCACTTCCCATTTCGAGTGCTTCCCGCCCCCCGCGGCAGTTCGCCAGCTCGGCGGGTGGCAGCTGCCCGCGGGCCGGGTCCTGGGAAAGAGCCGCGTCCACGCGGGCCGGGTCCTGGGAAAGAGCCGCGTCCACGCGGGCCGGGTCCTGGGAAAGAGCCGCGTCCACGCGGGCCGGGTCCTGGGAAAGAGCCGCGTCCACGCGGGCCGGGTCCTGGGAAAGAGCCGCGTCCACGCGGGCGCGCCCCGCGGCGGGAGAGCTGCCGTCGCCGGGCGCGCGGCCTGGGGAGCGGCGCGCCGGCGCGAGCCCGGGCGGGAGGAAGCGGCGCGCCGTGGCCGCGCCGCCCGATCCCTCGCAGCCGAATCTGGGCGACGGAGGGGAAAGCCAGCGTGCTGGCGAGCGGGTGGCGAGCGAGGTCGGAGAGGGCCGCGGACCGTCCCTCCCGGGCTCCCCCCGCCCCGTGCCCGCCGCACCCGCGGACCGCGGGGCGGGGCGGACGGAGCGCGGCGCCGCTCTGCAGGCTGCGGCCGGTCCTAGCCGCTCCGCCGCTTCCCCTCGGGCGGGGCTGAAGGTGCGGGGAGGGAGCATTTTCGCCTAACGAGAGCGTCACCGAGAAAGTGACACTGCAGTTGAGTCCTGATTTAAGGAGAAGAGCTGCCTGGAGGGAGGGAGGGAGGGAAGGAAGGAAGGAACAAACCAATTATAATGGCTATGCTGTGCATGGCACCTGCTGTGGGGCAGGTGGTGGTGTAAGTGCTTTCACACACTCATTCATTCAGGCCCTCTCAAACCCCCAGGAGGTAGGGACTATCATTACTCCAACTTTATAGATGAAGCAAGGGAGGCACAGAGAGGTTAAGTAACTTGTCTCAGTCACACAGCTAATTTAAGTGGCAGTCAGGAGTTGCAGCCATTCGGTCAACCTCTAGGGCCTGTGCTCTCCACCCGTCAGTGAACGGGGTGGGATGTTAAGCTGGGGAGAAGATTCATTCCTGTCTGTAAACAGCTTGGCCATGTGGAGCCAAGAGAGTTGGGTAGAGAATTTGGTATGGCCCAGATGGGGAGAGTGGTAGCAGCTGGGAGTAGGTTACATAAATCTGAGAATCTGTGAGATTGTGTCTCATTTAAGTCATGGCATAAGAAGATATAGTATTTCTTCATCCTTAATGTTAGAGGCAAAAATAATTAAAATTATGCCACAAAGGAGCAAACAAAAACACCTAAACAAACCATAATTAGGAAAAGCATAAAGGAGGATAATATATTAAACATGAACAGTGGTGAAAAATCTAGAGAATAGTGGAAGGATACATTGTGCTCTTTAGCACTTTCTAAATTTTCTACATTTATAACATGCATATGCATATGTATAAAATATGTATATAAAATATGCATGCTATGCTATTCATGTGTATATTGTATGAATATATACATTTCTATATATTTGGGGGGAAAGGGCTTAATGAGAATTTGACATCTGACCAGGAATGGTATCTTCAGTTTTGAAAGGCCCAGATTGACGGCTGTAATAAAAATGGCACATTCTGGGGTGTGGCACATTACAGAAAGTGGCTGAAAAACATTACCATATATTTACTTTGAATTATTATTCTTGTCTGCTGCAAAAATTTGTAAACTTTGGTGGGGCTGATATTTTAGAAATTAAATTGGAGTTCAGACTGTTATACTTTAGATAAGCATTCTAAAAAGGACGCCCCTTAAATGCTTCAGACAAAATCCCTCCATTTTCCTAAAGAGATGCTTTTATTAAAAAGTAGCTGCTAACGTTTGGGGGATGGTCACACTAAGCTCTGACTCCAGGGGGGGACATGGGCAATATACGTAACCTTAACATTTGTACCCCCATAATATGGTGAAATTTAAAAAAACCAAAAAAATAAAAACATTTAAAAAAGTAGCTGCTAAAAAGTAGGAGGCAGGGTTGTACTAAATGAGTTTCATGGGAAAGAGATGTTGGGGGTGCCTTGTTCCCTGGGCCTGCTCTGAAGGCACAAATGAGATGCGAGACTGTTCCATAAACATTGAGACAATTTTATTGCTGGGATGATTTTCATTGTTCTGCAGAGGAAACTGGTATAAAAATTCCAGGACCCTGTTACTTGGACCGACTAAATTTATTACAACTTGATCATATCTGTCACTTTTAGAGATGATATCGATTAACAGTAATAGCATCACAACATCACATATTCACAGGGCACTTTTCACTAGAACATTCTCACCAGAACCCTTCCTTTTGGACCCTCTGAAGGCAGGAGCAGGGCAGGACGAGCAGAGAGAAGGGCAAGCTCCCGAGTCCTTTTGGAAAAGACGGACAGGGCTGAGCCTTCCACTGAGAACACACTCTCTAGTCTGAATGTTGCCATCATCACCCCACCACGCCTTCAAGGTAGGGGTGGCAGAGCTCAAACACTGGTGACATCAGGTCTAAAGCAGGAAGTGACCCATGGCTGGAGGATGTCGGTCCCTTTCCCTGTCACCCTGCCCAACAATGCCAACAGTGAGAGGAGCTGCTCCTTTTTAGACACAAAAATAGATAAAGGGAGAGAGTGGAGGGGAAGAGAACTTTTCCCCAAAGCTCTTCAGAAACTTTGGGGAGGGGAGAATTAGTTGGTTCCATTCCTCCTGTTACTATCTGCATCAGTGCTGTACAAACTAGCATGGCTTTGTGACAGCCTGGAGGGCTTGGGATGTCTACACTGGGAAGAGGGCAGGAACTCACAGCCCTCAGATGAGTCACCTCGGGCAGGGCAGCAGTTACTTAGAAATGTGCATGCCCCTTTCTGTTCCTCCCATTAGGTACTAACAGCCATCAGGCGCAGGTGCTGGGGCGGGCTGGCGCGTGCCCAGCAGGAGCTGGAGGCAGGAGGCGGCCAACTCAGGAAGAGCTGTGGCTTCCAGTAAGCCACACAGCAGACAGTCCTCAGGTGCCTGGGCCTGCACTAATAAGCGCTGTCATTTGTTTATTTACTGCATGCTCGCTCAGTGCCAGTTCACAGACAGCCCCTCTCATCTCCACAAAGTAACAAAAACCACTTTCCGTTTTTCAGAGGTGGTAGCAGAGGCTCAGTGAGGTTAGGGGACTTGCTGAAGGGCTGAGCCAGGACGGAACAGTTTGGACACACTCCATGGGGCCATCCCTATGTCCCCAGTATATTCCCTTCCAGGTCTCATCTTTTGCTCCTACAAGGCCTAAAATTTCCACCTTGAATTAGAACACAAAGGCCAAGAATCAATTATCTCCAGAAAGATTCTGTGGAATTGTGTAATCAGTGATATTACCATTGGGACCCTTCTCTGGGGAGTTTCTGGAAGGCTCCAGCTGGCTGTGAAGTGCCAAGATGTGGGAGTTGAGGTGGGGGTGGGGGGAAGATGGAGGCCAAGTGCTGGGTACCTGGGAATAGCACCAGTGGGACAGGCTGTGTGTGGCTGACAGCATCATGCAGAGGGAGAGAGGAGGAGAAATTCTAGGAAATCCACCCCCACCCTTCGAGGAGACACCAGGCACCTGCCCGCCCCGTGCCTGGAGGACAGGGAAGAACTGGCTACCTAAAGCTGGGGCATGCAGACACGACTGGGCCCAAGAGGCTACTCACTAATGCCTTTGACTTTCCACCTCTGATACAGAGCAACTATTAATATGGTGAGTGGGTTCACATTTTTAATGACAGCAACACCTTGGGTTTTACAGAGGCATTTTTGCTCCATAAACTCAACCCGCTTTCATATGTAGCTTTGTGTTTCCTACTCACAAAGCCGGCTCTGGGGCACCTATAATTATCATCATTGTACAGTTGGAAGTGCTGGGAATCAAAGGCAGTGCCCAGGCCCTGTTACCTAGCCCACTGTGCAGGGTCGCTACTGCCAGTGATTACGGCTGGTCCTCACAGCATCCTGCCCCAGCCTTTAAAACTCACCTGGCTTTCCCCTGGTACAAAGAATCTAGCTTCCTTCGCTTGCAGCCTCGTGGCTGGTCAGGGCTTTCATCCTTGCTTTGTAGCTGTGAAGCTGGGGTAGTAATGACGCTTACTGGAGTCCAGGGCTCGTCAATAGAAACAGGCATATTGTGAGTAGCAAATGTGAACCATGTATGTAATTTTACATTTCTAGTAGTTATGTATTTAAAAGTTTAAAAAAAACCAAGTGAAATTAATTTTTACAAATATGCTATTTAACACAATATATCTAAAACATTATTTTGACAGGTCATCAGTATTTAAAAATTAGTAATGGAATAATTTATGTTATTTTACATAGTGAGCCCGTGAAATCTGGTGTGTATTTTACCTTTACAGCACACGTCAGCTCAAGGGCTCAAGAGCCACATGTGGCTAATGGCTATGGCAGCGGCTGCAAGGCTCTGCGAGGATTAGATGGCCTAAGGTAGGTAAGGCCTGACACAGCGACACATGCTCGTTGCCCTTGCTTCTCCCTCCTCCCTCCCTCCACCGTGTGTGTGTGTGTGTGTGTGTGTGTGTGTGTGTGTGTGTGTGTGCGCGCGCGCCTCTCTCTCTCTCTCACACGCGCGCGCCTCTCTCTCTCTCACACACACACGCGCGCGTGCCCTCTCTCTCACACACACACACGTGCGCGCGCCTCTCTCTCTCACACACACGCGCGCGCGCGCGCGCCTCTCTCTCTCTCACACACACACGCGCGCGCGCCTCTCTCTCACACACACACACCCACACACACGCGCGCGCGCGCCTCTCTCTCTCACACACACACACGTGCGCGCGCCTCTCTCTCTCTCACACACACGCGCGCGCGCGCGCCTCTCTCTCTCTCACACACACACGCGCGCGCGCCTCTCTCTCTCACACACACACACACACACACACACGCGCGCGCGCCTCTCTCTCTCTCACACACACACGCGCGCGCGCCTCTCTCTCTCACACACACACACGCGCGCGCGCACGCAGAATGTTCCCCATTTAAGAGGCCTTTACCAGGCCTCTAGAGCCCAAAGCATACACGCGACAAACCCAGCACCGAGCACTGTTCCTGGGGTCTCCCAGGCCCAGCATCTTCCTTACATAGAGAAGTGAAATCCGCCCGCCCTGCTGTCCGAGGTTTCTTCGAAGGCAGCTGCCCATCAGCTCCCCGGGCCCCCCACCCGCCAGCTGCGCTCCCCCGGCGTTTATACTCGCCAAGATTTCCCACTCGGAATAGAAAGAGTGAGGCCGCGGGTGCAGGACCCGCCCGGGGTGCAGGAAACCTGGGCGAACGGCCGGGCGCCCACGGAAAAGGCGCCTTCAACTCCAGGCTGCCGCTGCGAGGGCGCCGCAGCCTCTCGCGCCGCGCAGGCGGGACCCTGCTGGGGGCAGCCCCTCCCTGCTTCCGGGGCTCGGGTCCCCAGCCGCTTTCCAGGGCCAGGGTGGGCAGGGGGATGGGGACCGCGCGACGCGAAGGCCAGGGCGGTGCGGCCGCGCCCCGGGACGGGGAGGGCGGCCGGCTGGGACCGAGGCCTGACCCCCGCCTTTGGCCGCCGAACCTCAGGGCCAGGAGCCCGCCGGCCCGGGCCTGGACGCCTCACACCCGCACCACGCCCCGGCTCCCCCTCGCGGTGCCGCAGTCCCGCGTCCCGCGCCGCAGCCCGCCCCATGACGTCACGGGGCTGGGCGGGTCCGCAGCATTAAAGGCGGCGCGGGCGGGTGCGGGGAGCTGCCCGTCCTCCGCCGCCGCCGAGCTCGCCCGACCCTCCGCGCGCACTGCTCCGAGGCCAGGCCTCCACCCGCTCCGCAGCCGGCACCATGCGCGAGATCGTGCACATCCAGGCGGGCCAGTGCGGCAACCAGATCGGCGCCAAGGTGGGCGCGCCCCGGGCGGGCCGGGGTGCGGGGGCGCGAGGGTGCTGGCTGGGCCGGGGAGGTCGCGGCGGCCCCAGGCCGCCCGGGCGGCACCTTCTGCGGAGAGGCCGCCGGGCGGGTCCCAGGAAGCTGCTCGACCTGCCACGGTGCCCGCGGCGACGCAGCTCTGTGTGCCTGTAATCAGGCCTTTTAAATTTCCTTCGGACTCAGCCCTTCTGTGGGCTGCAGCTAGCATTCCCAGTGTATTAGTCTCCGGAACTTGGATCGGGGCTACGATCGTATTTATCCAGTAGCCGCATGTGAAATTAAATTTGTATATTTTTGTATGTCGTTTGAATGAAAAAAATGCAGTGTCACTGGAATGACAGATGTGAGAGAGGCTTCCCTTTGGGCCCCACACACGAGGGTGTTAGATCAGTTCCCTGCACCGGCACTGTCTAGACGTGATGACATAGAACGCCATGCTCTTGTCTCCCGACTGCCAGGCGGCAGGCGACTGCATCAGGTGGGGCTGCGGTCACCGACTGCACTGGGGAGGCGGCAGCGGGCCTGGTGCACGGGTGTGGGCGGGCACCTGTGCAAGGACATGGTCTCTTTCTAAAGCGCCATGTTGCCCACCCCAACCTCCCTGCCCCTCTCCTGCTGCAAACTCACAATGGAGTCAGCGCCCTCGCCAGGGCCAGCTCCTTACGTGGCCACCCAGGCGCCCTCCAGGCTGCTGTCTGCCCTCCCCGGCCCTTCCTGCTGGGGTCAGTGGCATGGACCTGTGCTGTTGGAGGGCCGCCTGGGTCTCTGCAGGAAACTCTGATGGCTGGAGGCAGCTGCTGGGCGGGGTCCGCCTGTCCTCAGTCCTGCCAGGACCCACCCGTCAGCAGGGATGTAGCCACACTCAGCCCTGCCTGGGGTGACAGACCCTCCCTCAGATCCTCCCCACTGCCACCCCTGCCCCTGGAAGGGCATCTGCTGTGCCCCTCCCCCTCCAGCGTCCTCCCAGCCTCCCAGCCTGTCGCCATATTATGGCGATGCTCTGCAGATTTCCAAGCCCCAGCAGCAGCTGCTGCAGGAAATAGGGGCTGTGCAGAAACTGTCTGGCGGCAATGGCTGCTGTTCCAAGGACATGGGAGGAAGATAAGGCCATGCTTGGTGACATTAGGATGCCACAGACAGCATGATGTGATTCTTTCATTTCAGTTTTGGGAGGTCATCAGCGATGAGCATGGGATCGACCCCACAGGCAGTTACCATGGAGACAGTGACTTGCAGCTGGAGAGAATCAACGTGTACTACAACGAGGCTGCCGGTGAGTGTTGGGATGTGCTCGGCCTGTCGACCTTGCTTTGCATACTGTGGCAGGTGAAATGTCCTAGGAGCATGCAAATGACAAACACATGCTTCTTGCATATTCATTTAAAATGGCAACTGCTAGAAAATACACTGTATGGTTCCTTAGGACTCCTGCCTGCTCCAAATGGCTGAGCATGCTCAGAATCTCCCTTTTCTTATGGGCAGAAAACCTCCCCTGTTCTCCTTTTGTCTCAGATGCTGGAATTTTCTCTAAAGAATTCTGCTGTGAGAGCCACAGAGGGCATAGCCCTGCCCAAGGGTCCTCTGCCAACCGAGGGCTAAGTGGGCTCTTCTTCCCCGCAGGTAACAAATACGTCCCTCGGGCCATCCTGGTGGATCTGGAGCCGGGCACGATGGACTCCGTCAGGTCCGGACCATTCGGCCAGATCTTCAGGCCGGACAACTTCGTGTTCGGTATGTAGGCACCATCAGCGGGAGCTGGCAGGATGGCTCGCCTCCTTCCCCACAGCTGTGCACGCCTCAGTTCCTAGCGTTCAGTGCCCGGGCGAGACTGTGTCCACAGGCAGCCCCGAGTCCTGCCTGACCCGACCCTCCCAGTCCACGGTGGTCCTGGCTCTGGCCGCCCTCTGGACAGCTCAGAGATCAATGTCAGCCTGGACAGGGCTGCTGCAGCCCTCCCGGCACAGAGCAGCTCTGAAGGGAAAGAAGAAAGGCCAAGAGAAGCCTCAAGCAGGCCTTAAAGGCTGCAGGTAATTTTAAAGGACCAGGGCAACAAGGAACCACTTCAAGGAGCCTGAGGTCCAAGCACAAGGAGTGACTAGAGGTGTGGACAACTGCTTAGGGCCGTTTTCTCTGCTGATCACATCCTGGCTAACTGTACCTAAATTGAGTGCTTACAGAATGCATGTCAGGGTTTAAAATGTATTTTAAAGCCCAGTAAGTTTTGTTTTCTTTTGTTCTTTTCTCTAGCTCATTAGTTTGTTAGGTTATTAGTTTGCATGGTGACTTAGATGTCTCAAACACTGGGGGACCCCCAGCTCCACCCGTCTGACACAGGAATGCAAGTTTCAAACCTGTTATGAACAACAAAGACCTTTTTTAAAAAACTGATCCATTAATTTTTTTAACCCAACCTTCCTCCTCAATAGCCTCATATGAACTAAATTCATTTTTTATTTTATTACGATCCTCTGTGTTTTTGAGGGTCACGGATATATGGGGAAAATTTTAGATAAATGAAAAGGATATGTAAAAGAGAGGAATCTGCCACTCTAGGACTAGCCCTACCGTTTCCTCCACGGTGAAAACGAGAGAATTTGAACCTCCTTATGTTTCAGTGTCTAACAGTCTCCTTCCCTCTGGCAGGCCAGAGCGGAGCGGGAAACAACTGGGCGAAGGGCCACTACACGGAGGGCGCGGAGCTGGTGGACTCGGTCCTGGACGTGGTGCGCAAGGAGTCGGAGAGCTGCGACTGCCTGCAGGGCTTCCAGCTGACGCACTCGCTGGGCGGCGGCACGGGCTCGGGCATGGGCACGCTGCTCATCAGCAAGATCCGCGAGGAGTACCCCGACCGCATCATGAACACCTTCAGCGTCATGCCGTCGCCCAAGGTGTCGGACACGGTGGTGGAGCCCTACAACGCCACGCTGTCGGTGCACCAGCTGGTGGAGAACACGGACGAGACCTACTCCATCGACAACGAGGCGCTGTACGACATCTGCTTCCGCACGCTGAAGCTGACCACGCCCACCTACGGGGACCTCAACCACCTGGTGTCGGCCACCATGAGCGGCGTCACCACCTGCCTGCGCTTCCCGGGCCAGCTGAACGCCGACCTGCGCAAGCTGGCGGTGAACATGGTGCCCTTCCCGCGCCTGCACTTCTTCATGCCGGGCTTCGCGCCGCTCACCAGCCGCGGCAGCCAGCAGTACCGCGCGCTCACCGTGCCCGAGCTCACGCAGCAGATGTTCGACTCCAAGAACATGATGGCCGCCTGCGACCCGCGCCACGGCCGCTACCTCACGGTGGCCGCCATCTTCCGCGGCCGCATGTCCATGAAGGAGGTGGACGAGCAGATGCTCAACGTGCAGAACAAGAACAGCAGCTACTTCGTGGAGTGGATCCCCAACAACGTGAAGACGGCCGTGTGCGACATCCCGCCGCGCGGCCTCAAGATGTCGGCCACCTTCATCGGCAACAGCACGGCCATCCAGGAGCTGTTCAAGCGCATCTCGGAGCAGTTCACCGCCATGTTCCGCCGCAAGGCCTTCCTGCACTGGTACACGGGCGAGGGCATGGACGAGATGGAGTTCACCGAGGCCGAGAGCAACATGAACGACCTGGTGTCGGAGTACCAGCAGTACCAGGACGCCACGGCCGACGAACAGGGGGAGTTCGAGGAGGAGGAGGGCGAGGACGAGGCGTAAGAACTTGTCAAATCAGTCGTGTATCCTTGGTGAACTTCTGTTGCCCCCAAGCATGGTCTTTCTACTTGTATACTATGGTGCTCAGTTTTGCCTCTGTCAGAAATTCACTGTTGACGTAATAATGTGGAACGCCTCTAAAAATTACAGTATTGTCTGTTAAGATATCTATAGTAATAAAAAAGCATGTGTATAAAACCTTGTGGTCTCTATTCTCACTAAAGTAGTTTTTATTCTTTCACTTAATACTGCTTAATTATAAAGTTTAATACTAATAGTAATATAGGACTTATGCTTTAGTACCTTTAATTACAAGTATTCCTACACTTTTCGTACAGAAAGATGAAAATACATATTCTTTTTCATCTTTACTGACGCAAAGTATTAAAATCATCCCTCGAAAGTGATCCAGGAGTAAAACAGTGGTTTGAGGATAAAGCAAACCTTCCGTGGTTGTTCAGGTACCCTACGAATCTGTACAATCAACCTTAGGCAAGGATTTTGTTTTTCTACTTCTCTTTGAAGAGTGGGAAAAATACAAATAAAGAAATGAAGCTTGGACCCCTCAGATAAAAGGTACAGTACAAATTCAAGATGTCCTAAAATTGCAGACATCTACAAATATTCCACTTAAAATTTATTTTTAACTAAATTGTGACAGGAATTTAGTTTTTAAAACCAATGGCAGACATCCACAACTAAATGTTAAAAAATCAGATTTAATTTTTGTAGCTATTGAAAATAAAGGCTATTTTCAAGGTGTCATTATTCCTGTTTGATTAAGTCATATTGAAGAGAGGGATAGGAAGCCTGAGAAGGTGGGAGACCTGTTGTGTGACTCAGTGGGGGGTTTCAAAGGCTTCTGAATAACTGGCAGCTACATGATCAAAGCCCAAGTAAAGAGCCACCAAGAATCAAATGTTCTCAGGGACATATTCATTGTAGGAAGTCTTCAGCTAACTTGTTGAATTCACTTGCAAAACGCAAATGCAGGTTGTGTTTGCCTTCTGGCATCAGATGCAACCTAAAAAAAGAGGGAAAAAAAAGCTTTTGATCAATGGTAAGTCACTTAAAAACCACTTACCTTCCCCAACATTTCTTGAAAATCTAAAGTGACAAAAAGCCAGTTTTTCCCCATGACCGCTATCCAGGAGCAAATTTAACAGTGTCAACTTTCCATGAATGTAGACATGAGGGTAAAGCCCCTTGGAGTGTATGACCGCCCAGGTGGTTGGGCGTCAGGCGATCGCTTAACAGTTACAGAGAGATACACATACTGTATTCAAGGTTGAATCAGGTAACAGATAGTTTGACTGAAAAACTGAGAGCAGGGGAGGTGCTTTGGTAAAATCCATTTTATAAAATCTGTTTAATGAAGTTGATTTTAAGAGAGAAGTTTAAAAAGATGATAAGAAATGTGTAGAACCCACTGGGTTGGAGCAGGTAGTTTTTTGGGGTATACCTATGTAGTGGGAGAGTGCAAATCAGAATTCACAGCCTGCTGTTCAAGGTTCCAAATCACCCTTCCTTTCTGGATTACTGAGTAAGTCTGAATACAAGCCACCAAAGGGCAAAACTCCTCAGGACCATTAGGGTGGGGACCTGGGTCAGCAGCCCTGTGTGCAGGAGCCACAGCTGCGGCTGTCCCAGCTCCACACTGGAGCAAACCTCACTGTCCCTGTAAGGCTTCTGCTTTTCAGTAGAAGTTTGATCAAATGGGACTGGTTTGCAATTTCTTTAACAAAGTCAGCCTTCTCTGAGTTCCATATTTTATTTATTAGCTACAAAAGTAGAGAAATAGTAGAAGTGTTAATGCTTCTAGGATGTAAGCACAAGGTCAAGCCAGTTTGTCTGCAATGACAACTGGACATTAAAAGGACTATATTGGGGCAAAATTACAGTTACTATATTGCCACATTCTCTGACTTTCAACACTGGGGGGCACTAGGGAGGACTTGGGGCCAAGGGAGCTGTTCTTGGAAAATGCAGGGCCTCTTGCAACTCAGCCACATCGGGGATGGGGGTACCAAGAGAATCAACTTGAAGACATATTGTTGACATCTTTCTGAGGCCCTTGAAAAGTTAATGCTATCAATAATAACTAGAACATTATAAATTCAATGTTAACACATTAACTGTCATGAAAGTTGTTTTTAACTTCTACCAGTTTTGAGCCTGGGGCCTCATGAAGCATATATAACTCACACATCTCTTTACCCATTGACAGTTCTAAAAACAGATTAAATGAATAGAAGTCAATAAATGTTGTTGTTCTATCTGTTTAACTTTACACTTAAGCCTGAGAAGTCAAGAAAAACACTTTACCCTTATGAACTATTTTTCAAGTTTTCACATTCCTTTTTTTACATTAATTTTCAAGTTTTTATATTACATTTTATTGGTGATATAACAATTTTTTCGTTAAATTAGAAAAGGATCATTTTGTTTCTGAAGTTTTTATTCTGTTTTTGTAATAAAACACTGTGGTCCCAGGGAGAATTTCTTTTCCTAGTGTGGCAGTCGACGTGTCAATGCTATTCAGAAAAAGATGAGTTACACCCACCACAAAGGTAGGATTCCAGTTGCATTACACAAGGAACAGTGTTTGCAGGAACACTCAAGCCATGTTTAGGAAACAGAAAAAGAACCAAGTGTCCAGGATGCTGAGCGGTCACAGAAGGATGCATCCTCCAATCTGCACTAAGCTGGGTTGTGAGGCAGGGACTCCCCAGCCTGCTAAACTTGATGTCTTCCTCTGTACATTTCCAATCTGGCTATGATTTGCTAGTTTCTGATAAGGAAGCAAGGTCAGAACACAGCTGTGAATCCTTTCTTTTTAGCCATTCAGTGCTCTCTATACTTATCCAAAAGTAATTTCTAGATTTGGGGGAATAACACCCAAGTTCCCTTCATTAAAATATAGGAGACCTTCTCTGGATGCTGGATGCATGCATGGACAGACAGACGGACAGATAGAGTATGAAGAAAATTGTCATTCTCCCTGACATTTTTGGAGGTCATTTCAAGATCCTTAGTACTCCTTCCTTCTCTATGTCTGACCCAGGATTCACCACACTTAAAATCGAGTGTGTGTTCCTCTTAGGGAACAGGGCCGCAGCAGACAGGCATAAATACCAGCTGTCAAGGCAAGGCAGGAGCTCTGCTGTTGACCTAGATTTTCACCCAAAGAACAAAAGGATTCAATCACATGCTCCATGGAGAGTGGTTTTTGAACAATCACATTTTCCAGGAAAACCAGTAAAAAGCCTCCTCACTGCTAAACACACGGCTCAGCTGGAAATGAACAGGCCTTTAAGAGGTTACAACAAGTTCCCATGTGCGGGGGCAGGTTCCCTGTTGCATTTGGCACCTTTAGAAAAAGAGACCTGACTGCAGATCTCTTGAGGAACTAGAAGCTGTCTAACCCCACTGTGTAAATTCAGTGGTCACTTTTCCTCTGCTGATACGGTCCTTCTGGGTGCAGTTGGCACAGGTGAGATGCTATTCTCAGGTTACTTTTCCTTCCTCACTCAAACCTTTTTTCCAGCTTTAACTGAACAGAACTTTCAGCTGTAACTCCCAGAGCTAATAGTAACAAGGGCATAAGTAATGTGCTGTAGCACGTCTTCACTTCAGATTAGTGTGATGAAACTCTAAATTCTTTCTGAACCCATAGAGTTGCTAGCAACTCTGTGAGCACTTTCATTTTAATCAGAGATAAAAGTAGCCTGCTGGTTCTCTGTACTGGGATTTCTTCCATTACCAAACTGGATGGCAATGCGGCTTGTCACTTTTTCAGTCATTCCTTCTGAGGCCACCAAGACCTGGTTGCCAACAACTGCCCTTTTTCATTCAGAAACTAAATCTTTTCCATTATCATTCTGCTCCTTCTAGAAAACTCCATCTAAGGAAAAGGTAATGGTGGGCAAGCCACATGCTCCTTGCAGCTGGCAAAGCTGGTGGGAGGGAGCAGCTCCCCAGCCAGGGCCCTACCCAACAGGCTCTCCCTCTCCACCCAAGGGACAATCAGGCATTTGAGAATGGGGGATGGGCATCTCTCCAAGAAGCTCCTTTTTTCAAATGCTGCCACATCTCAAGCATTAACCACTTTGGTGCCAGCGTCAACTATAGTTGACAGCCACAGATGAACGCGCACAGCAACTTTAGCCGACAGCCGTGATATGAAGGTGCACAGCCGAACGTAGATTTTAGTCTATAATTTTGAATTGACTTTTCTAATTTTCCATTTACCAAAATAAAATTGTGAACATTTAAAAACAATGTAATGAAAACATATATGTATAGATTACCTATTCTGATTTACATTACAAGTAAAGCTGCCTGTAAAGTAAAAAAAGCTTTCAGTGCTTTAAAGTTTTACTCATCACACAAGAGCAAAACGGATTCATCGTCAATGCACAGCACAGACCGCCGTGCGGGCTGGGAGTGCGGCTGTGGGCGAGGTTTCGTGGCCAGTGAGCGCCGTACCGAAGTGGTTAAGAAAGAAACAAAACTGCATCAGATGCTGCTTTTTCAGTAATGCAACAGCTTGGAGGGGACTGCTTCTGGGCAGTCAGGAGCTACTGGATTCATGCTTTTATTTTTTTAGACATAGTGTCTTGCTCTGTCACCCAGGCTGGAATGCAGTGGCACAATCATAGCTCACTGCAACCTCAAACTCTCAGACTCAAGTGATCCTTCCACCTCAGCCTCCTTAGTAGCTGAGACTACAGGAGTGCACCACCATGCCTAATTAAAAAAAAAATTTTTTTTTTTTTGTAGAGATGAGGTCCACTATGTTACTCAGGCTGGTCTTAAACTCCTGGCCTCAAGTGATCCTCCTGCCTTGGCCTCCCAAAGTGCTGGGATTACAGGTGTGACCCACCACATCTGGCCTGGATTGATACTTTCAAATAGTGTGAGGACAAAGCCTTTGCAAAATTGCTGGGACTGTGCAGACCTAGTTGGGGCCTCGGACTGCAGTGAAAGCTTTCTTGCTGTGGCTGCTGAGTGTAAACTGGAGGTGCCATCACAGGGTGAAAGGCATGGGCTTTACAGAGTTAGGATGAGTCTGGGCCAACGCAGGCTCTGTGCTGCAGGTCATACCATCTCCCTGAGTCACGATTCCACATCTGGAAAATGGGGAGAGTAACAGTATCTACCCCACAGGATTATTCCAAGGATGAAATGAGATCGTACGTATGAAGTACACCGCACAGGGTCTGTGGGCACATTGTAAGCATTTAACAAATGTCATTATTATTCTTTGTATTGCACTGTACAATGTATAAAAACCCTTATAAAGGTTCTAATTATGTACAGCATATTAAAGAAATGCTCTGACTCAAAGGAGCACAGTTTATTTGTATTTGTTGACTAACAATACCTCCAATTGGAAGATTCTTCCTTTAAGAGAGGCTTAACAAAATCTTGTGGGTAAGATTTATCTAAAAAGGGTCCACCTCGCTCTTTCTGAACACAAAAGACTCAACTTTGCAAACGCTGGCTAATTCTGTTTGGAGTTAGTCCTTCAATGTGACCACAAGCAGAGTCTGTAGCTGACAGTTTTCCCTCCCACCCGAGCAGCAAGCAGTTGAGGGTGGGGGCTGTGATGGCAGGGAACAGCTACCTGGCAGTAGGAGAGGGGAGGGCAGCCCAATGCCCCCAGGCGCATGTGGTCCAGAGCTGAAGCTGCAGTTGCTGCCCTGCTTGCAGTGCCTACCTGCCCCCAGAAGCTGGCCTCACTTTTCTACAGATCTGGAAACAAACCCTTGTCACTGGTGTGGATCTTTTTCACCTAGGCCAATTTCCCTGCAGCCCAGCTGGTGGTATGGTTTCCACTGGCCTGCCTTGGAGGACGAGGGCCATCTTACCACTGGTGGCCTGACTTGCATTGTCAAGGAAGCTACAGAAAGAGGCCCTTTCCTCCCTTCTATGGTCCAGACAGAGGACAGCAGCTAGATCCCATCCTAGCTCCCAAGTCCCTGTGGCACCCCCTCCAGGCAACCCAGCCCAAGGCCAAGGCCTCCATGGAGAGGAGCACGCAGCCCTTTCCCATTGTGGTGTTTCATTTTATGTGTCAAAGTGACTGGGCTACGGGGTGCCCAGACATTTGGTTATTCTGGGTGTGTCTGTGAGAGTGTTTCTGGATGGCAGTGACATTGCATTGGTACACTGAGTAAAGCAGATGGCCCTCCCCAGTGTCGATGGCCCTTGTCCAATCTGTTGAAAGCGTGAGTAGAACAGAAAGGCTGAGTAAGAAGGAATTCCTCCTGCCTGGTGGTGTTCAATCTGGGACATTGGCTTTCTCCTCCCTTTGGACTCAAGCTGAAACGTTGCTCTTCCTGGGTCTCAAGCCTGTCGGCTTTTAGAATAGAACTACACCTCTGCTGGTTTTCAGGACTTTGTACTTGGACTAGACCCACACTTTCAGCTCCCTTGGGTCTCCAGCTTGCCGACTCACCCTGCATACCCTGGGATGTGTCAGCCTCCATAATTGTGTGAGTCAATTCCTCATAACAAATCTCTTTCTCTCTAAGTATACATACACACACCTTTCTTTCTCTCTCTGTGTGTGCACACAGACACACACACATCCTGTTGGTTCTGTTTCTCTGGAGAGCCCTAATATACCCATACGCCTGCACTGATGATGGTGCCTGACGCTGGGACAGAGGACAACTTGTCACCGACCTAACTGCAAGCTATACCTGACGTCTCCTGGGGGCCCGGCCCACCTGCACCCACACCAGCATTCCATCCACAAAAGTGGCAGCTACTGTGTGTTGAGCTCTGAGTCTTAAATGTACAAACTCATCAATCATTCCTCAAAAAAATATTTTGAGATGCTAGGTATCAACCTTCCTATTTTCCACACGAGGAAGCAGAGGTGCAGAAACGTGATGTGCTGCACAGCTAGTGACTAATCCACACTCGACCCCAGCCTGTCTGAGTCCCTGCTCATGCTCTAGTAAGCCCACTGCTAGTTGCTCAGGACCCCAAATACTGACTGTAGTCTCCAGCAAGACTCCACTTCCCAAATGTCCCCTGTAGCTGTCGCAAACCTCAGATGCCAACTCTTTGTGCACGTGGCTTTTCTTTCCCACCTGGCCTGGTGACACACGAAAGTACCCATGGAGACTTGGCCCCCCATGTGTCCCTCTCTCTCTCCACAAGCACTGAGCACTCTAAGATGTTCTAGACCACTTCTGGGGTAGGTGTTGGAGTGTTCAACAGGAGGAAAGTGACATCCCCACACCAGCAGACATGAAAAGGTAAGAATCAGGAGCCCCATGACCTTAGAAAGATGCATGAGGTGGAGGCAGAGCCCAGGGAGCCTTGCAGAGGAGGAGACACGTGAGTGTGAGCTGAAGGGGGAGTGACTCGGGTGGGCAAAGGGATGCCTGACAGATGGAGAGGAGCTCTGGGCAAGGGGCTGGGCATTTGCAACTGGCTCTAAAACCCAGAACCGGATCTGGGCTGGGCCTCTACTTCCTGAGATCTGAGCACCCCCTCAGAAGCACTGTTGTGGGCTGACTTGTGTCCTCCCAAAATTAATATGTTGAAATCCTGATCCCCAGTACCTCAGAATGTGACCTTATTTGGATATAGAGTCTTTAACCACTTTGGGACCGCGCTCACCGCCCCGAAACCTCGCCCACAGCCGCGCTCACAGTCCGCACAGTAGTCTGTGCTGTGCACTGACGACGCGTCCGTCTTGCTTTTGTGTGATAAGGAAAGCTTGAGAGCACTGAAAGCTTTTTTTACTTTACAGGCAGCTTTACTTGTCATGTAAATCAGAATAGGTAATCTATACATATATGTTTTCATTACGTTGTTTTTAAATGTTCACAATTTTATTTTGGTGAATGAAAAATTAGAAAAGTCATATCATGGCTGTCAGCTAAAGTCACTGTGCGCGTTCATCTGTGGCTGTCAACTATAGTCGACGCTGGTCCTGAAGTGGTTAAAGAGACAATTAATTTGACATGAGGTCTTACGAATGGGTCCTAATCCATTATGACTGGTGACCTTATAAGAAGAAATTTGGACACAGGTTCAGAGGGAAGCCAACGTGAGGACAGGGGAGAAGGTGGCTGTCTACAAGCTGAGGAGAAAGGGCTCAGGGGGAGCCAACCCTGCCCACACCTTGATCTTGGACCGCAGAACTGCGAGAAGATAAACCTCTGTTGTTGGGGCCCCAGTCTGCGTACTTTGTCACGGCAGCCCTCGCCAACTGGTCCACGACCTGAGCACACATGTAGCCGGACCTTGCTGTACAGTCGCCTCCTCTTCTGAGCTGGCTCCAGGGCCTGTCCACACCAACCCCAGAGTCTGAGTGGGGCCAACCTCTGCTCAGCAGGAATGCTCTGAAAGCCAGCCAGGCTGGCCTCAAGGGCGATACCACCCTGGCAGCAGGACATGCCCACAGAGGCTGGCTAACCAGGCAGTGGGGACCGATGCTCAGTGCTTTCAGGCCAGGAGGGAGGGCCAGATATACAGGGGCACAGGTGCTGGGGCTAACGTCAGCTCCTCATCGCTGCTGTGATCTGAGCAGCTCTCATTTTGTGTTCTACATCTTAAACTTCCACACAAGAGTTTGTTCAACTACCTAAAAACGAATTGTAAAACCACTGAACTTGGTGGGTGTGGTGGCTCATGCCTATAATCCCAGCTACTCAGGAGGCCAAGGTGGGAGGATTTCTTGAGGCCAGGAGTTCAAGACCGGCCTAGGCAACATAGTGAGACCCCATGCCTACAAAAATTTTAAAAATTAGCTGGGCATAGTGGCACACACTGATAGTCCCAGCTACTCAGGATACTGAGGGAGAAGGATCACTTGAGCCCAGGAGTTTGATCATACCACTATACTCTAGCCTGGGTAAGACAATGAGATCTTGTCTCTAAAAAAAAAAAAATACAAAAAACAAAACCAAACAAAAAACCATGAACTTGAATGTCTCTAAGGCCTCTTTGCTTCGAGACTTCCTATGAGGGAAAGACAAACTAACAGGAGCTGGCAGCAGATCTGCAAAGCAGCTCTACCCTTCGTGTGGCCTCCTTCTGAGGATGTTTGCTTCACACATAATATGTATTTCTTGGTAAAGGAAATAGTAATAATATCCCTTCTTGTGAAGGGATAGACTGTGCCATTAAGTTTAACTTAAAAAAATGTACCTGGCAAGGTAACGAACTATCAAGTTTACTGCAAGTTGTTCCTCTGTTGTCAGATGGCCCGGTGCACAGAACACAGTAGGATTTTGGTATTCAAAGAATCCACCTTCCTTTTGTGGGGTCCAGAATAAACCATGGTAGATCATGCCTAATATAAAAGGCTCTCACAGCAGAGGAAGGCAGTAAGTAGAAAATACAAGCCCGTTTTAGACAGTTATTGCTAATAACACTTTACCCTCAATCCATTTGTTCTAAAGTTTATTGCTCTTACAAAATGATCTTCCATAAAATAGTCTACTGAAACAATTAACATCTGCTTGGTAGGGGTTTATTTTTCTCCCATACTGGTGTACCTTGTTGCTAGGAGATGGGTCTGGAACAGAATTCCTAAATTAAATGTTCTCGCAGGCTGACTGTTATTGAACCTGGCTCTTTAAGGGCACACACTGCAGTTACTAAGTGTGTCAGTGTGCAAAAACCTGTCATTTCTGAAGCTAGAAGACAATTAACCAGGTCACCTAGTATATGATTCTAGGCATCTTATCATCATATTAAGAGTATGCTTTTAAATGGCAACTGTGCAATGGTGGAAAAGCACTATATTAGGAGGGAAAAAAATCTAGGATTTGTAATTTACTAGCTATGCAACCTTGAAAGAATGCTTAACATCTCTCAACCCTGATTTCTTATCTGTAAAATGGGTAATATTTTTTCATAAGTTTGTTGTGAAGTATAACTAGCTATTATATGTAAATGCTTTTTAAAGTATAAAATGTTATATGGAAACATTATCTTGTACACTGCAAATATATATAATAAAACACAAAAATTGAGATTGTATAGAAAACTTTCAGAAGGATTAATAAGTATACTACTTGAATTCTATACCATGAACATGACTTAGTATTATAATTTTATAAAAGTCTAGTTTGAAAATATCTTTTATTGCCTACTAAATACATTAATAAACTTCTCCACTAAACCTTTATGTCCACCTACAATATAATGGTAACCTAACTTCTACCTTTATTCTTCACTTACTCTATATTCCAAGCAAACGGGTTATTCATTACACATGCTCAAATGTATTTTCTGATGCATGACTGAAATGTTAAAGGAGGAAATATTAGTATGTGGAATAAAGAGATGCCTTTTAGTTTTTAAAAAATGCTATATGGATATAGGAATTATAAAGGTTTATGGTAACTTATTTTATCACACTCTAAGAAGCATTTTTTCTCCATTTAAAAATTCTTGGCTGGGCACGGTGGCTCACGCCTGTAATCCCAGCACTCTGGGAGGCCGAGGCAGGTGGATCGTTTGAGCTCAGGAGTTCAAGACCAGCCTGAGCAAGAGTGAGACCCCGTCTGTACTAAAAATATATATATAAAGAAATTAGCTGGACAACTAAAAACATACAGAAAAAATTAGCCAGGCATGGTGGTGCATGCCTGTAGTCCCAGCTACTTGGGAGGCTGAGGCAGGAGGATCACTTGAGCCCAGGAGTTTGAGGTTGCTGTGAGCTAGGCTGATGCCACGGCACTCTAGCTGGGGCAACAAAGTGAGACTCTGTCTCAAAAAAAAAAAAAAAAAAAAAATCATAGACATCTGTTATTGAGTAGCTCACAGAATAGAATCTTAGGAAGCAGTGGAACTGTTTCTGTGCCTGCTTTCCCTGTGGGACTGTGGGGGCTTGGGGACAGGGAGGACCACCACTAACCATCAGAGTAGTGCTGCCCTCAGCAGGAATCAGAAACTAGCTCATGGAAGGAAAGGAAGTGGGGGAGAGAGAAAGGACGAAGAAAAGGAGGGAGGGAAGTTGCTAATAAATCCAACTTCAAAAGAATTCCCTAGAATTCTGAAGTTGTCTTGAGTGATTCAGACATGTGTAAAATTAATATATAGGCTCTGAAGGGATCAAGGCTCAGTTGGATGTTTATTTTCTAAAAAAACAAATCGGGCCCCTCATCTCCCAGTTACCCCTCATTTTCACCCCCAGGATACAAATCCACTGCATGTAAAGGAGATGATGAACTTATTCAATTTTGAATTTCCATCCAGATAAAAGTGCCAACAAAAGCTGGCTACTGTGTCAGCCAAAGTATTTAAAATATAAACTTCTATTTCATACAAAAATTTATGGGCCTGAATAACAGAATTTCTGCTGATATATCTTTTAAGATTCTCTGATGTCCAAGGTCAGTTGGCAGAAATAAGGATTAAGAGAACACGTGAAGGCCGGGCATGGTGGCTCACGCCTGTAATCCTAGCACTCTGGGAGGCTGAGGTGGGCGGATTGTTTGAGCTCAGGAGTTCAAGACCAGCTTGAGCAAGAGCGAGACTCCATCTCTACTATAAATAGAAAGAAATTAACCAACAACTAAAAATACATAGAAAAAATTAGCCAGGCATGGTGGCGCATGCCTGTAGTCCCAGCTACTTGGGAGGCTAAGGCAGGAGGATTGCTTGAGCCCAGGAGTTTGTGGTTGCTATGAGCCAGGCTGATGCCACGGCACTCTAGCCCGGGCAACAGAGTGACATTCTGTCTCAAAAAAAAGAAAAAACAAAAAAAAACAAACCACATGATATGTACCTGCTCTTTAATCAAGTGAGCCACCAACATGGCTTGGCATATGTTGGTATTTTGTGACTTTGAACAATAGGTTTCTCATTATGGTGTGTCCATATTCGAGGCTGAAATAACTTATTTAATAAAAGTTTACAAAGTAGGCCGGGCGTGGTGGCTCACGTCTGTAATCCTAGCATTCTGGGAGGCTGAGGCTGGAGGATTGCTTGCAGTCAGGAGTTCGAAACTAGCCTGAGCAAGAGTGAGATCCCGTCTCTACTAAAAATAGAAAGAAATTAATTGGCCAACTAAAAATATATAGAAAAAATTAGCTGGGCATGGTCGCCCGTGCCTGTAGTCCCAGCTACTCAGGAGGCTGAGGCAGAAGGATTGCCTGAGCCCAGGAGTTTGCGGTTGCTGTGAGCTAAGCTGACGCCACAGTACTCTAGCCTGGGCAACAGAGTGAGACTCTGTCTCAGAAAAAAACACAAAAAAACCCAAAGTTTACAAAGTAATTTTAAGTGGGGAAAAAACAGCAGGATTCAGAGTTGAATATAGGATATGATTATATCTAGGTACAAAAATGCTAATAATGATAGTATTTAATGGCTGGCAAGCAATGAGCAATCTGTTTTCTTCTTTTGGTTTTACAAATTTATTTTACTGGGTAGTTAGTGCTTCTATAATAGTATAAAACTGTACTGAAAATTCCCAAATTATACGAAATTGTTTCAGTTAACAATGATTGATATAAATTGAAGTTGTCACCAATGTTATAGAACCTAACACCTATTAGCACATTTGCCAGCCACAGAAACAATGAGAGACATTTGTCTCAGAATTCCTTTCCTTCTGATTATCCATTACCCGCAGTTCAGAGCTCCTGTCCTCCGTGGCATCCTAAATAAAGTAGTAGTATTGGCTGACACTGGCAAAATGGAGGAACTTCTCCTGCTTCTTATCCTACTGGTAGCTTCTCCAGCTTACTCTGGGCTTCTGGGGCAGGGAGTGCTAAGGTGATGCCTGGACTTACCGCGACCCTTTCACGTGCTCATGTATGAAGTCGGCATGAAATCGTGGGACCAGAGGATCCTTCTCCCCGTGCACAATCAAGGTGGGGCACTGGACCAGGGGCAGCAAGTGCCGGCAGATATTACCTGAAGGACAAACACTGTTCTAGGAGGTGAAAAGACACACAACTTGGCAAGCCATGCCGCTCTTTGCTCCTCAGTTTCTCTGTCTGTAAAAACAGTAGTTGGATTCGAACAGTAGTTGTGACTGGGGTTCTTTCTTTGGGTTTCCTTTTCTGTTCTTCTGCTATTTTTTGTTTGTTTTTGAGCTCTACTAGTAAACAAGTGGCTTTGCCACAATTCATATCAAACAGTAGGAAAATCAACCAAACAAAACCCCCGTAACCTTTTATATTACACAGGGCAGTTCCCAATGTGCAGAGCAGCAGTGGGTGCTTGACACCTGGAAAGCTTTTTCCTGCAAATCTTGTCTGGAAGGTTGGCGGGGGCCCCAGCCAGCCCTCCAAGCACATGTACCTCACAAGGAACCTGCAATTTGCACATGGTAAAGAAGGTCACCACTCATGCCTCTGTGACACTCCAACATCCTTTGGGGACTGTAAGGACATTTCTGAGGCAATTTTGGTACAAACTGGGCTATAGTCCCTGAACTGCCATTTCCTGCCCTATGAGACCTTGGTGGCTCCTTACCCACTTTGAGCTTAAGCCTCAAACAGGGACACTCATAATTTCCTTGGGGTTGCCATGAGGCTATAAAGAGAGCCATACCTAGGGGTCCTGGTATCCTAATGTAGCTACTCCCACCCCCGCCCCTCCTTCCGCCTGTGTCTAGAGGAAAGCGCTGCTGTCTGCGAGGGCTGGGCCCAGTCTCTGCATGCCGCCCTGCCCTGCCCTGCCCAGGCCTCTCCCCTCCTCTTCAGCTGGGGGTCACTGCTTGCTACACGAGAAGGGGACCAGTTGACTATGGAAATACTCGAGGCCTCTTAAGCTTCTCTCTCCTGTCCTTCGATGACACACACCTGCCAAATGTATAATCAACTGATGATAATGAAAGTCAGTGAGTGCTCACTTTGAGTCAACAACTGTTTACGAAACTTCGTATCTGTTAAGCACTTATGGTGCCTGCATGTTTCAACTCATTGAGCACCCACAGTTATTTGTGCATTAAGTACTTCCATACAGTAATACCAACCTTTCATTAAGCACTTACTTTGTCCTTGGACCTACACCGAAGCTGAACAAATAGTATCTCACTGAATCCCCACCACAGCTTAATGAGGCAGGTAGTTTCTCCCAGGAAATAGACAGGAAACTGTAGCTTTGAGATGCTAAGTCATCTGCCCAAATCCATTCCGACAGCAAGCCAGGGTCAAAACCAGAATTCACGCGTAGGCCCACCTGACTCCAAAGCTGTGCAATTAACCCCTAAAGTGAGCACCCATAAACTTAACTGTACAATTATGGAAGAAGGGCTCCTATCAAATTAATTAGTACAGAATGGGGATAAGTCTATATCAAGACATATTTTTGGGCCCGGTGCAGTGGCTCACGCCTGTAATCCCAGCACTCTGGGAGGCCGAGGCGGGCGGATTGCTCGAGGTCAGGAGTTCAAAACCACCCTGAGCAAGAGCGAGACCCCGTTTCTACTATAAATGGAAAGAAATTAATTGGCCAACTAATATATAGAAAAAATAAGCCGGGCATGGTGGCGCATGCCTGTAGTCCCAGCTACTTGGGAGGCTGAGGCAGAAGGATTGCTTGAGCCCAGGAGTTTGAGGTTGCTGTGAGCTAGGCTGATGCCACGACACTCACTCTAGCAACAAAGTGAGACTCTGTCTCAAAAAAAAAGACATATTTTTGAATTACTAATTTAACTCTATTTCTGCTTTTAAATCTCCCTATCTTTTCACTGCTCTCTTCCATATGGCATGAAATTTTACATTTTACAAAGTCACTCTCTTTAATGGAGAACTGTTTCAAACATTGCTTTATGGCATTTTTTGTTTTAGGAACAAAGAGAAACACATTTCAAAGACTTGTTTTTATGGGCGGATACTGCATTTGAACAGGATCATTATAAGGCATATATGTGCTGTTTTCAACTTAAACCAGAAAAGTAACATTTCTAAAAGTCCTTTTCATTGTGAAAGTTTTGACACATGACTCATATAGGAAATGATTACCTAACAGATGAAACTGGTCCTTCAATCACAATTTGTAACAATGTACTCCAAGATTAGATCTTAGCTACTCTATTTTTTCAGCAATTAAAAAAAAGAAAAGAAAAATGAGACATTATGAACATTAATAGCTGAATAAAAACAAACTTTAATTTAAAATTTCTCCTAAAAATGTCAACTCTTACTGTTAATGGAAGTCTTGTTAATTTTTCGGATAAAGAATATCAGATTCACGCCTGTAATCCTAGCTCTTGGGAGGCCGAGGCGGGCGGATTGCTCAAGGTCAGGAGTTCAAAACCAGCCTGAGCAAGAGCGAGACCCCGTCTCTACTATAAATAGAAAGAAATTAATTGGCCAACTGATATATATATAAAAAATTAGCCGGGCATGGTGGCGCATGCCTGTAGTCCCAGCTACTCGGGAGGCTGAGGCAGAAGGATCACTGGAGCCCAGGAGTTTGAGGTTGCTGTGAGCTAGGCTGACGCCACGGCACTCACTCTAGCCTGGACAACAAAGCGAGACTCTGTCTCAAAAAAAAAAAAAAAAAAAAAAAAAAAAGAATATCAGACATTTGTTCATAGCTGAGATCATATGACTTAGTTCTGAAGATGGAAAAATAACTGAGTATTTTCCTCCTCATACTAATTCTGCTGGGGCCGAAGATTATGACAGAAATTCCCTTCTTTTTTTTTGTCCTGGTAACAGAGTATCCTAGTGGTGTGACACATCTAAATGTGTAAACAGGAAAAATACAGTGTATATATTGTGGCTTATTTGTTTTCTCATAACCCATTCTGGAATTAGAAAATAGGAACTGTCCAAGGCTTCTGGAGAATTATTTTATCATCATACACACAAAGAGTTAAAAGGAAAAAAGAACAGTCTGCTATTAAAGACTCAAGAATGTCACCCTTTAGACAAGCAGTCCTATCTCTAGGTTAAGGCTGATTGCTTGTGCGAGAGCGTGCATTGTACACAGTAACTAGTATTCTCTGTGCACACGTGAGTGTGGAAGGCCAATGGGTGGACTGAGGAGCCACTGAGGAACTCTGCAACATCAAGGGAGGAACTGAAGATCCCTCTCTAATCCACAGAGCAACCCTTCAGTAGTCCAGGTAACCTACCATCTGGTTGATGTTTAAACTGTCCTATGCCATCCACCCACTTCTCACAGGTTCTGGCAAAGTAGTCATACCCATATAGGGCTTCTAGAGGCTTTCTTGTTCTCTCACTCCATTTAGAAACATCTCGGATGCCTGAAAAACAGAAGCATAGACAAGGATAAGTTCAGTCTCATACTAAGGTATTATGCTGAAATCTTCCGAGCATGAGCCACCTGTGAGCCTTATGCTCACTGCTCTGTCTGCCTGCAACGCTTTTCCACCGCCCAGGCCCTTCCCTCCCTCTCCTCTGCTTGGCACTTCCCACTGCTTTGCAGCGTCTCCTGCACCCACGGCTGAGCGCCTGCCCCTGCCTAGGTCACATGCCCATTGTAAGGGACTGTGCTTTGCCCCTGACTGCACCCCAGGGCCTAGACCAGGACCTCCCACACAACAAGCCCACAATAAATACTTACCAAGTGAACAAAATGAGACCTTCACTTAATGCTTTCTGTTAAGGGTATATGATAAAAGAAAATATTCCTCTAATTAGGGTCACTTGAGTGAGAGTGATATTATTTGTAAAAGAGGACTTTTTGCTGAGTTTCATTTTTATGTATATTGAAAAATGTACACAAATTATTCATTCTAATTTCTGCCACTGAAACAATATGGGTGGGTGTAAAAGGCTAACTCCCAACTTCAAACTATATTATAGCTGATGCACTAGTTGGAAAGGAATAACAGCTGAAAACAACCTTTAAAATGAATCAACAAATACAATTACTTAGCCCAATATTTCCCATATTTCTTAAACACACTGATAATTTAAAAATTCAAATGCTTTTGAGTATATTAAATATTGCTTATTGAGGGCTTTTAATACAGTGCTTCTACTGAACAGTACACCTGGAAGACAATATGACACTAATGAAATAAATGCCCATCGAACAATAATCTATACAGGGCTCCGGCTGCCAGGAGCCCACAGGTACTCAGTGTGTACTCAGTGAACTGGAATAATCGAGTGGAGGAAAAACTGCTGCTCACAGCTGCACCTGCCTATGCAGGCTGGATCCCCGCGCGAGACGGTGCCTGCCTCTGACTGCCTCACACTGCTGGCGGTAGCGGAGTGAGCTGAACACAGAGGCTGAGGGCGGCCGAACTGCTCTGCACAATAGTGAAGAGATGAGGGGTGTGGAGAAGCAATTAAAAAATTAAGAGGTGGGGAGGAGATTTGGGAAGAAGAAAAAGAAAAATCGGGGAGGGAGAGGAGGACAGAAAGCCCAGCACGACAGTGGAAGACAGTAAAAAGATTCCCCGTAGATGCTTCTCTTCTGGCCATATGGCAGACCGCACCCTCTGAAAGCCCTTCTAGCAGGAGAACAACTAGTTCTTTCTCAAAACATAGTTTTGTTGCATTGTTGAAGCTGCAGTGATCAACGGAAACTAGGGTATGAGAGGGTCTGAGTGTGTTTGTGTAGGAGGAAAAAGGCCTGAAAACAGAGCTAAGGAAGACCCCAGAGGCAGGGCTGCTCCGAGAGGAGATGCAGCCGTCAGCCGGGTGGCTGGTGAAGGCCAAGCCTGACATTCCTGGTTTCAGCTGAGCTAAAACTGGCCCCAACTTGGTATGCTCCTCTGGTTCCCAAGAGCAGCAAATGCAACTCTTCTCTGAAGGAAAGCATTCTCAATTTATGCTCACTGTTTTGTTTGTTTCCAGATTTAAGAGTAAGCAAACATTAGCTCCTAAACAAAGATCACAAAATAAACAGAATTTTTTTAAAGTTGATGAAAAAACTATAAAACTAGGTAAGAAATCTCAATTAATTATGTAGAACGGGACAGAGACAGAAGCACAAGAGACATGGAAGACAGATAGCCGAGGCCATGGAAGCCTGCCGGGACCGGAGGAGGGGACGGGGCAGTGAAGGAAGCTCAACACTGCAAGAATGGCAGTGCACGTTTTCAGAAGTGATCAAAGAATCCATGAACAAAAGTCAAATGTATTCCCAACAGGATGAACAAAAAGAAACCCGCACTTAGACGCAGTATAGCGAAACAGCCTGCAGCAAAGGTTGACGGAAAATCTGAAAACACAGGCAGAGCGGGGAGGCTCAGCACCCCCACCCAGCCAGGGCGTGGGACAGGAAGCTCAGGCCCTGAGCACAGAGGGAGGCAGAAGGCTGCAGAGTTACAGAGAAGTGACCATCCTCCTGCAGGTTCACAGCCAGCCAAACAGCCCCTCAAGGAGGGCGAAATAAAGATAGTTTTAGGTAAAAACTGAGGTGACTATTAATGGGCTGTCCTTAAAGAACTTCTAAAAATAACTTCAAGAAGAAGAGAGAAGCTTTCAGAAGGAACACCTGAATTGAAAAGACAGGTGCATAAAGACACATGCAAACCTGATGGCGAACCTCCAAACAAAACCGCCAAGCTAATGAGAATATGAAACACTATGGCATTTCCTTACATTAATATTAAACAGTTGTGTCCATAAAGAAAGTGAAAAGACAGGCCACAGGCTGTGAAAAGATATTTGCAACACAACTACCTTTCAAGGGGTTATTAATTAGATTATTTTTTTAAAAACTACACATTAGTAACACTGTGACAATATTGGAACTGTGCTAATCTTGGGTTGGGTGTAGAGTCCTTGGGGTGTTTGTTTTGTTATTTTATGGGTTTTGTTTTTGTTTTTGAGACAGAGTCTTGCTGTGTTGCTTGGGCTCGAGTGCAGTGGCATCATCATAGCTCACTGCGACCTCAAACTCCTGGGTTCAAGCAATCCTCCCACCTCAGCCTCCCAAAGTGCTGGGATTATAGGTAGGAGCCACCACACCTGGCCTGTTTTGCTGTTACACTTAAAATTGTATACCTGTTGGCCAGGTGGTATTATATGTATGAAATGTTACCTAATAAAAATTTAAAAATCAATAAAGATATGAATATCTTTCATAATATGGAAGAAGCCCAAATGGTGAATAAACACATAAAAAGATTTTCAATCTTATTAGTAATAGGAAAATGCAAATTAAGACCACAAAAAGATACTTTACACTCATCTTTGAGTGACTAGTCTGACAATTTCAAGTTGTTTTTTTTTTTTTGAGACAGAGTCTCACTCTGTTGCCTGGGCTAGAGTACCGTGGCATCAGCCTAGCTCACAGCAACCTCAAACTCCTGGGCTCAAGCGATTTTTCTACCTCAGCCTCCCGAGTAGCTGGGACTACAGGCATGCGCCACCATGCCCGGCTAATTTTTTCTATATATTTTTAGTTGGCCAATTAATTTCTTTCTATTTTTAGTAGAGATGGGGGTCTCGTTTTTGCTCAAGCTGGTTTCGAATTCCTGACCTTGAGCGATCTGCCTGCCTTGGCCTCCCAGAGTGCTAGGATTACAGGCGTGAGTCACCTCACCTGGCCAATTTCAAGTTTTTATTGAAGACGTTAAGGAATCTTGTATCTTGCTGGTGGAAGTGTAAATTTATCGTTAGAAAATAGTCTGTCACTTGTAATGTGGTATATCTGCCCACAACACTCAGCAATTTCACTTGTGGGCTTGGACCCTAGAGACACTGTTGCTCCTACGCCCCAGGAGGCAGGTACAAGAATGCTCCTGGCAACAGTGGAAATAGACTGCCTAAACAGAACGGCTCTGTGAGCCCAAAGGGGCGGTGGGGAAGGAGTGGTGGTGGTGGCGGCTCTCTCGGAGATGTGGTGCTTGAGTTAAGTCAGGGGGAGCAGAAGCCAGCAAGGAAGGGAGCAAGCAGCAGGGCACGTGCACTTTGCAGCTCCCGCTCACAGGCCGCAGGAAGCAGGAAGCAGGTGTTTCACGTGGCAGGGCTGGAGGCGGAAGCGTGGGGAGGTGGCCTGCAGAGGCACAGTCTCGGGCCACTTGCTGATGAACAAAGCCTAGCAGTTTGGACTTTACCTGGAAAGCTGTGGGGTGTCCTTGAAGGCTTTTCAAGTAAGATGCCATGACATCGCTGTCAGAGCAGTGTGGAGAGGAGGGAGTGCAAGTTGGGTCCACAAAAAGCAAAGAGGAGGGGTAGAGCGGAGCGGCAGGAGGGTGCTGTGTGGAGGTCACCACACAGCACAATGCAGAGCCAGGCCTGAGCCCGCCCTGCCAGCTGCGCCACTGCGGCAGGTCTACACTTCCCTGAGCCCCGTTCCCTATCTGCGGAGCAGGCTGGGCAACAGCTACCCTCCGAGGATGGTGTATGGCTGAAGACTTGAGCTCATGGCAGACACTCGATAAACAGTAATTAAAAATGTTCTTTTGTGGGAGAAATAGTATATTCCAGTGGGTATCATTTACCAAGATAAAGAATTTAGCAGGAGGAACAGGTCTAGAGGGAAGATTATGTGTTCAATTTTAGACAGACTGAGTTTAAGGTAGGGCAACCGGATAATAAAATTGAATAAAAAGTTGAATAAGGCAATAAAAAAGTTGAATAAGGCAATAAAAAAGTTGACTGTGTGGGATTTGGGAGTTAGGTGTAACTAGGGGCTGAGTGCAGCTACTCGGGTTTTGAGAGCAGAAGAGCAGAGCACCGAGGACAGCGCCTGGAAGACGCCCAATATCACAGCCCACAGAAGGAAGTGGGCACATGTCACAGCCAGAGAACAGCCGGAGACAGAACGGGTAAGTAGGGAGGACACGGTGGCAAGAACTTCAAGACAGAGAAAGCTTCAAAAAGAGAGTGTGATCAACACGCTACGACCACACATCATGAGCACATCCTCAAATACTGCAGAACGACCAGGGAACACAGGCAGGGGCGTGTCTGGGGGTTTGGTGACACGAAGGCTCTGTCTCCACTGCCTAGAAGGTCAGAGCCACCTTGACGCAAGTTAGGAGAGACTGGGGAACAGGGAAGTGGAAACAGCCCAGAAGGGAAGCAGAGATATGTCGGACAGTAAAGAGGGCCGTGAGATGGAGAGGAGTTTTGTTCTGTTCTCACGGAGGAAGGAAAGCCAGGGCAGTTGCAGAGTGCGTTCCCTCTGCAGTGACTGAGGCGAGAGTGTAGGAAGAGGACAGTGCTGGGACCACGGGCCACGATGCAGGCATGTGCATAGCATCACCGGCCCCGAAGGGTGGGCACCATTGGGTATCAGCACTTGGGATGCTGTCCCAGACAAAGTGCCCCCAGAGCTGGGTCAGGGGTCAAGATGCCTTACTGAGGAGGAGGGGGCCACCTCAGGCCAGTGCTCACAGCAGGTCAGCAGAAACAAAGGCAAAGAGGCATGAAGAGGAGAGCTGGTTTCGGGAACGGTGACTTACCCCATGAGGGAGATGGCCCAGAAGGATGAGGGAAAAGGGAGATGAGGCTGGACATGTTGCTTGGATTTAAGTTACTGAAGAGTTTTAAGTACTGCAGTAGAATGATCAGATTTTTGCCTTGGAAAGGAAACTCTCCTATGGAGGACAAACCTACCCTGAGAGGCCAAGAGCCTCTCAGGAGAATGATGGGAGGGAGGCGGGGATAACTTGAGAGGCAGCACGAACCTGGCACCAGCAGCATGCGGCCAGAGTTAAATGCAGAGGGAGAGGAGGACTGGGCCCTGAGGGATGACTCTGGCTTAGATGACCGGCACACTGGGTGCCATCCCTGAGACAGTGACGGTGGGTGTGGGAAGGGCCATGAAATAATAAGTTCAGTTTTAGAACAAGGAAGACCACATTCTCGGGCATAAAACAAACCATAACATTCAAAAGAATTAAAATCATGCAATGTGTGTTTTCTGAACCAATGGGATTAAACTAGATTTCAATAACAGAAAGGTTTCTTGGAAACCTCAAATAATTGGAAATTAAATAATATACTTCTAAATAACCATGGGTGAAAGAGGAACTCTGAAGACATATTAGAAAATATTTTTAACTGAATAAAAATACAACATATCAAAATTTGTAGACTGTTTAGATGTAGCAGTGCTTAGAGAGAAATCTATAGCATTAAATGCTTATATTAGGAAGGAGAAGAGGTCTCAAATCAATAAGCTAAGCTTCTACTTTGAGACAGGGGGTAGGGAGAAGGAAGCAAATTAAAACTCAAAGGAAGATAATAATAAAGAGATAATAACTAAAACAACATGGTACTGGCATAAAAACAGACACATAGACCAATGGAACAGATTTGAGAACCCAGAAATAAATCTACACATCTATAGTGAACTTATATTCAACAAAGGTGCCAAGAACATACAGTGGGGAAAGGACAGTCTCTTCAATAAGTGGTGCTGGGAAAACTGGACATCCATATGCAAAAGAATGAAACCGGACCCTTATCTCGCTCCATATACAAAAATCAAACAAAAATGGATTAATGACTTAAATCTAAGACATGAAACTACTAAAAGAAATCATTGGGGAAATGCTTTAGTACACTGGTCTGGCCAAGGACTCCTTGAGTAATACCCCCAAAGCACAGGCAGCCAAAGCAAAATTGGACAAATGGGATCACATAAAGCTAAAAAGTTTCTGTACAGCAAATGAAAGTGAAGAGACAACCCACAGAATGGGAGAAAATATCTGCAAATTACCCATCTGACAAAGGATTAATAACTAGAATATATGCATATAAAGAGCTCCAACAACTCACTAGGAAAAAATCAAATAATCTGATTAAAAAATGGGCAAAGGATCTGAATAAAAATTTCTCAAAAAAAGACATACAAATGGCCAACAGGTGTACAAAAAAATCCTCAACATCCTTAGTTATCAGAGAAATGCAAATCAAAACTAAAATGAGATATCATCTCACCCCAGTTAAAATGGCTTTTATCAAAAAGACAGGCAATAATGAATGCTGGTGAGGATGGGAAGACGGGGACTCTGTACACTGTTGGTTGGAATGTAAATTAGTGCAACTACCATGTAAAGCAGTATGGAGGTTCTTCAAAAAACTAAAAATAGAACTACCATATGACCCAGTAATCCCACCACTGGGTAGATATCCAAAGGTATTGAAGAGGTATTTGTACTCTCATTCTCATTGCAGTATTAACCACAATAACCAAGATATAAAATCAGCCTAAGTGTCCATCAACATATGAATGGATAAAGAAACTGTGGTACATAGACACAACAAAATATTATATAGCTATGGAAAAGAAAAATCTTGACATTTGCAACAACATGGATGGAACTAGAGGACTTTATGTTGAATGAAATAAGCCAAGCACAGAAAAACAAATCTTGCATGTTCCCACTCATATACGTGACCTAAACATTAAAACAATTGAGCTCATGGAGACAGAGAGTAGAATGATGGTTACCAGAGGCTGGGAAGGGTAGTACAGAGGGAAGATAAAGTGGGGATGGTTAATGGGTACAACTGTATAGTTAGGTAGAATGAATAATATTTGATAGCACCACAAAGTGACTATAGTCAACAATAAGTTAGGGTATACTTTAAAATAACTAAAAGAGAGTGAGTTAGAATATTCCTAACAAAGAAATGTTAAATGCCTGAGGTGATGATACCCCAATTAGCCTGATTTGATTAATTCACATTGTATGCCTGTATCAAAACATCACATGTACCCTATGAAGACATACAACTATTATGTACCCATACTAATTAAAAATGAAAAAAATTTTAAAAAGAACAGAAATAATGACATTAAAAACAGAAAATAGTAGAAATAATTCAACAAAACCAAATCTAGTTCTTTGAAAAGACAAATGAAATTGATAATCTTCTAGCCAGACTGGCCAGGAACAAAAGAGAGGTGACACAAATTACTCATACCAAAGGGAAAAAAGAGGGGCATCACTGCAGACCCAATAGACTTTTAAGAGTGTAGTAAGGATACACCATAGCAACTCTAAAATTATCCACTGGCTTTGGCAACAAGATTATATTGATACTTATTTCTGTGAGAGCAGTTTCAGTAGAGTGTGCTGTAGGGGACAGAGTGGGAGGTGGGCCAGAATGGACTGAGGAAGGAAGGAGAGGAGAAGAGCATGTAGAAGCAGAGAATGAAGACAGCCTTCAATAAGTTTGTTGGGGAAAGACAAAGAATGGGAAGGCAATAACTACAGGTAAGAGGGGCAGCTTTTTGGAGGAGGAACCATGCCTACCTTTATGGGCTGAGAGTAAGGATCTGGTAGGGAGGGGTCAATGACACAGGAGAGGGAGGGAAAACCTAAGGGAGCGCACAGTTCCCTCACTGGTGCCTGGTGACTGCCAACAGTCACTCAGATGCAGTGGCCACCAGCGCAGCCCCTGGACAGCAATGCTGGGAGCAGAGGGGGCACCTGCTTGGTCTCGCAGAGGCAGCGGGAGGGGATGCCAGCAAGAGTGGAATGGTTCACTCTGCACAAGACAGCCACCAGGTGGGAACACAGTAAGCACAGCAGGAATACAGGTTAGCACTGGTAACTACATCAGACTCACCCTTTACGCATTTCATATTTCTTTATAAAGCAGACTGTTAAGAACTAAGATTCTACAACAGAACCCTGCTGTTAGTAGCTTAGTCAAAAGTCATGTGAACTGCAGAATAGCTGAAAAAGACCAGACCTGGGATATTCTAGTGCAGGGGTCTGCACACTTTTTCTCTAAAGGGCCACAGAGTAAATATTTTAGGCTATATAGGTCAAGAGACAAAAATCAAAGATATTATGTAGATACTTATATAAAGGAGGGGGGGACACCTGACTTGCCTGGGAAGGGCCATGTGTGGTCCACTAGAATCACACTGGGACAAAAAGCTACTGGCATAAAAAGGAGGTTCCCAGTGGCCAGGCTGGCAGGTGATGGCAGTGGGGTAGCCCAGGTCAATTTTCACTTTTTGCCCCAGCAGCTCCCAGACTCTGGTGCACTCTTCTCTCCTCCTGAGAGCCTGGTCCTCTCAACTTGGGCGGCTGGCTGGAGCTGAGCAACTTTAGTCGCTGACTAAAGTTCCATGACTGGGTGCCTGGAGCCTGTCAACTGTCACTCACATGGAGTGGCCACCAGCACAGGCCTGGGCAGCAATGCTGGGAGCAGAGGGACGCCAGGCTTGGTCTCTGTGACTCACAGCACTAGCCTCCTTGATTAGTGCCCAGGCTTTACAGAGGCAGGAGGCAGGCTGGATTTAGTTTTTCAGTACATCCAAAAACCTCAAAGAAAACCCTTAAGGATAACCTTAAAAAATATGAATAGCACAGAAATTCTTTAATCAAAATATAAGGTTTCATATTTGAATTCAATGCTCCCTTTCATACTCACATTATTTTAAATGAAATTATAAATAACATCGCACATCACCTCTCACTTCCTTGAAGTTCACTAGTAGCAGTAGTAAATGGAAATGCTGCTTTTACTTAGCCTTTTCTTGAGTCATGAAAGTTTCACTCCTGGAAATAGAAAGCTTTAAAACTCAGACTGGTTAAACTGTATTACTTTTCTGAGAACTCATTATTTTTCCTACCTTGCAGTTGAGAACTGGAAGCAGATATGACTTGTCAACACATCTCAAAATAAGAGATGAGAAGGGGAGAGAGAAGAGAATCATCCATTGTCAGGGCATCTCCGGTTGGCAGAACCTACCCTCATAAATCACGCTGTCCTCAGCAGTGACGTAGGCGTTGGCGCCCCAGATCACCATCTTGTGGATATAAGCGGGATATTTTGCAGCAGCAATGAGTGCGGTTATGCCGCCATCACTCCACCCCAGCAGAGAGACCTTCTTAAACTTCAGTGTCTGTGACAAATACAAGATGCACAGCACAGGTTACTGCTCCTCTGCTGAAAGAACCCAAGAGCCACTAATGTTTAGAATCAATACAGGTGTGGGGTCAGACTATCAACTAGTAATAAAAGAAAAATCCTAGCATCCACCATTTGATTACATAATCTTTTTTCTCAATTAATTTTGGTGTAATAATTGTCACAAAAACCTAAGAATATAGTATGGGTCTGAATTATGAGGGAACTACATCTTCTGGTTGGATAAATCTCAAGGAACCAGAATCAACAAAGACCGGTTATACTTAGATATGACAAATACTCTGTGTGTGTCTGTGCAAGAGTATGCACATGCCTGAGCAAGAACTTTGAGAACAGTTCTGTAGAGCAGAGAGGGGACCTTGAGATCTGCTGGAGGAAGTGACGTGTGGCATCTGGTAAAGCCACTGACTGCACCTGTGGGTAGCATTGCTCGAACTGGGCTGTCAGCGAAAGGTGTGGTAAGAGGTTATGTTAGTCCTTGGGTGAATCAAGCAGCATCTGAAAATGTGTTTGGCAAGGAAACAGACAAAGATTACATCTGCGAGAGGCTGCCTAGAAGTAAGAATAGAATGGCTAGGAATATTTAAGGTAAAGAATTAACAAATATTAGTCAGTGGTATTTGCTGCCAGGACTATAAATTGGTATAACCACTATGGATAATAATTTGGCATTATCTTATAAAATGAACATTTGCATCTTCTTCACTCAGCAAGTTGCTTCCTAAATTCATATGACACTTTCCCACAAGTGTGCTAGGAGCTCCATCCAGGACATCCGCAACAACATTATTTAAAATGGCAAAAAAAATGAAAATTAAAATGGCCATGAACAACAGAATGTTCACTGCAGTGCTATTTATAATCACAAAAAAAGGCAAGTTAAAAATTAAATTAGTTGGCTGGGCGTGGTGGCTCATGCCTATAATCCTAGTACTCTGGGAGGCCGAGGCTGGAGGATGGTTTGAGCTCAGCAGTTCGAGAACAGCCTGAGCAAGAGTGAGACGCCTGTCTCTACTAAAAAATAAAAAGAAATTAGCTGGACAACTAAACAAAAACAAACAAACAAAAAATATATATATAAATAAATTAGCCGGAGGCATGGTGGCTCATGCCTGTAATCCTAGCACTCTGGGAGGCCAAGGCGGGAGGACGCTTCAGCTCAGGAGTTCGAGACCAGCCTGAGCAAGAGTGAGACCCCATCTCTACCAAAAATAGAAAAAATTAGCTGGGCATGGAGGCGCATGCCTGTAGTTCCAGCTATTCGGGAGGCTGAAGCAGAAGGATCGCTTGAGCCCAGGAGTTTGAGGTTGCTGTGAGTGAGGCTGACACCACGGCACTCGAGCCAGGGCAACAGAGTGAGATTCTGTCTCAAAAAAAAAAAAAATTAAATTAGTTATCTACCATCAGAAGATGGGTGAAGTAAGACACAGTACATCCACCTGATGGGCTTAAGACTGATGTAAATGTGTATTTGGTGACATGGAAGTATCTCCTCAACAAATTGTGCAGTGAAAATGGTAAGGCGGAAAAATGTCAGGTGTCGTCTGATAACAATGCTGGCCGGAAAGGCAGAGCCTTAAAGTCTCAGTAATGGTGTCTTTAGATAGCTGGATTGTGAGCTATTTCAACTTTCTTCTTTACATCTATTTGAACTCTTTGAATTTTCTATAGGAACCCCATGGTATTGGCTTTGTAGAAAGAAAGAACAATAAAACAAAATAAATGCAGACAGGTCCACCCACCCTCCCTGCCCTGAGCGCCTCCCTAAGAGACCCACCTTCATCAAATCAACAGCATCTTTTGCATCCCTTTCAAAAAAGTCCACTGGGAAATCTCGATCTGGGGGTCTGGAATGTCCATATCCTCGGGGATCCCAGGCGACCACTGTGAAGAGCTTCTTACTCAGGCTTTGGAGCTGGGGTCCAAAATCAGTCTCTCCACTTCCTGAAAACAGCCACTCTGTTACCCCAGGCAAATGCTTTCCTTGTATCAAACACATTGCAGTGAAGACAGAAGCAACGACAATCTTAAAGCACAGTAGCCAGTCTCTACTCCAAGTTAGCCGCCAGAATCCATCAGGAAAGTAGTCTTCCAGGGACCTAAGCCACGCTCTCAGGCGGACTGCCTTTCCCGCAGGAGTTGGGATCTGCCTGCGACCTCCCCCTGGTGGCTATTTTGAGAAGGACCGAGGGCTCGATTCTTTGGTCCTCTTATTATTTCAGTACTTTCAATATGGCTTTACTTAATCTTCCTTTTTTTAAAAAAAAGAATTAATGAAACTGTATAGAAATAAAATTATACATATGATATGCTTTGTTTTTTTTTTCTTTTTTGTAATGACTTACAAATGAAAGATATCTCTATATTATCTGTAAAAAAATTTATGAGATTTGGTCCAAGTTATTTATTCAAAGCAGAATTCTAAAATTCCACATTTTTTAATTAAGCTAATGTGAATAGCCCTAAATATTTTGTTTTGTAGTTATAATTAAAAAACAGAAAACTAAACTAAAACGCTGAAATGGGGGGAGGACATGGAAGGAAGAAATCAAATTATAAAAGTTTGCTTCATCAAAACAGTTCAAAATAGCCTATGTTAACAAGTAGAACTATATTCCTGGGCCTGTGCTGGACCTGACCAGCAGTCCCTAGCCCTGCCACATGGTCACTCTAGGTGTGGTGTGCCCACACCCACTGCGAGCAGCATGCACTCTGAAAGAGCCTAGTCCAGGGGAAACTCAGCATCTTATCTGTAAAGCCCACTGATTTCTGAGGACTCATAGCTCAGGCCACCAATGAATACTAAACACTTTGTCTGAAATGTCTTTCACGATGGTGCAAGATCATTTAACATTATCAAGGCCCATTATTCTTCCTGGCAAGATATATCTTTTTCAAGATGAGGTAAATCATTCAGAAAACCCAAGTCAAAAACAAATCAATGTATCTCTAGCCTACATCTACTGCTGTGACCCAGGGGCTTCTCTTACGATCCCTGACCTGGGGCGACTTCTGCTGGGAAACTGCTCTGCAGGAGGGGCGGAAGGTGAGAAGACAGGAAAAGGGAACCCTCTAAAATATCAACTTCATAAATAGTAAGACATTTGCTTTCTGGCACACATGCATACAGTTGCAGAATACTAAAACCTTAAAACATGTTCAAGGAAGAGATATGCATAGGTACTGCTTTGTGACACCTGAGAAGCCTGTGGGAGGGGTCTGCATACTGAGGGCGGGATAGGAGACAGAATCTCACTGCTCCATCTTTTAATTTTGGAATCGTGCTAATGTTTTACATAACCAACAATTAAATCAGTAGAAGTTTTTATATCTGGATAATGACTGCAATACTGAAATAATGGAAAACTAAGCTGGGAAATTATTCATTGTTTACAGTTAACTTTAGCTTTCCATAGGCCACTGGAGTGAGTGTCCTCTTTCATTACAACAGTTTAGGGAAACAAAGATACTATCTAGACTCAGAGCATACAGTACCACAATCAGCTGAGGCTCAGTCAAGTGGAACCACCACTGATTGAAACGACTTTAGCACTTTACTTTTAGAAGAAATAAGCAAATCACAAGGAAATAAGTACAGTCAGCCCTCCACATCCATGGTTTTCACATCTGTGGATTCAAACAACTGCAGATCAAAAAAATATTTTAAAAAATATGGATGGTTGGGTCTGTACTGAACATGTAGTTTTTTCCTTGTTATTATTCCCTAAACAATATAGTATAACCACCATTGACACAGCATTTACATTGTATTAGGTATTATCCATAAACTAGAGATGATTTAAGGTATACAGGAAGATGTGCATAGGTTATGCAAATACTGTGCCATTTTATAGCAGGAACTTAAGCATCTGGGGATTTTTGGATTTACGCAGGGTCCTAGAACCAATCTCCCACAAATACCGAGGGATGACTAATATATGGGAATTATTTAACTAACTCAATAATAAAGCAACAATACTAAACCCCTTTAAAACCAAACTTTGGATGTCCTGAGATCACTGGAAATATTCCCCTGAACTTTCTACATCTGAACAACTGTTCTGAAAATGAGACTGAGACCCAGTGGGCTTTATTATGCCTCATACATTAAGAGACGGTAATCTGCTAATCTAATTTTGATTTTCGGAAAAGACTTTATGTTTTTTTCTTAACTCTTACATTAATTGAACATATTATCAATCACAACAGGGTGAGCAATCCAAACTGGTTTTAGCACGTGGAAAATTCCTCGATGCCAGGCAAACTGGGATGGCTAGTCACCCACTCACCTTCTTCCTTTGTCTAGCTTTCTTCCCTTACCTCTGGCACCCCTCAAATTGGGAGCAGCTGTGGTTTCATAGTGCACTTGCATGGGAAAAACTGGGCACTTAAAGGCATAAAAAATACATGTGGCAGACAGTTATCTACTTTTCTAAATCACTTATATTTGATTGTGGCAAATATTGCTTCAAACATTTCAGCAAAGCACTAAAATTAATAATCAATGTTTGGCACCTAGTATTTTGAATGCATCATGGATGATACAGCACGTAAGAGCTATTAAAAAATGTCCAGACCCAACATCCCAGGAAGTAGCAGGACCGCATGCTCTCCCTCTCCTGTCTGCTGGTAACGCAGGTGAACGCCATTCACGGCCACTTTGGCAGAGGTGACTGAGGTGCTAGAAGAAAAAACACCCATCCCCATAGCAGGGAGGAAGGGACAGGGAGAGATTTGTCAAAGGAAACAAAATTACAGCTAGACAGAAGCAATAAGTTCTAGTGTTCTATAGCAATGTGGGATGACTATAGTTAACAGTCTTATATTACATAGTTTCAAATAGCTAGAAGGATATTGAATATTCCCAACACAAAGAAATGATAAATGTTTGAGATGATGGATATGCTAATTACACTGAATCTGATCACTATGTGTTACATGTATCAAAACATCACTATGTACCCTATGAATATGCACAATTATGTCAATTAAAAAATAAAAATGTTTTCTAAAAATCCCCCATCCCCAAAAGAAAAATTGTTTAGCGGTACAAATTTAATGTAGCAAAACTATTCTTTTACATGCATGAGTCAGCTCCAGTACCCCTCTCCGGATTCTTGGATTGCCTCACTTTCCTAATACTGAACAGTGGCAGGAGTCTTTCTTCCTTACTAGACTGCAGATCTGCAGTGTGCCTTCATGCTTGAATATGCCACAGCCCCCAGCCTGGGGCTTATGCTACAAAAGCACTGAGAGACTTGCTGAAAGCAATGGCATTCAGTCCTGTGGCGCGTGCCAGGGAGCCCAAGTGCAGCTGGAGGGGCTGGGGGCTCCTCACAGAGGTGCAAGGGTGGGCACCAGAAGCAGGAGCCTGGGGCCACCTGCCAGCACCTCAGCAGGCCTAGAGGAGGTACAGACTTGAAGGAGCCCTGATGGCATTCTAAAGGGGTCCAGAAGGCAGGTCTGGATCTCAGGCAGTGATTGAGGTGCAAAGCTTCTTATGTGGTCTGGCCAGCTGCAAGTGGGCTACAGTCAGGAATGCCCATCTGCATTGAGATGGCCACACCTGTTTTTTAAGATGTTGAAATATTTCTGTGTTGACTGTTAAGTAGCCATGTCCATAAGCCCCCATCTCAAAAGCCCTCCCTCCTACCATTGGCCTTGGGGCAGGGCTAATGCCAGCATGTGTCCTGCCAGAATGACATATGCATTCGATTAACCTTTCCTCAGCTGCTCTTCGGCAGCTCCAGAAGAGGTGTGCAGGGCTGTACACAATAGAGCACATGCAAGGGCCCTGCACCAGGCCCAGCCAATTTACCAGATGGCTGAATGACGCACAGAAGGGACATAGCGGCATGCAAGGGCAGGTGTTAGGAGGAGATGCTCCTCTTCTCCTAGTGAATTGGTGATAAACTTAAATCAACCACTGCCTCTTTTTTCTTTTACATACTCCCTACCCTACCTCTCCCCTTAGTCAGAATGATTCCTGAAATGCAGCACTTTTGAAAAAGCAAGGTCCCAGCCGGGAGCAGTGGATCTTGCCTGTAAATCCTAGCACTCTGGGAGGCCGAGGTAGGCAAGAGCAAGACCCCGTCTCTACTAAAAACAGAAAGAAATTAATTGGCCAACTAAAAATATATAGAAAAAATTAGCCTGGCATGGTGGTGCATGCCTATAGTCCCAGCTACTCGGGAGGCTGAGGCAGGAGGATTGCTTGAGCCCAGGAGTTTGAGGTTGCTGTGGGCTAGGCTGATGTTACGGCACTCTAGCCCAGGTGACAGAGACTCTGTCTCAAAAAAAAGAAAAAAAGGAAAGGAAAAAAAAAGAAAAAGCAAGGTCCTGTTTCCTCTTCTGGTTTCATCTCATTAGCCAACTTTAAGTAAGAAAGAAACAAATGTAGGCCGGGCGCGGTGGCTCACGCCTGTAATCCTAGCACTCTGGGAGGCCGAGGCGGGCGGATTGCTCGAGGTCGGGAGTTCGAAACCAGCCTGAGCGAGACCCTGTCTCTACTAAAAATAGAAAGAAATTAATTGACCAACTAAAAGTATATATACAAAAAACTAGCCGGGCATGGTGGCGCATGCCTGTAGTCCCAGCTACTCGGGAGGCTGAGACAGGAGGATCACTTGAGCCCAGGAGTTTGAGGTTGCTGTGAGCTAGGCTGATGCCACGGCACTCACTCTAGCCTGGGCAACAAAAGTGAGACTCTGTCTCAAAAAAAAAAAAAAAGAAAAAAAAAAAAAAAAAGAAACAAATGCAGAAACAAATGATTTGATTTACAGGTACATCTAATCTTAACATGCAATTTCTGGAAAAATACAAGGCAGAATCAGGTAGTAATAAGGCCTGACATAACTGTAAGCTCATTATCTACACAGAAACACTAATTAGAGGAGCAATAAAGCCACAGAGCAATGGCAATTGTGACACCACCAATTTGATTATTATTAACATCCTATTGCTCTGAGGAATTCATCTCTGTGGTTAAGATGGCTTTAGATAGCTGAGGATCAAGACAGAGGCAAATAAACACACTCTACTGAGAAAGACTCATTTCAGCAAACATTTGTGTATTGGTGTGTCTGCTTTGTCCACAGTCCAGTAGGAAAGAAGATAAAGACAGAGGATTTGCTCTGCAGACCCTCAGGGAGGCTGTTATGACTGAAGAAAGGAAGAGCTCGAGGTACCAAGAGGGCATGAAAGTTCTTAACAGTATTTCCTGTGTTTACTAAATAAAATGAGGCAACTCCCTAAACAGACGACCAGCATTTACCTGGCTCATGTTAGTAATAATGTGCATGATACCATCCTTTTTCTGTATTACTCCTTGTGTGCGAGAGATCTGTTAGGGGCTCCCTTCCCTGAAGTGCTGAGGACATGCTTGTAAAAGTCTTTTGCACCATGAGGCTATCAGGTGTAACGAGAAGCCCCTCTCCCTCCTTCTCACCATCCAAAGCTGGTCCGTTTCTGGGACCTGGTGTTGCTGCCTCACACTCTCTGAGCCAGCACCAGGGCACCAGCTCACATAGGCTTCTTTCCTTCAGCTCCCATGTTCATTCCCAAGTCTCTTCTGCCAAAACCCTCTAACTTCCCTCTGCACTTTGCTGTATCTATGTTTCAATTTCCCATTCCAAACTGCATTTTTTTTTCTAATTACTGCCATCCCATATTCTTTTGGTTGCCTAAAAATAAAACAGAAACAAAACCAGGTAGTTTAGAGCTCAGCATAATGGGAACTCAATGTTGGGGAAGTATTTACAAAGGCAGAAACCTTGCAAAGTGGCTTCAGAGGATAGACAGAGAGGTCATATCAGGGCTGGGTAGAGATATCTAAGAAGAGAGAAAAAGTAGCATTTGAGATGAACTTGCAAAGATGGGTAAAACTCTGAAAAAAGAATATGGTGGGGAGGGCATTTCTTGAAGAAGAAATAGCATGGTAACAGGCCCAGGAGCAAGAGCCATCTGTGGGGACAAGCTAGCTGGAGTGTGAAGTCAAAGCACGAGCCAAGGCTGGGGCCAAATTGTGCAGGGCTTTGCAGCTAGGCTAAGGGGAAAGAGAATGTCCTGGGTGCTCTGTCATCAACATCCTTCATGTCCATCATCCATCACCAGAGTACCTGCCATTATCACATCGGCCCATGCCCTGGGGTTAATGCAGGCTGCCAAAAACCTTTCATGAATCTCCAATTTGGGGGCAAAAGGACAGAGGATTATTTATGAATAAAAGCAAATCAATTTCAAACATAAGAAAAAGGAGCCAGGTGTGGTGGTCATGCCTGTAATCCCAGTACTTTGGGAGGTCAAGGTGAGAGGACTGCTTGAGCCTATTAGTCTGAGACCAGCCAGGGCAACATAGCAAGACCCCATCTCTAAAAAACTTTTGAAAAATCAGCAAGGGAGGCCGGGTGCAATGGCCCACGCCTGTAATCCTAGCACTCTGGGAGGCCGAGGCAGGCGGATTGCTCAAGGTCAGGAGTTCAAAACCAGCCTGAGCAAGAGCGAGACCCTGTCTCTACTATAAATAGAAAGAAATTAATTGGCCAACTAATATATATAGAAAAAATTAGCTGGGCATGGTGGTGCATGCCTGTAGTCCCAGCTACTCGGGAGGCTGAGGCAGCAGGATTGCTTGAGCCCAGGAGTTTGAGGTTGCTGTGAGCTAGGCTGATGCCACGGCACTCACTCTAGCCTGGACAACAAAGTGAGACTCTGTCTCAAAAAAAAAAAAAAAAAAAATCAGCAAGGGATCGTGGCACACGCCTATAGTCCCAGCTACTCGGGAGGCTGAGGCAGGAGGATTGCTGGAGCCTAGGAGCATGAGGTTGCAGTAAGCTAGGACGACACCACTATACTCTAAGCCAGGGTGACAGAGCGAGATATTGTCTCAAAACAAAAATTTCTGGGGTGGGAGCCAGACATCTACATTTTTTAAATTACCCAGATTCTAATAGGCAACCAAGGTTGAGAATGACTGAGTTAATTTCTTGGAGGAAAAAAAATCCTGTCTCCCTTTTAAAGCATGCCTTCCTACCTTGTGTTTATCCTAGCCCCTCTCTTTCTGAAAGGCTGAGCAGGCAATTTTGTGAAAGGAAAGGATTACCTTACAACAGTAGTGAGGGGGCTGAGCTGCTCCCCTCAAAGAGGCAGAGTATACTGTTAGGAAAGGCAAGGATGTAACAGTGTGGCAAATAACTAAACTAAAGCTAACCTTTGGGACTATGTGTCATGCACTCTAGGAACTTCACCTAGCCCACTCATTTTGCTCTGAAGTGCACAGTATACTTAACCTGATTTTAACCATTGAATAGCCTGAGGATCAGGTAATTTGCCTGACACACCATCATTTTGGAAAGTCTTCATACAGTAGTATATATTCAGCTGTTTCTTTTTCCAAAGTAGTCATTAGCCACAATAAAGCATTAACTAATCCCAGGGCTTGAAATTTATATGCATTTTTATGATTTTTACATCTTTTATATATTGTATTATTATTTAGATATTCCAATTATACCTACTAATTACTTAGTATTCATTATGTCCCGGGTCTTTTACATTTGGTGTTTCAAATCCTCACAAAAACTCTGCAAGGCAGGAGGCTCAGAGAGGTTGAGTAACGTGCACACATTTGCCGAGCTAAGAAGTGGCAACATGGCCATTAGAACTCCAAAGACCATGACTCCTCTCTAACCTCATGGAAGAACAGAGTCCTCAGTAGGGCTCAGGTACTGCCAGATAGAGGGTGGTGGCAGGCATCAGTGGAAGGATGGTCTCTGATTCTCCGGCAGGGAAAATATTTTTCTTCGGGTAGACTGTTATGTTCTGTAAGTTATTGATATAATAACTGTACATAACATACAATTTCAGATCGAAAAGGCTTTTTGACTTGACCCAGAAATAAACTACCTTCCAGATCATGTAAGAACAGGGTCAAAGTTCTAAACAAAAGACTTAAACACATTTTTGGAACACACCTCAATTGTAGGTTGGGCATGGCTGTTTTGAAGCAAAGTATTTATTTATCTACTTATGTTGGGCTGCAGCCTTGATTCAGGATGAAACAATTCCCATGCTTGTTTTCCCAGATTACATGTCATATCAATTCGCAGCTGCATTTATAAAATGGCAGTACAAAATCCAGAGAAACCTGTTTTTCAGACCTGTTTTAGAAAGAATGATCTGTAGTGTAGCTAGGCAGATGGGGCTTTCCTGCAATCATCAAATAATCTATCAAAACTGTGATATTGGTACAATCCCTATAACCTGATTTCAATCCCTTTCTGCAGACAGGAAACTGGATGAAGTGCCCGTTTTTCACTGTTGATGTATATAGCCGTGGCCATAGACATGTTTTTCCATCTATCAAAATAGTCCTGAAAATCTTCTAATGATTCCTAAATAAGAACCTAAATGAAATATGAAACTCAAGAGCTAGTTAATCATATAAAAATTTAAAAGCTGTTCAGATTTCCCTTCCTTTCTCATTCCAGATTAAGTTCTCAATCTAGAAGTCTCTACAGTCGATCAAGTAGTTCTAAATACCTACCTAGCATTTGACTTTTTTCCACTAATGGAATTGACCCATCGACAGTTAATTGCACACATGCATTGTGTACATTTGTTTTGGTTTTTTTGTTTTAGTTTTTTTTTTTTTTTTTTTTTTTTTTTTGAGACAGAGTCTCGCTTTGTTGTCCAGGCTAGAATGAGTGCCGTGGCATCAGCCTAGCTCACAGCAACCTCAAACTCCTGGGCTCGAGTGATCCTTCTGCCTCAGCCTCCCGAGTAGCTGGGACTACAGGCATGCGCCACCATGCCCGGCTAATTTTTTATATATATCAGTTGGCCAATTAATTTCTTTCTATTTATAGTAGAGACGGGGTCTCGCTCTTGCTCAGGCTGGTTTTTGTTTTAGTTTTTTTTTGAGACAGAGTCTCACTCTGTTGCCCAGGCTAGAGTGCCATGGTGTCAGCCCAGGTCACAGCAACCTCAAACTCCTGGGCTCAGGCAATCCTCCTGCCTCAGCCTCCTGAGTAGCTGGGACTATAGGCATGCGCCACCATGCCCGGCTAATTTTTTCTATATAATTTTAGTTGGCCAATTAATTTCTTTCTATTTTCAGTAGAGATGGGGTCTTGCTCTTGCTCAGGCTGGTTTCGAACTCCTGACCTTGAGCGATCTGCCCGCCTCAGCTTCCCTGAGTGCTAGGGTTACAGGCGTGAGCCACCCGCCGGGCCCATTGTGAACATTTGTGTGTGTGTAGAAAATAAAGCGAGCTTCATGCTGCTTTATCCACATTTCTACCCAGAATCTCTAGAAACCAACAGTACCCACTATCAAGGCGGCAGGTCAGAGATTAATTCAGTTTGGGTCGTTATTGTTTTATCTGAAACGGAGGGAGGGGAGGGAGGACAAAAGAGCAAAAAGCAGCTTCCCGAGTGCGTCCACACACACACCTCAGACCCTCCAGGATCTGAGAGTGAGGCCCAGGCCTCTCATCTCCGTAGATTCGCAAGATGGCTCTTTTGCACATTACAGTTCGAGATCAGCCAACCAGAGACGCGTCAGGCGACTCGGGACTGCGGACTGAAGCCTCAACAGAGCCAGGGGAGCTGAAGGGCGCGCCCGCAGCCAGCCGCGCCCTGGCCTCTCCGCGCCCTCAGCCCACCTGCGGCCGGCGCCCGCCCCTCCCGCCGCCCCGGAGCGCGCCGACGCAGGAGCCTGCCGATGGGGCAGGCGCCGTTACCCGAACGCCGCCGCGGGCCCGGCGCGGGGGACTTGCATCCCGGGCTTCAGCGCCGAGAGGGACTGCCGCAGCACGCCCGCGCACCCCAGCGCGGCCGCCATGTCCGAGCTCCAGCCGCGCAGGGGACGTCTGCCCTGCGGCCCGCGCAGACCTGGGCCCGCCCCGCCTCGCCTCGACGCCCCGCCCACAGCCAGACCGCTTCGACGCCCCGCCCACAGCCGGCCAGCTACGACGCCCCGCCCACAGCCAGACCGCTTCGACGCCCCGCCCACAGCCGGCCCGCTTCGACGCCCCGCCCACAGCCAGACCGCTTCGACGCCCCGCCCACAGCCGGCCCGCTTCGACGCCCCGCCCACAGCCAGACCGCTTCGACGCCCCGCCCACAGCCAGACCGCTTCGACGCCCCGCCCACAGCCGGCCCGCTTCGACACCCCTGTCTGTCCCGTAGCCCCCCTTTCTGCCCGCCCCCTCCGAAGCCCCGCCCCTCCCGCCGCGGGCCTAGGACGTACAGAAACCCGGCTTGGAGTGTGCCAGTCCTGGAATGGGTCGGCGCCCTCCCCGGCTGCCGGCAGTCCTCTCTGCGTCAGCCCTGGCTCCGCGGTGGTGGTCCAGCGAGCGCCGCCCGCCCCGCCTGTCCCTGCGGCAACCGTGGCCATTCCAGGGGGCGAGGCCGCCCGCCATCCTTCGAGGGTGGGCGTCCGGCCCGGGGCTCGGGAGGCGCCGGTGGGGACTCGGCCCTGTGGCTGGCTGCTAAGGGTGGGGTGAAGTGCACTTGCTTTTAGGAATGATGGGCTCTGTATATCTTTTTTTATACCACTTCATACCCCTTAGGGTGGCTACTAGCAAAAATCTCAGAATTAGTGCAGGTGAAGATGTGGAGAGATTGGGACGGTTGTGCAGTGCTGGTGGGAATGTAAAATGGTGCAACCACTGCGGTAAACAGTACTGCAGTTCCTCAAAAAATTAAACCTAGAATTACCGTATGATCCAGCAATTCCACTTCCGGGTATATACCCCAAAGAATTGAAAGCAGAGTCTTGAAGAAATATTTCTATACCCATGTTCACAGCAGCGTATTTCGCAATAGCCAAAAGGGTGTAAGCGACCCAAGTGTCCAACAAATGAATGAACAACCAAAATGTGCTCTATCTGTACAATGGAATATTATTAAGCCTTAAAAAAGAAGGAAATTCTGACACATACAACATGGATGAACTTGGAGGACATTATGCTAAACGAAGTAAGCCAGACAGAAAAAGACAAATGCTGTATGATTCCACTCTTCTGAGGTTCCTAGAGTGGCCAAATCATAGAGACAGACAGACAGTAGAATGGCGGTTGCTGGGGTGGAGGGGAAGAGAGGACGGGAGGTGGTGTCTCATGGGTCAGACTTTCAGTTTGGGAACATGAGCAAGTTCTGGAGATGGATGGTGGTGATGGCTGCACAACACTGGGAATGTATTTCATGCTACTGACTGCATACTTAAAAGTGGTTTGTACTAAGTTTTTGTGTATTTTATCACAATGGTTTTTTGACTATATAATTCAAGCTTTGTAAAGGTTATAGACATTATATACAATTGAAAGGTCAGTGGTAGAAAAACTATCCCTTTAAGTCTGGCTACCATTCTGGCTACCTTAAGTGGAAGTAACTAGCAGACTCATGGTTACTGTTGTAGCCTTGGCTTGGATTATTGGAGACAACAGCTTCTTTGCAGATTGCATTATTTTTCCTCCAGGAGACCCTTGTTGTATCATGGTTCTGTGCTTTAAGTGCTACAGCTGTGGAAAGTTCTATTACCTGCAGGGTCCTCACTGGCCCATTGGAGTTTCTTGAGCAGTAAAGGCAGTTTGGGCCTAAATACAGAATATGCAAAAAGTTTATATTCTATTTTCAACATAAATCTATTATTACATTAATTTCCACATAGAAGGAAAGTTAAATTTATATATTCAAACATTATATTGTTTGAATTGTCTTTGATCATTTGACTTTCAGAAATCTTTAGTGAGGTCAGTATTTCCTTTTTTCTGAAATGTTGATTGAGATTTCTTGTCAGAGATGATGAGGGTTAAATATAGTTGTCTGTAAAATTTCAACATGTTACCCTAGTACTAAGCAAAAATAGTAGCACTGAGTTTTTAGGTTATTGGTGTCATGGTTTAAGTACACACATGAGAACTAGTTCTTTATGTATAACACAATTGTACCGTTTAAAAAATAACTGCCATTTTGGTGCCAGACACCTTAAGATGCATCATTTGATTTTAATCCTCACATCAACTTTGTGTGCTGTTGCCTCCTCATTTATAGATGAGGAAACTGAGGCTAGAAGGGGTTAGGAAGCAAGCCCTACATTACACAGCTGAAGAGTGGCAAGGGGGAATTTAAATCTGTTTAATTTCAAAATCCAACACTTGGATTATTACATACTATAGAACTCACTGTAGTAGCTCTTCAATGATTTCTTTGTAATCAGCTGCTTCTAAAATCTTAAATATTTACACTCCTATTTACACTATTAGAAAAACCTTTTCCTTATAACACCCGTTAAAATGTACATCAAAATACTATCTAAAACATTGTGAAGAAGAGCTCCTTTTCTTATTCCTGAAGCTCTAACTTCACATGATAAACCCAAAGTGAAGATTATGACTATAGTGACAAGTGGCAAATCTGCCCATCAAGACGTGGAGGCTGGAATTGGGTCTTGTTTACCACTAATAACCCCAGGGTGTGAACATCTTTCTTGGAACCAAGTTTGGATTGTCTTCTTTCTCATTTTCTATTCGGTGTCCTGCTTACTTGGTTTCTGCCCACGAACAGCTGGGTCCTAACCCCTGCAGAGGCACGCTTGGTTCTTTTCTGCGTGTTGAGAGATGGGGAAGGCCTCGGAGCCCTGTGGGAAGGACAGCAGTGCTGCAGGTCTCTCATCACGGGGGCCGAAATGATCTGGGATTCTTTTACCGTCAGCTTCCTCTCTGGGGCCAGCAGCAGGAGGGAAAAGGGGACGTGTGCACAGGCGATGCCAACCTCAGTGGTCAGGGCACAGTAGAAAATCCCAAACTGTTCCAGTCATACAAACACACACATCACCTCGATGGCCTGTAGTTGAGGTATAAAATTTTATTTTAAAAAGTTCATTTAAAAAACTGCATTTTTATCTAACATTGATCAATCCTCTTTGCAATTTCAGAAACTTTAGAACACTGTTAGGATAGCAGAACAAGGGATACATTTAGAAAAGAAATTACCCAGGCGCCTCTGATGAAAGGTGGACGCTGTCCAACCTCCAATCTCCCTCTCGGCCTGCGTGATCTAATTCTGTGGGGAGTCTCAGCGGTGAGCCCGGATGTGTGAACAGAATGGAGGTATGTCACTGTATGGGAGTGGCCTTCTTAACCAGGGTGATTCTGCCCTTCCAAAGAACATTTGGCAGTGTCTAGAGATATTTTTGTCACAACTAAGAGAGGGAGGAAGAGGAGAACTATTGACATCTAGGAGGTAGAGGCCAGGGATGCTTCCATACATCCTATGAGGCACACAACAGCCCCCACCACAAAGAACTACCCAGCCCAAGGTGCCAGCTGTGCCAAGGGTGAGAAACACTACTTTCAGCCCACTTCAGGGGCGCATGTGTGTCTGCTGGAGTTGAGGACTCAGAATCAGAACCAGTACCACCAAGACACCAGAATCCATTCTGACCATCACTGTACTGCGATTGCCCGCCCCCTTGGCAGAGCTAAGCACATGGCGTTTCCTTTTTGTTTAGCAAACCACCAGCAGACACTCCAGATGGCCTGCTGGGATTCAGTCTCCTACTCTTCTATTAATAGTTCCTTCAGGTTTCAGGTTTCAGGTTGGTTTTGGAAGGTCAAGGACTATACAGTTGCCAGATTTGGAAGCTGTCCTTTTTTACTTTGTGGCACACAGAGAAAAATAAAAACATTTATATAGTACACTGGGGTAAACTGAGGAAGCGGTTTAATGGTGATCAGCTCTGAGGCTCCAGTCACAACCAGATGTGAAGATATTAATATTCCCTGCATACCTGTTCCCTCTTCAGGACACCCAGGCTAGGTGAAAGTACCAGAATGCTAGGAAAGTATTTAAAAAATTAATCAATTTTTGTAGTAGTCACATTTAGTAGCAATTCCTTGCAACAATAGCCTGGGAAATTCTAATGGTCCTCCCCCCCCCCCATTGTTTCCCCTCCTTAGTACCAACCTTTAAAATCTCTTTGGTTAATTTACAAATTAACTAAATGTAAATTCAGTTAAAAATTAATTTATAACTTAATATAATAGAGAGTGCATGTAATTCTTAAAGCCTGTAGTGCTTTATAGCATTTGATACTGACATTAACAGACCCTTTAATTTGGGGACAAACTGCAGTTATAATACACAAAAACTCTGCACAGGACTTAGAATTTTATAGTACTTTGGTTATAACAGGAGTCTATGTGGAAGAGAGCATAAAATAAGAAAGCTGATTTATTTTATGTTCTCTGAATTTTTTTTCTCAAACTCCAGGAAGCTGAACAACTAGCATGGTCGTGGGTCGTGGCATGAGCTGAAAGAAAGTGGCCTTCCTGGTTCTCTCCTTTTCAAAACCCAATCACTCTCTTCTGATTGGTGCTGGGACATTAAAAGGTTTACACTTTCCTGAGAGTGGCTGTTTACTGCAGATTGCTTTTCCATTCTGCAGCTACGAAGTGCAGACACAGAACCCATTTCAGGGAGGGCCTAGGCAGCGCACTTTCCAGCAGGCTGTGCACCCAGTGAGGCAGCTGCTTCTGCTGCCGATGCCCTCCAGGGCTAGTTCTGGCTGACCTGGACCAAGCAGTTCAGAAGGTCTGTTCTGGAACACTGGTAGAGTGCGTGAGCGAGCTTTCCCACTGTGGCCCCCTTTCCGCCTTTCCTCATCAGCCACTTCTGGAGCATCTGGTAAACCTTCTCTTTGAGTCCATCTCGCTCATAGTCATGGTCAATTTCATCAATCTGAGACTGAGTGAAGCCCAGCTTACGGGCACAGTTTTTCCAGTGCTTTCCCAGATTTTCCCTGACTGGGTCCAGGTGTTTATCAGTCAGACTAGTGGTATTATCTGCCAAATGGAAAAAAGAAAAAGGTATCAAGCTATGACCCCTTTGAACATTCTAGCTTCCTGAATTGCTGAAAACCCAAGTGAAGAGTACCAAGAGATAGTGAGAAAGATAACTTCTTAATTCTACAGCTGCTGACTCACTGGAAGACACTACAACCTGCTCGCCCACATGGAGTCTGTGTGTGAAGGAGAATGGGGCACTTCTTGCTTCTGGCAGGCGAATCCTGGCTTTGTGAGCAAAACCCTTATGTGGCTACTAGGTTGGGCCTTAGCCAGTGGCTCTGTTTATATTAGACCTTTCCAGATATAAAGGGAAAAAATACCATTTTTGTTCCTTTGGGACATTTTCCACTTACATCTGGCCAGAGTCAAGGCCACCCAACTCCTGATTCCCCTCACTCACCTGTTCACTTTCATCTTTCTTAATCAAGGAAACTGAGACCATCAAGTGTGAGCTCATTCAATTATAATGCCTCCCCTTGTCTTTCAAGGGTGAGGTGTCTATACTCTTTAAGGTCCATTTTTGGACCCATCCCTTCCCTTATGCCTCCCCCCAGCTGCTGTCCCCTCTTCTTCCATAGCCAGAACCTCTCTTTCTACTAATCCCTTCATCTTAGCCCTTCATAAAAATAATTAATACAAGGAAAAACTACAAATATAAACAACCGCAACAAACAAACCATATTCCTCCTACCTCCGTAAACTAAATACAAGGAAAAAGACATCTCAGTCAGGTGCAGTGTCTCATGCCTGAAATCCTAGCACTTTGGGAGGCTGAGGTGGGAGGATTGCTTGAGCCCAAGAGTTTGAGACCAGCCTGGGCAACATAGCGAGATGCTGCCACTTTTACAAATAAATAGTAATATTAAAAATTAGCCAGGCATGTTGGCGTGCACCTGCAGTCCCAGCTATTTAGGAGGCTGAGATGGGAGAATCACTTAAGCCCAGGAGTTGGCAGTTACAATGAGCTACGATTGTGCTACTGCACTCCAGCCTGGGTGACAGAGTGAGACCCTAACTCAAGGGGGAAAAAAAAAGGAAAAAAATAACCTATTTCCCCCCAACTCCCATTCTTTCCTCAACCCCTGTAATGCAACCTCTGTCGCCACCACTGGATGTCAGCAGTCCAAGAATCTCCCAAGGTACTTGACATATTTTCCCAGTATTCTTTAGGAGAGGGTTCCTGGGTTTTATCACATTCTCCAAAGTATCTGTGGCTCCCTCCCCAAAAGTTAAGAATCTCTGTTCTAGGTATTCTTTTAATATCCCTGAGGGTAAAACGGATGTTCTAGGTATTTTAAAGGCTACTCTTTAAATGAGTTTGATCTGGGATTGGCAAACTATGGCCTGTGGGCCAAATCTGGCCCTCTGACTGCTTTTGTAAATAAAATCTTACTGGAACACAGCTATAGTCTTTTATGTACATACTGTCTATGGTTGCTTTTGCACTACAATGACAGAGTTGGTAGTTCCAAGAGAGATCTCAAAGCCAACAAATCCTAACATACTTACTAGCTGGGCCTTTAGAGAGAAAAATTGCCAATTGCAGGGTTAACCAGAAAGCTGGGTTCTTAATCACATTGTTTTGGCCTCATGACTGCTTTTCTCAGAATATACTTTGGGATTAATGTTATGGGTCTACATCGTAGAACCCTATAAGAGACAGCTCTCTTGTTTTTATGACAGAGTGCTGTTGAAGGCATAGCCTTCTCTCTTTTATAGCGTCCTCTGTGATTAGGACCTCAGGGAGCTATTTCCCCCATGTCTGAGTAATAATATTGATGATGATGATGATGATGGTGATAAAGAAAGTTTAACACTTTTATCGACCTTACTATGTGTCAGGCAGCATTCTAACCTTTTTACACATATCAACTCATTTAATTTTCACAACAAAGCCATGAATTAGATACCGAGATTATCCCTGTATTATAAAGTAAGTAAATTACAATGGAATTATATGGAAATCATACAGATATTTTAGAGAGAAAACATGGGACAACTTTTAGAAAAAATCATCAGAGAAATTTTAAGATTCCTCTATATCCCTCTTGAAAGTAAGAAAGTTCAAGGTTGTTAGACACTGGGTCCTTCAAGAGCTTCTTACCAAAGATATCTTGGTACTTAGAAGCTGGCTCTTCTTTCAAGTTCATGTTTGTGCTCTCTGGTAGTGATGAACCCATTCCACCAATCTCCATGTAATTGTAGGCTCCAATCTGAATGCCACTACTATTGAATATGGTGCATTTTATAGGCTCGTCTGAATAGAGAGAAACACACTGGTAAGCACTTCTAGACCAAAAGCAAGAGACAAAATACACCATGATAAAAAAGCAGGGCTTTACTACAAATGTGAAGTTTAATTATCCCATGCTGCTCTTTAAAATGTTCTTCTTTAAAATGTGGCTAAACTACCTCATACCTATCAGGATGGTTACTATCAAAAAATAAAAAATAGTAAACATTGGCAAGGATGTGGAGAAACGGAACGCTTTGCACTGCTAGTGGGAATATAAAAGGTGCAGCTGCTGTAGAAAACAGTATGGAGGTTCCTAAAAAATTAAGAACAGAATTGCCATATGATCCGGCAGTCCCAGTTCTGGGAAAATACCCAAAAGAATTGAAAGCGGGGTCTTGAGGAAGTATCTGTATACTCATGTTCATGGTAGCATTATTCATGACAGCCCAAAGGGTGGACACAACCTAAGTGTCCATCAGGAGATAAGCAAGATGTGGTCCATACGCACAGCAGAATATGATCCGGCCTACAGAGAAAGGTAATCCTGTCACATGCAACAATATGCATGAACTTTGAGGGCATCTGCTGAGTGAAGTAAGGCAGTCACAAGACAAATACCGTATGATTCTACTCAAATCAAGTACCCAGAATAGTCAGATCCATAAAGCAAGCAAGTAGGATGGTAGTTGTCAGGGGCTGGGGAGGAGGAACGGAGAGTTGGTGTTTAAGGGGGACAGAGTTTCAGTTTGCGAAGATGAGAAAGTCCTGGAGATGGATGGTGGTGATGGTTGTACAAAAATGTGAATGTAAGTAATGACACTGAACTGTACTTAAAAATGGTTAAAATGGTAAATTTTATGTTACGTGTATTTACCACAATTTTTAAAAAATGTGACTGCCACTAAATCAGAAAATAGATGTGGGTGAACAACACAGTATGTCTCAGCCACATTTACACGCAGGATCCTACTACCCAAATATCTGTTAAGGTCCTCCCCCTTTATACAATACACCCAAACCTCTCACAGGTCAGGACTCAAAGCTAGTCACAGCTTCCCCAACACCTCTCTGATCTGACTTCCACTCTCTCCTCCCCTCTCCACTCTGGAGACTCCAGTCCCGCCAGGTTTCCTGCTGATCCTTTAATATGATGACCCTGCCCTTGCTCAAGCTGTTCCCTCTGCCTGGACTGCCACTCTCTCTGCCAGTTCTCCCTACTTGTGAGTTTCTGACACAGCCCAACACAAATTCTACCTCCTTCCATGAGCCTGCACCCTAATCCTAGACTCAGCACCGTGCCCTAGGCTGCTTTGTATCAGAACTAGGTCTGTTTGGATAGAAACCGCAAGTTCACTCATTCTTGTATACTCGCTAGCTCAGGACTGGGCATGGAGCACATGCTCAATGACATTCATGCTGAGTTGAACTTGTGAAACAGTACTGTCACTAAAGAACATTCAGCATGTCTTTGTAGGAGAGAGAAGGTGGAAGAGAAGACAGTTCTGAGGGAGGTCAATGAAATTCACCTATAGGTACCTTGGTCAGCACACTTGGCCCTAGGCAGACCACAGACCAGACACCATGCTCATTTTGTTGCATTTTCTCTGATAAAGCCCAGGAAACCAGGGACCCTGTCTGCTGAGAGGTGTAAGAAATGTACGGTGCACACGCTCGGTATCTGCATGTCACTCTGGGTGGTTCGTGAAGCTGCCGAAACTAAGGTCCTTGGAATCCTTCTATAGGATTCTAAATGCATTCTATAGAATCCCTGGCAACAGGCTCTCAGGTGCACGCCAGCTCTCGAGGATTTGTCTTTTGTTAGTGTTCTTTGTTAACAGTGATAGTAACAGGCAGCTCTTGCATTGTACACTTATTCAGTATGCTGTCAGGCACCTCCTAGGCCACCACCTCCAGCCTGTGTTTGAATCAGTGCTTTCTGCTGCCTTCCTGCCCAGATCTGGCCACTGGGAAAAACCATAAAAGTTTTGAAATGGAGAAACTAATGCAATATTAGAAACACACAAGGGCTTGTAATATACACACTTTCAGTTGTAACATTTTCATTTGTAACTGAGGATAATGAACCCTGGAGACGCAAAACGATGTGTACAAAGTCACCCAGATAGTGAGAGGCACAAACAGAACTCGGTCTCCCAACTCTCAGTCCAGTGAGCTTTCCTTTTCCAACCTCACTTGAAGCAGCGCACTGAATAAAATACAATGTTCTTGGGAGCTACATCATCGAAGTGAAGAAATATTTATTTTCCTTTTGTAATTACTGGATAGACACACCCTCCATATATGGCACGGCAAATCAGAACACTCACATTTGGTGCAGAGTTAGGACTATTTGACAAGAATGAAAGCAGGCAGAAGAATCAGTTAAATTTGCAATGTGAAACTCAATTTGTTCATTTGCTAAATCAGTATTAGCAGGATCATCTTCTGGGGCAGAAACACAGACAATTCTATTACTTATTGTAGATCTAAGTCTGCTGTCCCCTACTGACAGCATCTCAGAATTAGTGAGGGGTTGGATCCCTGTGTATGTCATTGGCAGAACCAGGTACCAGAGGGAGAGTGAGAACAGAAGGGAATTTCTGGCACCAGACTGGTGTGCTTGGGTCACTCTGCAGACACAAGATCAAAAATGACACATTGAATATTGGTTTATGGGCTGTCTTCCATCCATTAGGATTTAAGCTCCATGAGGGAAGGGACTCGGGCTGTTTGTTCACTGTTGTATCTCCAGTGACTAGAAAACTGCCTGGCATAAAGTGGGAAGTATTCTAGAAATGTTTATTAAATAACTCATGAATGAATAAAATGATATGGCAACACTAATGAAAAATTTTATTCCAAGATACAAAGGAAACAAAAGGACATTTCACTCATATGATTATATCTGATTTAGATTTCACTTAATGCGTAAATCCAATATTTAGTACTCCACAGATCTTACAGGTTATTGTTGAAGATGCCCACCAGTCATAACAACCCATAACCCAACGCCTAAGGGCAGCTGCCATGAACCCTAGATCAAAACTGAAATACTCCCACACCCAGTGGTCTGACAGAGCTCAATCCACAGTGGCAAGTTGCATCTGGCATCTAAAGACTGTTTACTTGTCCTTTGTCCCCATCCTAACTTATAGGCTACAACAGAGCTGATAAATGCTATATTTTCAGAAAAATAAAAAAAAGGATAAGATTGTGACTATTAAAAATCTGTTTACCTGTTGGTGACAGGGAGGTGAATGGGATGGTTGGTGTGTTTCCTACCACGTTGGTCTCAGGCACTGGAGTTTTATATAGACTAGGTATATGGCTTGAATTTGGCGGATACCAAATTGGACCTGCTGTTCCTGGGTCCAATTGTCTTGTTCCAAAACCATGTGGACTATACAATCCATTGTTCCAGTATGGTACTTGGGGCTGGCTGGTTGGCCCCACTGGCGGGTGCACTGCATCACCATGACTGGGTGCGCTGGGGTAAGCAAAGCTCTTTACCCCTGCGTTGTGAACATTCTCATAAGGTCTCTGATGTGCAAAAGGGTCATGGGAGACCCTTCGTCTCTTTTCCTCCTCTCTGTTATAAGCCACATTCTGTCTGGGCTGCTGTTTCGTCTGCTTGTCCATGCGACTGCCAAAAAGATGGTAGTTGGCTTCCTCCTGGAGTTTACTCTGTAGGCTGGGAATATTCTCTTCCTGCTGGTGCTCCAGGGAGGGAGCAAACCAGGACTCTTCCACAGGACCCATCCCAAGTCCCTGGGAACTGTGCAGTGAGCTGGGTTGCTCTGTGGCTGAGAGGAAATGATCAACACTGGAATGGGTTTCATGAAACAGCAAAAGGTAAAATAAAACCTGAGCACCATCATGACTCTCTACCTCAGAGTAACACACTGAAAACAAGTAAGAGACAAGCAGAAAGCATTTTGGAGGTGGTCTTCCTCTGCAAGCCTTGCAGACAACAAGTAGGACCCGCTGGTTGGCAGCAAGAGAGCACTAGGGAAATTATAACAAGCAAAAAGAAAAAGCAAGTGCATAGGGATGACCAAGGAAGAAAGGGACTTGGGTTGAGGAGGAGGTTGTCTCCTTGGAGTGACTCAGGGAGGAAAATAAGAATCACAGCAGCTCAGTCCTAAGCACTTTCCGTGGATTGTTTTTCATTCTTTAAAAGCCTTCTGAGGGTGGGAGCAATTATCACGATTTGATGGGTGAGGTTTAGAAGAGATTAAGTAATATGCCCCAGATTGGACAGCTAATAAGTGGCTTCAATATCATATACTCCACCTTCCCTTTTGTTATAATGACAAAAATATCCCTGCTTGAATCTGAGACCAGACCCGCTTGTGCTACAGATCTAGTCACCTCCAACCTCCGCAGGGACTTTGCGTCCACGTATGTCCTCTTCTTTCTCCTGAATTGTCGCTTTCTCCCTATCAGATATATTATGCCTCTTACGTTCAGGATGCTTTATGATTTTGGTGAGCACATTATTACTTAATAGTTCTAATATATGTAACTAGACTCACGAATATTATTATAAATTCCTTTAAAGCGGGTATTCGCTTTTATAGTTTCTTCTGTTTCTCATATGGTCCCGAATACTATTTTAGAGAGAAGAGTAAATGAATGAGCAAACATATAAATGGATAAATAGATTTTGACTCTAGTATAAGTTACCTGAATTTGACCTGCTTGGAGGTATTGCCACACAATCAAGTTGGAGAGATTGCATTCTCTTTACAATTGCATTTTGGTCTGGATACTCTTTCTGTAATTAGGAGCATAAATACACACTTTAGTATATAGCTGAAAATATTGAGTTCCAGAAGATTATAATGAGAAGAATGGATTATTTTCAGAAGGCAGAAATTCCATACAAATCTTACAAGTAGTAAATATATATAAAAAAATTTTTCCCAATAGCCAAAATAATCTTAAAAATGAAGAACAAATTTGGAGGATTCATAGTTCCTGATTTCAAAACTTACTGCAAAGCTACAGAAATCAAAACTATGTGGTACTGGCATAAAGACAGCCACACAGGTCAACAGAACAGAATAAAAAACTCAGGAATAAATTTTCCCACATACGGTCAATTGATTTTTGACAAGACTGCCAAGACCTTTCAATGAGGAAAACTGAACAAACACAAAAAGATAAAGATGTACCCTTACCATATACAAATAATAACTCCAAATGGATCAAAGATTTAATTTAAGAGCTAAAACTATAAAACTCTTAGAGAAAACATAGGGGAAAATCTTCATTACACTGGTCTTGCCAATGATTTCTTGGACATGACACCAAAAGTACAGGCAACAAAAGTAAAAATAGATAAATTGGACTATATCAAAATTAAAACCTTTTGTGCATCAAACCTGTAGAATGGTAAAAAATCACAAATCATATAGGTCTGATGAGGAATGAATATTCAGAATACATAAAGAACTCCTACGATCAACAACAAAAAACAAACAATCCAATTCAAAAATGGGCAAAGGACTTGAATAACCATTTCTCCAAAGAAGATATACAAATAGCCAATATAACCACATGAAAAGATGCTCAACATCATTATCCATTAGAGAAATGCAAATCAAAACCACCATGAGATACTGGTGCATACTCATTAGAATAGCTATAATTTAAAAAAAACAGAAAATAACAAGTGTTGGTGAGGATGTAGAGAAATTGGAATCCTTATGCACTGATGGTAGGGAATAAAAATGGTGCAGCTTCTATGGAAAACAGTTTGATGGTTCTTCAAAAGTTAAACATAGAATTACCATATGATCTTGCACTTCCCCACTCCTAGGTATACACCCCAAAGAATTGAAAGCAGGGAATGATACTTTCACACCAATGTTCACAGCAGCACTATTCACAATAGCCAAAAGGTGGCAACAGCCCAAGTATCCATCAACAGATGCATGAATAAACAAAATGTGGTACAAGTTGAGTGTCCTTTATCTGAAATGCTTGGGTCAAGAAGTGTTTTGGATTTCAATTTTTTTTTATTTTGAGCTATCTTGGGGATGAGACCCAAGTCCAAACATGAAATTCATTTATGTTTCTTTTCTTTAATTTAAATAGAGATGGGGTCTCACTACGTTGCCCAGGATGGTCTCGAACTCCTGACCTCAAGTGATCCTCCTGCCTCAGTCTCCCAAATTATTGGGATTACAGGTGTGAGCCACCACACCCCACCTCATTTATATTTCGCATACACCTTATACATATAGCCTGAAGATAATTTTATATAATATTTTTAATAATTTTGTGCATGAAACAGTTTGTGTACATTGAACTATCAGAAAGCAAAGGTGTCAGGTGTGGAATTTTCCACTTGTGGTATCATGTTGGCTCTCAAATGTTTCACATTTTGTAGCATTTCAATTTCAGATTTTCAGATTAGAGATACCCAACCTGTATATCTATATAGTAGAATATTATTGAGCCATAAAAGGCAATAACTTTCTGATACATGCTATAAAATGAATAAACTATGAAAATATTATACTAAGTGAAATATGCCAGACTCAAAAAGAAAAATATTAGGTGATCCTATTTCTATGAGCTACCTAGAATACGCAAATTCAGAGACAGAATATAGAACAGAGATTACCAGGAACTGTGGGAGGAAGGAATGCGGGGGTTGGTGTTTAATGAGTACAGAGTTTCAGTTTGGGATGGTAAAAATGTTCTGGAGATGGACAGTGGTGATAGGTGTACAACACTGTGAATGCACTTATTGCCAACGAATTGTACTCTTAAAAATGGTTAAAATAGTAAATTGTATGTGTATTTTATTACAATAAAAAATAAATGTTTTTCCTTATAGAAGTAATAATATTCATTATGGAAAATGTAGAAAGTTATATTTTTAAAAAACCTACCATAGTTTTTACATTTACCCAAAAAAGCTTACATTTTGGTATTTTTCCTTAAAGTTTTTTTCCTAGTCTTATTTGTATTTTATTCTTAATGCAGTACCCACTACATAGGTAGGTGGTCAAAAAATATTAGCTGAATGAATATATGCTTGATTTGGGGAGAATGACAGAGGATATTAATTATGTTCATACTTTGTAGCATTTTATATATTGCTTTTTACTTAACATAAAAGCATTTTATGTTGTTTTAATTTTATAAAAGTGTTTTCTTTTTATAATTTTTTTTATTACACAATGTATGCAAGTACAAAGTCCTTTTGAAAGATTCAGATAACACAGAATCACACAGAGCAACACCTGAACCTCTGCTGGTCCCATTCCCTAGGGGTAATCCTTATCCCTCGAGGTGCATCTTTTTATTCTCTATGCATTTGCGTACACATTCTAGAAATATACAAATATATATATATATATATATATATATATATTTAGCATTAAAAGGATCTTTAAGTACTGTTTTATGACATTTTTTTTTTTTTTTTTTTTTTGAGACAGAGTCTCGCTTTGTTGCCCAGGCTAGAGTGAGTGCCGTGGCGTCAGCCTAGCTCACAGCAACCTCAGACTCCTGGGCTCGAGTGATCCTGCTGCCTCAGCCTCCTGGGTAGCTGGGACTACAGGCATGTGCCACCATGCCCGGCTAATTTTTTTATATATATATCAGTTGGCCAATTAATTTCTTTCTATTTATAGTAGAGACGGGGTCTCGCTCTTGCTCAGGCTGGTTTTGAACTCCTGACCTTGAGCAATCCGCCCGCCTCGGCCTCCCAAGAGCTAGGATTACAGGCGTGAGCCACAGCGCCCGGCCTGTTTTATGACATATTTTTTCACTAAGAAGCCTTGAAGATCTTGCATTGATTCTATATATCAGATTGGGAAGAATATCTTTGTAATATTGCAACTTCCAAATAATTAAATGGTATATTTCTTCATTTACTTAAGTCTTGTTTTATGCCTCTTGATTAAGAGTTACTACTTATTTTTTATAAAATTTATTGCTGCTAATTTTGTATGCTATTATAAATGATATCTTTAAAACAAAAATATTTTCTAACTATTTGTGGCCAATAAGATATAATTGATCTTGTGTATTGATGTTATAACTTTGAGTATTTATTTTACAGTTTTTAGATAAACTATTATTGATTCAAGAAGATTCTTTTGACAGGGCGTGGTGGCTCACACCTGTAATCCTAGCACGCTGGGAGGCCGAGGCGGGCAGATCTTTTGAGCTCAGGAGTTCAAGATCCGCCTAAGCAAGAGCAAGACCCGTCTCTACTAAAAAAATAGAAAGAAATTAGCTGGACAACTAAAAGTATATAGAGAAAAAAATTAGGCATGGTGGCGCATGCCTGTAGTCCCAGCTACTCGGGAGGCTGAGGCAGGAGGATTGGTAGATCCTAGGAGCGTGAGGTTGCTGTGAACTACGCTGATGCCACAGCACTCTAGCCAGGCAATGTTGAGTGAGACTCTGTCTCAAAAAACAAAAACAAAAAAACCTCAAGAAGATTGTTTTGAGTTTTCCTTGTACATATCCTATCACCTGTGAATAATGACAGTTTTGTTTCTTCCTTTCCAATATTTCTTCTTTCTTATATTTCTTCTTTCTTTTTCTTATTCTTCTGCAATGATTGATAATACATGTTTCAACATGTTAATATTTTGAGCATCTGCTATATTACCTACCTTTAAACTCTTCACATCCTCTTCTACATTTTCTTCTAGTTGACTTAAATAAAAAGGCCTAAATATTTCTTCAATGCCTATATGAAAAAAATAGTACTTTAAATTTCTTAAGTATTTTCTAACATAAAATATTAACAATATATTGTCTTTGAATTACTTACCTCAATCTGTGGGCAAAGCAGTAAAACAAAAGTTTAACTTCCCAATCACTGACTCTGATAAAGACACTAATGAGACTAACGCCCAGGTAGACAGAGCAAGGGGAGGATAATACTAGACACCAGGGACTCTTGCCTGAGGGCACGCAGTTTCTCTGGGCCAAACCAAACAGCAAACACACTTCTAAAGACACCAGCTAAATGAGGGAAGAGGCCTTCTCTTCCTGTTTTTTTCTGAAGTCATAAAAAGCTGGGATGAGAGGGTGAAAAAAATAAATAAAAATTTAAAAAAAGCAAGGGGAGGGGAAAGAAGGAAAGCAGCAGAGGAATGGGAAGGCAGTGGAAGGGTGCCCTGAGACACCTGAACGGACAAACAGAATGTGGTCTGGCCACACCACGGAATACTATCCCTCCTTAAAAAAGGGAAGGGATTCTGACACGTGATACAGCATGGATGATCCGTGAGGACATTCTGTTAAGTGAAACCAGCCAGACACAGAAGGACGATACTGAGTGATTCCACTCATATGAGGTACCCAGAGTAGTCAGATCCATAGAGACAGAAAGAGTAGAGCGGGGTGCTGGGGGCTGGAGGACGGGGAGTTATCGGTTAATGGGACAGAGTTTCAGCTTGGAAGAGGGAAAGCCCTGGAGGCGGGTGGTGGCGACAGCTGCGCAACAGTGTGGATGGGTTGATGCCACTGAACTGCACACTTAAAAATGGTCACAACGTTAAATTTAATGTTATGTGTATTTTGACACAATTTAAAAAGTAAATTACAAAAAAAAAAAAGGCCTTATATGCCTCCATGCTTTTGAGAGGCATGGCATCTTTTCATTGAACAAAATGTTTGAAATCTAGAAAATCAGTTAGAAAATCAGTTGGAAAATATAAGTAAAGTGGAACTCAGCTTTCTGAAGGCACAAACCAAGTTCCTGACATCTTACTAGCACAATCGCAACACGGGACGCATCCTACAGAGTCACGAAAGACGCTCTTACCAGGAAATGTTGGCCGAGCTTCCGGATCAGCTTGCCAGCAGAGCTGCATGAGGTCGATGACCTCCTTTGGGCAGTTCTTGATGTCATCCTCGTCCGGCCGGTTCCCAGACTTGATGCACATTATCAGCTGCTGCTCACAGATGGCATCTAGAAAGCAAAGAGGAGTCTAGGTTGAGACTTTCTTTTAGGTCTAGCCCCTCTCTCAGGCAGGAAGGTGACAGAACTTGGACAACGCTGCTGATTTATCTCTGCCTAGGCTGTGCTTGTGATATAGCTGCCTCATTCTGGGGCAGAATGGCTTTGTGACAAGGAGCTGACATCTTCCATTACAGAGATGATCAAACAGCATTTCAATGTCTGCGGATGAAAGATAAAATTCATAACAATGCTGCCTGCTGGTAGACAGACAAACAGATTATGTGAGTAAAGCCAATGGCATGCCCTAGATCTTAACACAAATGCAAATACAGTATAGCCTTTGCCTTTAAGCTCAGTTTAATGAGAGTGACTTAAAATATAGAGTGATAATTGCTATTCAAGAAGGAAGGACAAGGGTTTCTGGTAACACAACCATGCCTAGAATGGAAGGTCTGTGGAGGCTTTGTTGAGTCCAGGAGAATCAGCAGGTACACAACATCTCTTTGCAGATGCTTTTACATCTCTGCCCTGGCCCTGGCCTTTACATCCACCTGCCTCATGGCCAAATCCTGAGTGGGGAAGAAGGACTCTTGAGGAGGATTCCAGGCAAGGGACATGAATTAGACCAGCAGTTACTGAAATCATGATGCCTCCCAGAAATTACTCACTCAGTGCAGTGGCACACTAACCAGGGAGGAGGGGCAAGGGATAAGGCTAGAGAGAGAAGCAAAGGAAGGTCCTGAAGGGCTTTGTCTTCCACACTGGGGAATCTGAACTGTATGCTGAAGGCCACAGGGAAGGATTTTCAATAGGTGAGTGAGAGGATCACATTTGCCTTTTATGACAACCACTTTGGCTGCCACAGGGACAGTGGACCTTGGGAGGAGCCCACAGCAGAAACAAGGAGGGTCGGAACTAATCAGAGGTCAGTGGGGCCAGAGAGAAGATTGGACAGGTTGAAGATGCATCTTGAGTCATATAGGTATCTCAAATTCATAGGTTTTGAAGTCTGATTGAATGTGGAAGAGGAAGGGCAAGGTCGAGTCGAGAAAGATGCTAAGGTTTCTGGCTGGGCAACTCAGTAGCTGCAACTTTCTGAGCACGCACAGAGGAGTGAAGTGGGCTGGGCTGCAGGGGAGTGTTGAGAACCTGCGCTCATTTGGGGGATGCTGCTTTGGAGGATCTTCGGGTGCAAGGGATAGATGGGAGCCACAGGAGTTGAGAATCACCCAAGATGAATGTGTAGGAAAATGTCCATCAGCTTATGCACCCAACAAGCTGAAGAATGCCTCTGTTCTCCTGCACGAGCCACAACTTACTCATCTTTATGATTTCAATGTTGACTAAATTGCCCACAGTCAGGACTGGGAAAAAATAGTTTTTGAATGAATGAGTAAAGTGAATGAGTGAAAGTATAAAGTGTATGCCTTGTAGTGGGAAAGGCTAAGTTATCATGAGCAGAAACAGTGAAACCTTCCTGTGCAGGAAGAACCCTGGAATTTTACAACATCTCCCAAGCTTAGGTACATTATGGAGGCTTCTATTCATTTTGTAATCTCTGATTCCTAAACTGGGATTGCTCATTCATTCAACAAAAATTTGCTGAGCACCTATTATGTTCTAGGTACTATGTGTATAAATGCTGAAGAGACAGCAGTGAATAACTTAGATGTGGCCGTAGCCCTCATGGAACTCAGTCTAGTGGGTAAGACTGACATTAAATGAACAAATAATTATAAATCTTAACTATTTCATTGAAGCCCACTGTTTCATGTAATAATGTGGATTAATATTTAAATCCCACTCCTCTACAAATGCCTTACTTTCATATGGCTCCTTATTTGCAAGTATTGCCCAAAGTACTATGGCAAAGCTGTACACGTCTGACTTCTCCGTGGGCTTCGCATTGATGTCATTCAGGTGCTCCGGGGCCATGTAGTAGAGGGTGCCGCCATTTTTCTTGGATGTGCTATTCACTTTCCTCTGCTCATTGTGCTCCTCTTTGGTTAGTTTGCTCCATGTCTTAAAGGAAGCAACGCCAAGATCTGCTATCTGCAAAAGGGACAAAGGCAATGGGATTGTTCAGTGAAGGCTACAAGCAAAGTAGATTTGGCTTTAACTTTTGGATTTGGGGGCTTATCCTATGTATGTGAGGTACAGTGAATTTTCCAGAAATGGTGGCACTGGACAGGTTTATAACAGCTACTTCTGAATAGGCTCATAGCCATCTGGAAAATCTCCCCCAAGAAATGTTCACGTGAAATTCTGGTATCTCAATTCTTACGTGATAAAAAAAAAAACTTCTTATGCACTAAAAAAAAACCCAAAAACCAGAAGATATTTCTGACATGAACAATAAAAATAAAGTATGTTTATTCAAATCTGTGCACATTTTTCAACTATTTCTGGGACTAGCGGGGAAAACAATATTTTCTTCTCTGCAGATTTACGTAGCAGATGGTGACCAGGTACCACACCTTCTACTTCCCCAAATGGTGTCCAGAGGCCCATGGATGGAAGTGTCCAAGGATCCCAAAGAAACACAGAGGATAAGGACTGTGGTGCTCCTTGTTCTGAGTTGGTAGCCTAAACCTAAGAGAAGATGGGATGGGAAGAAGGAAAAAGACAGACAAGAAGGCAGAGAGAAAAATACCAAGGTCAGACACAGAACAGAGACAGGTGGCAGGACAAAATGCCAGAACCACACAGTTAAGAAGAAACCAAAGTTGGCAGTTCCACGTCTGCCTCCAGGAACCCAAGCAAGCATTTGGAGATGAATTTTGGCACATGATTATCTAAAATTAACAGATTCTAACCTAGAATATAAGAGATAAGATATTGATTTAAACAAAGCCCTTCTTTAGAAACATAGGAAAAAATATCTGTCCCAGATGAGGACAAAGTGCTAGAAGCAGAATCTTCTGGTAGAGAGGGACACTTGTGCAAGCAGGCCCTGGGTCCCTCCCATAATGTCACTCCCCTTTCAGATTCTCGTGCTTGGATCCCTGCTGCCAAAGCCAATTAGCTGAGATGCTCCCCTAGTTAAACTTTGCCCTCACATGGACAGAAGACACAGCCCTTTCCCTTGGTCCCTTTACTATGATGGAAAGAGAGTTACCAAAAAGAAACTGATTTTTTTTAATGCAGATGGAAGTAAACAAATAAAAATTATAAATCAGCCAAATTTCATAACGGAGCTTTTTGATGCCAAAAATGGCCAACTCACTACTGAGCTCTTTCCCAGGCCGTATCTGAACTCTAAGGATTTTCTGCACACATCTTCACATTACCCTGCATTTCTAGGAGGAGAGTCTTGCTCACACAGATCTCCTGGGAAAAATGATGAGGAAAATGACCCATTCCTAGGTGAACAAGGTTAAGTTTTGAATGTTTCCATTGCCCCTCTAACAGAGGAGGAAAACACACTCTAGGAAAGAGGTTTTCTCATCTACCCCATTCAGTTCCACTCCTCCCGTAAGATACGAGTCACACCCTGCCAGCTATCTCCTGACTCCATTGAGCCTGCATCTTTCCTTTCAAACCTTGGTAGAGCCTCCTGGCACCACCACCACCAGTTATAAGCTGAGCCAGGTCTTCCTTTACTATCTACCATCTACGAGAATGGATTTACAGTGGAAATTAAAACTAAGAATTAGCCAAACTTCTAGAAGCCTGAAGATTATGGTTTACCTTAATGTGGAAGTCATCATCAACAAGGATGTTTTCAGGCTTCAGGTCCTTGTGTATCACACCTTCTCCATGTAAGTAGCACATTCCTTCAATGGTCTCCGTAATAATCCTTCCTTTTACAGAAAGTGGGATACTGATCTAAAATAAGTGATATTAAGTCTATGAAATGGAAAGGTAATCAAATAAGCCAAAGTAAATGTTTCATAGGAATAAAAATCTGTCCCAGACTAGGACGGAGGGGTGGGACCTGGACCCGAGGACATGGTTAGCAGGTTTCCTTCTAGCAGACGTCCCACAGCACTGTCGTGATTGTGAAGCAATAGAGAGTTCATTCCAGGGCTAAGGGCATTCATGTTATATTTGTCAGTGTAAAAACAAAAATTCCATGGCAATGTGGTCAAATATAAAAATGCTACAAAATTAAGCTCCTTGAGAACAAAAAACATATATTATTTGTATTATTTAATACTGTATCCTTAGTACCTAGGGTGGTACCTGGAATATTTGTTGAATGAATGGTTGAATAAATACACTAACAAACATTTTCTATTGTATACTCATATGATGTGATAGTATATTTATTTTAAATATGGGAACAATGTCATAATAATGTGCATGTACAATAACTTAAGAGAAAAAAGAATACGAAGGAATAGGTTCACATTGATTATAGCAGGGGTCCTCAAACTTTTTAAACAGGGGGCCAGTTCACTGTCCTTCAGACCGCTGGAGAGTGTGCACCGTGGGCCCTCGGCTGCTAAGCAGGACAGGTAGCGGCAGCAAAAATACCCGGCAGGCCGGATAAATGTCTTAGGTGGGCGGCATGTGACCTGTGGGCCGCAGTTTGAAGACACCTGGATTACAGCCACGTAAAAATTAATCTATCAGATAAACATGATGCTTAAAGTATGCTGAAGTTAATTAACATCAATTTGGTGGCCTAGTGTCAGATACTTTAGGTCTTTTTTTTTTTTTTTTTTTTTTTAGGGACAATCTGGTATTGGCAATATACTTTAGGTCTTTATAGAGTCTTACATTACTCATACTCACAATTATATTCTAGTTATATGAACATCCATGTTAATATAATATAATTTCAGTTTCTAGTATAGTGATTAAATTTTAGTTTTGCTTAAGTCTGAAAAGCCAGTTTATTAAATTAACAGAATGTTTCCTAAAAATGTATGTGTATATTGGTTACTGGTTAACAGGAAAATAATTTTAATGATGAACATTAGATTCCCAAGTCTGCCATTCAAACCATATTTAGGACATAATGTAGCTGAACCACAGTATTGACAGCTTGATCACCATCACACAGAAAGTAGAAAAAGATATTTTTTTCCCTTCTTCCTTGGGATGCCTTTGGACTTAGGAAAAAATTCTGAGCAAGCAAAGGGTCCTCCTCCCACCCTCTTTCTGCTTCTCTCTTTCAGGTCCTCCTGACTTCCTGCCTCAGCCCAAACTGGCATACCTGGTCTTCGCCTGATCCTGCAGGATGTCTCAGCCCCCAGTGCCTTCTTTCCTGATCACAATGCCTGCTTTAAATAGCTGATCTTAGCTGGTTTGGGGAGGAAAGCAATAGGATCAAACCATAACCCATGCTTATTATGATCTTATCCTTCCCAAAGGTATTTTCAAGAAATATCTGTTCACTTGGCAATCGTGGGGGGCGGGGTGGAGAATGGGGAGTATCTGCCATAAAGGCAGCCACATCCCACCACTCTTCACATACAATCTCCGCTCTGGTGGAATCCAGTGCTTGACAGTTCTCCATGCCATTCTCTCTGCCTGGCACACGTATTGCCGATTCTCCACTTCAAAACACCTACTTGTTCTTCACACTGGAAGCCTCCCCCACCCAATCTGTCCCGGCGGGTGGGCGCCGCCCCGCCCACTCGCCTGCCTGTTACTGGTCTCCAGCCTACTGGCTCCTGACTCCTGAGAAACTAGCACAAGGCCTTCATCTTAATAGGCTTATAAACTTTTTAAGATGTTTAAAATTCTTTGGTTTGGGTAAACAATTTTTGTTTTCCTGTTTTAAATCTCATCCAGTGTTGTCGCCACTAATGTTCTACATTCAACCTAAAATAAAAATTTCTTGAATGGTATCAAATTGCAACCACTAACACTCCATCTTCTCTTATACTCGTGTTTAGTGCACACAACTTAGTCAATCCATATTTGTCACAGTCATTTATAGTGTAGATGCTTTCACCAGTCAGCCCATATTTGTCATCCATCGTGCATATACCCCACGTCAGACCACGTGCTTCATGAAGGCAGGGCCTAGCTCTGGGCTGTGGATTGCAGAGTGGCTGGCAGGTATGGTAGACAGCCAGCTACAGTACTAAGACACACAGTGCATGACAAGAGGACTGTTAGCAGGATTGAGAGGACGGAGACCCCCTCTAGGACAGCAAAAGGCAAAGAAGATTTAACGAGACACTGACTTCAGAAAATCCAAACTACTAAGCAATTAGCAATTCGCAAAGGGATTATTTTATACCAGCGAGGTGCAAATGAACAGCAAATGGCAGCCCTGACAGAGCCAGGCCCGTGTGCTGGGCACAGGAGTGCACGCAGTGGGGACTCCGCACCTCGGCTTTCAGCACATGCATCAGGTTGCCCTTCTCCATGTACTCCATGACCAGGGAGTAGTTCCCCTCTTCTATGATGATGCCCAGGAGCTTCACCACCCGGCTGTGCCTCAGCCTGTTCATCATCTTCCCCTCCTCAAGGAGGGACTCGTTGTACCTGTGAGTGGGAAAGGAGCCATGCTGAGATGAGCAGCGCCAGCGCCCCAGAGCCCTGCCTGCGCCCCAGTGCATCACATCACATGTGCTTTGGTCATACTCCTGGGTATGTTCTGCTCTCTGCCAGGCACTGACCACGAGCCCTGGAAGGCAGAGCAGTTTCTCATTCATCTTTATAGCCCTCCTGCCCGGTAACTAGCACTGCATGCTCAAGAAATGAGAAGCCACTGAATGAATGAATGGATGAAAAGGATGTGAACAGCAGTAATGTAACCTGAAAAAAACGATTGTGCTGCAGGAGCTGGAGGTTACAGTGAGGTGTGATCATACCACTGCACTCCAGCGTGTGCAACAGAGTGAAACTCTCCCTAAAAGAAAAAAGAAGATTGTGCTGGACAGTACAACAAAAAACATAGCCTCTCTCCCAACCACTCTGACAAGGAGGGAGAGAGGTACACCCACTCCACTGATGGCTTTAAAGAGGGGGTTCTTGGAACCTTTCAGGAATGAACTGCCTTTTTTTTTCATACTTAGGGCTGGTCCTCACCAAAAATGTGAAGTGAATTAGTCTGTCTTCACTGATACTTCCTGTTTTCTCCTCCCAGCCTCCCTCACTACCCTCACCTTTTTGTTTTTCTCAATTTCCTTCCCTTTCATTTCTCTTCCATTATTTACTAGCCATACCCAGCCTCGGAATCCCATCCGTGATAACCACAGGTGTCATGATCACCCCTGACATCACGCCAGCGTCTGTCTCATCCTAACACCCAGCAGCTCTCACCCCCACCCTGATGCACTCCTCCACAACAGCCACTTTCCCTGGCAGCTCTGCTCCCAACTCACTCAGTGCGCTTGGGCCCCGTGTAGACCTTTTTCATTATCACGAGTCCATGGGTTCTGTGGAAACACAAAGACACCTTTCCGAAGCCTCCACTGTCCAGATATTCCCTCTCCAGGAAGTCACTGGATTTCATCTTAATGTCGTCCAAGGACATGTCTGGTTGCCTTCTGAATGCTCAAAATTATACTTTTTCCCCTCTGTCAAGAAATCTGCCTGTAAAGAAAACAGAGGCTAACTCAGGGCAAAAACACACACTTTTGTAAAGTCCCACCACATGCTTGGTGTTCATTTGTTTTTTTGAGAATAGATTTATAGTCTTTAAAATGAGCTATTTCTCATATTTCTAAGAATCACAGACGACCATAATATTTATTTCTTCAGACTTTTCATTTCTGGCAATATGGAGCACTAGAAAATCTTAAAACCCCTCCTGCAACTGAAGGACCTGTATGTGTTGGATAACATAATGCAAACATCCATTCAAATGCACAGCAAAGCTCAGTGGAAAGGAAAAGAACTCTAGAGACAGAAAAAAACAGGGCACCAGATGTGAGCAGTGGCCCACATGGCAGCCCTGTGGGCACTACCAACCTCACCATCTATAAATCAGGGCTTAAAGCCCAGCCAGAGACAGAACCTGAGGTCAGGCCATGCATGGAAAGAGGGTTGGAATGAAGACTCCCCCCTTAACATGGCACCACTCAACGTGCTACCCCTCTATGAAAGGATGAACTAGAAAAAAAGCAGCTTATCAACAAACGACTGTATTTGTCTTGTATTGGACATGGAGTATTTAAACAAGTCTGTGTGCATTCATAACCTTGGGCCTGTCTTCAAACAGATTTGGGCTTTGAATTGAAGCTCATAAGAGGAGGCCAGGACTCCCCAAACTAAGAACTTTATACAGGAAGTGGTCACAGAATGATGACAATGCTGAGGTTACAAGGTTAAAGCAAATACAGCACCAAGCCAGACAGGATTACCCCAAATAAAACTTACTTTAATATGAGCCCTCTTTCCAAATTATAAAACATAAAAGAAAAAATTCACCATGAGCCAGACCCTGCAGATGCCACAAATAGCAGTACTCGGCTACAAAGAACTTCAGGTAAAGGAACTATTGAATAGCACTAGAAAATAAATAAGTTCAAATTATGAACAAAAAAAGAAATGTGAGGAATATAAAAAGGACAATGCACTCTCTACAAGGAACAGGAAGATGTGAAAAAGGATGAAAATTTGGAGAACTTGTCCGACAGTGCTGTGAAGTATGCAATGTCAAATCACAATTATCTGGTTCACCCTCCTTCCCTTCTTTTCTTCCATTTATTCATATTCATTCATTTTCTCTGAACTGAAATGAAGAATAAAAATCTATGGGGAATCACAACAAGATACCACCACACACTGGCCAGGATATCCAAAATTAAGACTAACAGTACCAAATACTGGCAAAGGTGGGAGGCAACCAGAATTCTCATACATTATTGGTAGGAGTATAAAATGGTACAACCATTTTAGAAAAGGACTGGAAAAGAGCTTTGTGGCAAAACAGAAACTCCATGCATACCAACAGGACATACACGCTGAGGTGTGTGTGTGTGTGTGTGCGCACGCACACGAGTGTACATGTCTATGTTTTGAGCGGAGGGTAGAAGAGGGGTTACGGATGTTTTATATTCCAGAAATACCTGCATCTCAATACAGACAGTGAAAAACATCATTTGATAGGGCATGAAATACTCATTGAAATTTTGAAGGCCATCAAAATAGCACCTATAGGCCGGGTGCGGTGGCTCAAGCCTGTAATCCTAGCACTCTGGGAGGCCAAGGCGGGCGGATTGCTCAAGGTCAGGAGTTCGAAACCAGCCTGAGCAAGAGCAAGACCCCGTCTCTACTATAAATAGAAAGAAATTAATTGGCCAACTAATATATATATATAAAAATTAGCCGGGCATGGTGGTGCATGCCTGTAGTCCCAGCTACTGGGGAGGCTGAGGCAGAAGGATTGCTTGAGCCCAGGAGTTTGAGGTTGCTGTGAGCTAGGCTGACGCCACGGCACTCACTCTAGCCTGGGCAACAAAGCGAGACTCTGTCTCAAAAAAAAAAAAAAAAAAAAAAGCACCTATACATTTTACATTTCATAAAGCATATATTTTGCTTATAAAACTAAACGCACTTTATAAGCATAACTCAGCAATTCCAATTTCAAGAGAAATGAAAATGTGTGTCCAAAAAGACCTGTACAATGTTCAAAGCAGCTTTATTCATAATAGTACCAAACTTGTCCATCAATAAGAGAATGGGTAAAAAACAAAAAACAAAACTGTGGTATATTAACACAATAGCATACTACTAGCAATAAAAATGAACTATTAATACACAAAACAGCATGAATGGGCCAGGCGTGGTGGCTCACACCTGTAATCCTAGCCCTCTGGGAGGCCGAGGCGGAACGATTACTTGAGGTCAGGACTTCGAGACCAACCTGAGCAAGAGTGAGACCCCATCTCTACTAAAAATAGAAAGAAATTATCTGGATGACTAAAAATATTAGAGAAAAAATTAGCCGGGCATGGTGGTGCATGTCTGTAGTCCTAGCTACTCAGGAGGCTGAGGCAGGAGGATTGCTTCAGTCCAGGAGTTCGAGGATGCTTTGAACTAGGCTGATGGCACGGTACTCTTACCCGGGGAACAGAGCAAGACTCTGTCTCAAAAAAAAAAAAAAAAAAAAAAAAAAAGCACCATGAATGAAATGCAAAAAACATGATGCTGAGTGAAAGAAGCCTTATACAAAAGGATATATACTATGTAATTCCATTTATATGAGGTTCCAGAATAGTCAAGACTAATCTGTGTTGAAAAAAGAATACTGGTTGCCCATGGGCAGGGTAAGACTCGAAATGGGGCATGAGGGAACTTTCTGGGGTGCTGGTGATGTTCTATGGTATGAGTAAAGGCTGGAGTTGCACAGGCACATGCATTTGTCAATTTTACACCAAAAGGAAAACCTGTAAACACATGGAACCCAAGTTAATGGTAAGCATGCTGAATTATGTAGGCATATGTGTACTGATATCTGCAATTTACTCTGACATGCATCAACAAATCAGACAGACTGATGGACAGCTGTGGGGAAACGGAGAGGGGCAGCTATGTGATGAAGCAAGAGTGTAAGAAGATACTAATAAGGGGTATCGGGGAGTTCACTGTAAAACCTTTTCAAATTTGCACTTTGATGTTTTTCATAATAAAATGCTGGAGGGGGTAGAGTTGAAGAAAAAAAAAGTACCTTGTGGGGGGTCTGAAAACAGTCATGTCCAGTGGCCTGCTGCAGGTGGCTCAGGGGAGCAGCTTCCTACAGTGTGCACAGGCTTCAGGCTGCGCCTGCCTGGCAAACAAGGCCCACACGGCAGCTTCTACAGGCTACCTTCCCCACGATGCTGGAAGACACTGCCCGGCAGGAGGAAGTGCCCTTGAGGAAGAAGTGCACTGGGGACAGGGCAGGGCTTGGGCTGAGGGAGGCTGCCTGGATAACGGCGTGAGACTGAGGAGCCCAGGGTGAGGCAGGGGCTGAAGGTGAGACAGCAGGAGCCGATAAGGACACCATGAACCTTCCTCTCATGCACGTGAACTCTAGCTCTGTGACTCATTAGCCCTGTGACCTCAGGGAACTTACTTAAGCCTCAACTTCCTCATTTGCAAAATGAAAGAATAATGACCCTCCCACAAAACTGCTAAAGATTGTATGAGAAAAAAGAATACACATGAAAATGTCTTCGTTGCCTGCTTTATGGCTCTGGCTCTGGCCTGGCTGCCCACCCAGGCTTCCAGAATGCCAATGTGCAGCTGGCATCACTCTGCTCAGCAGGTCTCTACTGACCAATCCTCGTGAGGATGAGATCGAGGTGGGGGCAGACAGAGGGCATAAAAGACAGAACATTGATTTCACGCCTCCTTTTCCATTTGCTGTGGATCCCAGAAGCATGCACAACCCCCCCTCCTCATGTGGTGATTTGTCCTGCCCTCCCGCTGCTGCCCTCTCAGGGCACCTCCCCCAACCTCTTGCCTGACTAGATGCTGCTCATTCTTCAGGTCTCAGCAAACTGGCATTTCCTGAGGGAAGCCATCCTAAGTTTTCCCATTAGACATTTTTACAGCACCATGTACTCTTCTCCTGAAACGGTTAAGACAGCTGTAATTTGAGAATTTTTTCCCATGAAGCTCACAGAAGGCAGGAAACTGTCCTGTGTACTGTCTCCAGTGCCTTGGAACCCGACAGGCAGCTGATCATTAAATGGATAAGTATTTTTTAAAAAGAACTAAATTAAACTATTTAAAATATTTAAAGGATATAGTTAAATGAATTATAGCATATTCATAAGACAAAATATTATATAGCCTTTCAAAACTGTTTTCAAGGAATAAATTTATAAAAACAATGCGTATTTATATTTGTATATATCTCTCTGTGTGTATATATATGTAAGTTGATATAGATAAATGTACAGGAAAAAAGATATAAGGAAAGACACCAAAATGTTAACAAGAATTACATCTGGATGGTAATTTGTATGTTCTTTTTTACATTTTTACTACATATTCCAAATTTTCTACAATAAACACAAATTATGTCTATAATAACAATTATATTTTTTGAAAGGAATAATTCCTTGACTCAGTAGTTTTTTACTCTAAGGAATTATTTAATAAATCAGAGATGCTGATAAAGATTATGCACAAGTATGCTCCTGGTAATATTACATAGAACAGCAAAAGCACTTAAAATAATTAACATGTACAAAGCAGAGGTTAAGTTATGGCCCATCCTTACTTTGAAATATGTCTAGGAGTTTTCAAAAAACATACATGCTGTAACAGAAACTTTTCTAAAGAAGACAGAATAATGGCCAGCAAACATACATCACTAATCATTAGAGAAATGCACATCAAAACCACAATGAGATTTCACCTAACCTTAGTAAGAATGGTCTACATCAAGAAATCCCAAAACAACAAATACTGGCGAGGATGTGGAGAGACAGAAACACTCTTACACTACTGGTGGGACTGCAAATTAGTGCAACTTTTGTGGAAAAGAATTTGGAGATACCTCAAAGAGCTAAAAATAGAAATACCATTAGACCCAGCAACAGCATTATTAGGCATCTACTCAAAAGAGCATAAGACATTCTATTATGAAGACATCTACATCCGAATGTTTATGGCAGCACAAATCACTATCGCAAGGACATGGAAACAACGCAAGTGTCCGTCAATTCATGAGTGGATTATTAAAATTTGGCATATGTTTATAATGGAATATTACTCAATTCTAAGAAATGACAGCGAGCTAGCACCGCTTATATTATCCTGGATTGAGCTTAAGCCCATTATCCAAAGCGAGGTGACACAAGATCAGAATAATGGGCTCCACATGTACTCGCCATCAAATTGTACTGACTGATTAACACTATGGTGCTCAAAGGGTGGTGGTGTTCACTAGGGATTTTCAGGGGTTGGGGGGGTAGTCCCATGTCTGAGGGATGTGGTGAACATTGTGGAGGGGAAGAGCATAACTCTACCCCTTGCTAAGGAGAGGCAAAGATATAAAATGTAACCAAAATGTTAAGAAAAAAAGAAAAACACACATTTGTAGGGTGTGGGGCAGGTGGGAGGGGAGAGGAGGGGATGGGTTTATACAAACATAGTGAGTGCGATGCCCACGTCTTGGGGATGGACATGCTTGAAGCTCTGACTAGAGGGGGGATGGGAGACAAGGGCAATGTATATAACCTTAATGTTTGTACCCCCATAATATGCTGAAATAAAAAAAGAAAAGAAAAAATGATACTGTATAAGAATTCTTGATAACATTAAAAAACACTCACAAACAGTAAGGAAACAGGAACATGCCCTGGAATCTTTTGCCCAAATGGGATGAAGACTTTATGAAGAATTGTATTTGGTATCTCTCTTTCAGTCCAGGCCACGTCTCCTCAAATCTGTCAAGACCAAGCAGGACTTGCAGCGCCACCTGTATGCGCTGGAGCTCAGGGGAAGGAGGCCTCCAGGGGGGTCCGCCAGACTTTGTGAGCTCAGTTCCTGACTGAAGTCAGTTCTCCTTATAGTCTCGTCATGCTAGTTTAGTCAGATCTTAATCATGTGCACCATTTGCATGGTTTCCAATGATTTCTTTGGTTTTTACTATCCTCCTCCACCCCTTTTTCTCTCTTGGACAGTTCAACCTTATAAAGCACTGGGTATCTTAGGAAGGCCTTGTGAGTAGTTTAGTGAAGGATACACATGAGCCACAAAAACACTGAATTTAGGCAGGTTATATAGCCATGTTAGTACATAGCCATGTTACAGAGTAATCAATGAAGGCATACTAATTTCAACCAATAATGTATTTCTGTGATTTTAATGGAATTTATTAATGTTTTTGAATAAATGGATATTAATTCATGGACTCAGGGAAGTGATTTTTTTCTATTGAAATTAATGGAAAATTCCAAGAAATTTCACATATTACCTTCTAAGGCAGGGTAAATCTATATATCAATATTCTAACTAATTTGTCCCCATTTCTCCATGATAACCATGCATAATGAGAGTATGACAGAAAATGCTGGTTGCCTACCTGCCATTGCCCCCTTCTTCCCTGCTAATAGAACTCTGATTTTACTCAGGTATCCAAGTAACCAAAGGACTTCTGTCAGGTTCTTTAATTATAGCAGCCTGGTACTTTGCCTGGATAAACAAGAGCTCTGAGCAAGGAAGAACCAAATGATCATCAAGAAACAGACTGAAATAAGAGTTTAACAAGCATTATCATGTACATGAGCACATTATGACCCACGAAGTAAATTTTATCCTGATTTCAACTCACAAATGAAGAAACTAAGATTTGGAGCTAAATGATTCATTCACCTAATGTGGTAGATTCTGGAGTCAAACTTTTGTCCTGACACTCAAACTTTCACTCTCAGTTCACTAACACATGCTGTTTCTCTAGATAGCAAACATTTTCTGTCTCTGGAAAAATCCAGATGCAAAGACCCAATCTTACAGCCTTACTCACATACATTAAATGAGTATACTATAGTCAGAAACAAGAGAATGTACAGAATTTTAAAAACACAGGAAATATATGGTTCAAAATCAACATTGTACAGATTAATACAGTCAACCATTTTTACCAAAATATAATATCCAAACAAAGCATGGGAAATTATATACTTTTTTCAAATTCCTGGATCATATTATGGAAAACGTTATGGATTAACAAGCACTACATAGTAGCTTGCCCAGTTTGGAAGCTGATATTTTAGGAATTCTTCTTAATACTCCTTCAGATTCACAATCCTGAAACTACAACATATTTCTGGGCAAAATATAATGCACATAGATGAAAATTAAAATTAATCGTTTTTGATGTTTTATCAGTAAAAATAACGATGGTACACTCCAAATTTCATTTTAAACAAGCCTCATCTTCTCTTTGGTGTATGGAAGAGCCCACAGTATTCCACAAATCTAGTTGATCACAATTTCCTCCTTACTCAGTGCACCTTCCTGGTCACAAGATGCAGATGAGTACTAAGTCACTGTACATTTCAAAGTTCACTCCCTGCCTTGGTTTCTTCAAGTGTAAACAAGGGAAGAACTAACAGTGGCCTAAAGACATGAGGACGTAAAAGTCCCTTGATTAGAACAGCCTCACGCTTTGCCCAAGACGAACAAGAGCTCCCACCAAGGAGCAGCCAAGCGACCCAGACCTCCTCCCCTACCCCTCCATGTGAGGCTTTGTAGCGTGCTTAGGAGAGGAGGACGCAGCCTACCCTCTTCCGAACGCTGAAGAGCCTGTAGGCCTTCACGAAAGCAAATGACGACCAAAGCGGCCTCCTCGGGTTACATCACTCGTCCCTTCAGCCGCTGTTGACCGCTCCTTTCCCATTTGCCAGCTGACGTCTGAGACCGCGCAGGAATGCTCTTGACGGGCTTCCCAACCAGCTGCGGCCCCAACTGCAACACTAAAAGGCCCTTTCCAAGGGTTCGCGAGAGTCCCATGCAGGGACAGAACTCTGCTAGGCAAGAGCACGCACTACTTTTTCTTAATGATGCTGCAGCAACAACCCATCGTCCCTACAAAGGCAATAACGCCGTTCACACCGAAGAGACTATTCCACCGCCACACCCTAGTCGTGCAGGTCTTCGCCCTCTCGACTTGCGCCCAGACCTCGGGCTACAGAGGGACGTCGCGACTCCCGCCGCAGCCGACAACTGACAGCCGGACTTCCGGGAACGCCCCGCCCCGCCCCGGCGCAGGCCCCGCCCCGGCGCAGGCCCCGCCCCCGCGCGCACGCCGGGGTCAGAAAGCCCGGCAGCTACCCGGAAGCCCGCGGCGGCGGCCACGGCCTTGGCGCAGACGCCCTCGAGAGTTACTTTCGTTTCCGCGCCACGTACGCCGAGGTCCCCGGGAGAGGAAGGAGCGGCGCCGGGAGAGTCAGCGGTTGCTCGGACGCCGCGGCGGCTTCGCTGGGCGAGCTGGGGCAGGGTGCCCAAGCCCGGACGAGGGGGTCGCTGGGGCCTGGGCTCGGGAGTGGCCGCCCCGCGCCCGCCCGCTCACCGCGCCCGCCCGCTCACCGCGCCCGCCCGCTCACCGTGCCCGCCCGCTCACCGCGTCCGGCTCCGTGGCCCCGCCGTCCAGCCGCGCTCCCTCGGTCTCGCCCGGACAGCCGTGCTCGGGCGCCCTACGTGGGGGCCGCCGTGACAGCCGCGCTCCGGGAGCCGGTCGGTGGCCGCGCGTCCGCGTCGAGTGCGCTCGGCGGGAGGGCGTGGACTGCGCGCTCTGCCTCCTCCCGCCGAGGAGGAGGACTGTCGGAGCGCCCGCCCCGCCAGGCCAGGCCTTGCTCCCACGTTTTAAATCCCCGAGCTCAGGCCAGCTAACGGAGCGCGCTTTTATTTTGTTTCAAGGGAATCGGTAGGCCTAAAGAAAAGAAGAGACAGAAACCTCTGCTCGCGAAGGGGAGGCGGCCTGACCTAGCGGAAAGCACTGGTTGGGTTACAGTGGGGACACTGCCTAGGAGGGTCCGGGAGCTCTGCGGGTTAGCCTATGCAAATTACCATTCATCTCCCTTCATCTGTAGAGTGGGGTTACAGAGGAGGAAATGTGATGATTATTTCGCAGCCCTTTAAAATGTGAAGTTTAAAGCAAAATTGGATATACTTGTGTTATATTAAAAAGCAAGTTATAAAATGTGCACATGATCGCATATTGTAAAAAGATATATATGTCAAGAGAATGAGAAGATAAGCCACAGACTGGGAGAAAATATTTGCTAAAGACATACTTGATACAGGATTGTTGCTCACAATATACAAAGAACTCTTAAAATGTAACAATAAGAAAATGCACAAACTGATTAAAAGTGGGCAAAAGATCTGAACAGACACCTCACCATACATATATGCTTATGAAAAGATACTCAACATCATAGGTCACTAGGGAATTGCAAATTTAGAAAACTAGTGAGAAAGTATTACACACTAGAATGACTAAAATCCAAAACACTGAGAACACCAAATGCTGATGAGGATGTGGAGCAACAGGAACTCTCACTCTTTCCTAGTGGGAATGCAAAATGTTACAGCCACTTTGGAAAACAGTTATGCAGTTTCTTGTGAGTTGAAAGCCTGTGTCCATACAAACATGTATACACAAATGTTTACAGCAGCTGTATTCATAATTTCCAAAACTTGAAGGCAACCAAGATGTCCTTTACTAGGTGAATGGATAAAAAAGCTATGGTATATCCATACAACAGAATATTATTCAGCACTAAAAAATGAGCTATCAAACCACAAGAAGACATGGAGGACTCTTAACAGTATATTTCTAAGTGAAAGAAGCCAATCTGAGAAGACAACATAATGTATGATTACAACTATATGACATTCTGGTAAAGGCAAAACTATGGAGACAGTAAAAAAAGATCAGTAGTTGTCATGGAGTTACAGGGAGGGAGGGATGAATATGTGGACCACAGGAGACTTTTATGGCCTGTATAGTCTGATAGTACAATGGTGGATACTTGTCTTAGGTATATAGAATGTACAATACACAGAGTGAAACCTCACAAATTCTGGACTTTGGTTGAAGATATATCTATACTAGTTCATCAGTTGTAACAAATTTACCACACCGATGCAGAGTGTTGATGGTACAGGAGGTTTTGGGGGACAGGGTGAGCGTGGGAGGGGATATGTTCTTTCCCCTCAATTTTGCTGTAAAACTAAAACAATGCTAAAACTATGCTAAAACAAAGTCTATTAATTATTGTTAAAAAGATCTATGCATATGAAAAGAGATTAAAGGGATACCTGTTCATTCAACAAACTTTTCTGTCTACTGTATGCCAAGCAGGTACTAGATAAGAGTATCTGGTTGTAGATACAAGTGATACAAAAAAGGAATTCAGGCCGGGCGCTGTGGCTCACGCCTGTAATCCTAGCTCTTGGGAGGCCGAGGCGGGCGGATTGCTCAAGGTCAGGAGTTCAAAACCAGCCTGAGCGAGACCCGTCTCTACTATAAATAGAAAGAAATTAATTGGCCAACTGATATATATAAAAAAAAAAATTAGCCGGGCATGGTGGCGCATGCCTGTAGTCCCAGCTACCCGGGAGGCTGAGGCAGAAGGATCACTCGAGCCCAGGAGTTTGAGGTTGCTGTGAGCTAGGCTGACGCCACGGCACTCACTCTAGCCTGGGCAACAAAGCGAGACTCTGTCTCAAAAAAAAAAAAAAAAAAAAAAAGGAATTCATTCCTTCAATAAACATTTACTGAGTACCTGTTCTAGGCACTGAAGACCCAGTTGTGAATCAAAGACAAAACTCTCTACATTGCATTTGAGGAGCTTACATTTTAATAGGAAAGACATAGTTCCTGCACACCACTATCCTCTGGACATCGTGACCTTCGAACATTGGAGTTGGGCTGAGACAACTGTGTGGGCTTTTTTGCTTCGTTCTGTTTCGCCTTCAGTGTTCTTGCTAACTCGGAAACGTGGGTTTGGGAGCTTTACTCATCAGTCCCACCAAAAGCCATGAGAGTAGACTGCGCTTGAGAGGAAGGGACTCATCCCTGTGGAAAGCCAGAACGGAAAGGCACGCAAGAACAGTCAAGGTGAGGCAGTAAAACCAGCAAGAACAAGGAGGCAGTAGCTGTGAAGCCAGTGGAGGCCAACGTGTGAACGCAACTGGGCAGGTCTGTTGGCCACATACCTGAAACCCAGCACATACCTGACACCACCCCACACCACAGTTCCCAGTGTCCTTAGTAATGAGACCCTGGGAGACCTCCCTGACTCCTCCTCATCTCTCCCTCGTGCCCCCACACCCATCACCAAGGCCTTCTGCCCCAAGTCTCTCCCCAGCCTGTGCAGCTCTGGTCGTGTGCCTCGTCTGGACCATGCAGGCTCCTCTCCAGAACCTCTGGTCTCCTTGCAGCCACTCCCCACTGTAATCAGCCCGTGCCCTCCAAAACGCCAACCAAACCACTAGAGAAGCCGTGGGACAAGAAACACAACCGGCTCTCCCCACCCCACCACAGGCAGTGAAAGATAGAGAAAGAGAGACAGACAGACACAGACACACACACACACACACACACACACACACACACACACACACACACACACACACGACATCCTGAGAGGACAGTGGTGTCTTGATCCTTTTACCGCTCCCCTTGAACCTCCCCTGTCCCTAAGGATGGGCTCAAAGCCGCCTTATTGAAATGGTTTCGCCAAGGCGCCGCCCCTGCCCGGGCCTCGCTCCCCCACAGCCTCCACCTCTGGCCATCCTGAACCCCGTTCAAAGTCACCTCCGAGCCTTTGCAAACACTGCTTATCCCACTTAGAAGGCCCACCCCCGTCACCGCGTTAATCCCACTCCCCTTCCCGGCTCCACGTCGCAGCCCCGGCCCCCGTCCCCGGGACACCTCCCCAGCGCGCCCCTTGTCCCAGCGCCTGTGGTCCCCACCAGACCCGGCGCCGCCGCAGCAAGGGCTGTGCGACACCGCCCATTCTGGGCCCCGCAGGGGTGCCCGGGAAGAAGCAGGGCTCCCGCAGTTCGGCCGCGCCACTGATGTGGGGGCGCCTCGATGGCCCTTCGGCAGCGTCTCAGTGGCACAACAAGAAAAGAGTTTTCCGCCCCCCTTCGTGTGAAGTAGGGTGAGGCAATTAGCGAACAGCACACATCTGTTTATACTCATACCTCCGGTTATCTCTTGGGTTGGGAAGAAAGGCAAAAGGGAGGTGGGATGCACAGGGATCGCGCAGAATTCAAAGAAAATTAATCACTTCAAAGGTCAGCTCATGGCCAGCGCGTAATTAGTTTGTGCCTTGCTAGGGCCCTTTGGGAGGGGGGATAAAAGGCACCCCGCAATTCAGGTCGGGGTCCTTGCCTGCGAGAGTGGCCACTGCGTTGGTGCTCTGGGGCTTGGACCCTGGCTAGCCAGAAAATAAACCTCCTCTTGTGTGATTGCATCCTCGATGTCTCTGCTTCTCTGTCCGGTGGGGCTGTGGAAGGTCGGTCCCTAACATTTGGGGGCTCGTCCGGGATTCCGGCCCCCTCAGAAAAACCGTCAGTGTGGGGGTATTGGAAGTTATTATTGTGCCAAATGGTGGTGTGTGACCACCAATGATGGGAAATGGAAATGGCAGGCACAACCTCTTCTCATTAGCATGTCCTATGTCCAACCTTGTACTAAAAACAGGTATGCCAGAGACTGCAACCTAATAAGGGTAAAATTTACAAAAAAAAGAAAGAAAAATAGGCGGTAAATAACAAGACTCTCATGGGGAATATGCCTCTACCAAAGACTGCACGTTTGCTCACTAATATATATCAAACTTAAAATTACCCCGCTCCCAATAACGGTAGGACCCAACCAGGTACTACATCCATGGCCAGCTACTGTCAGGCCCAGCCCGGCAGCACCCCAGACCACCTCCAGCAAAGGGACTCTCCACAAACTAATGGCTAGCACAAGTAGTCCCCGAGGCCCATCGCCCGATGGAGAGCTCACAGATCCCTTATGGAAAATGCTGACAGCAGCATATAATGCACTGAACCGCACAAGTCCCAATGCCACACAGGCCTGTTGGTTGTGCTATGACATAAGGCCCCCCTTTTATGAGGCGGTGGGGCTGGCCACTTATTTTAACCTGTCTTCAGAAGACTCCCCTAAAACGTGCCAGTGGGATCGTAAGGGCCCCGGACTCACCCTCCAGTCAGTTCTTGGCAAAGTTACCTGTTTAGGAACAGTGCCTCCCAGCCATGCACAACTCTGTGCCAAGGGTAACAGGACGCTAAGCCTATCTAAGAAAACAAAGTGGGTTATCCCCGGGCCAGGTGGGTGGTGGGTTTGCTCCAAGACCGGTCTGACTCCTTGCCTTAGTATGTCTATTTCAATGAGTCTGAAGATTACTGTATAATGGTATTAGTGTTCCCAAAAATAATATACCACACTGAAGAGACAATGTATGAGAGTGTGATAGGGCAAAGAGCTGCTAACCTAATTTTCCGTAGAAAAAGAGAGCCCATTACTGCCATCACTCTGGCTACCCTATTTGGTCTAGGGGCAATAGGGGCGGAAATTGGCATCTCCTCCCTAGCCATGCAGCAAAGGGGACTTAACTCCCTCAGGGCGGCTATAGATGAGGATATCGCCAGGATTGAAGAGTCCATCTCCCACTTAAAAAAGTCTTTAACCTCCCTCTCGGAAGTAGTTTTGCAAAACCGGAGAGGGTTAGACTTGGTGTTCCTGCAACAGGGAGGGCTATGTGCGGCCCTCCGGGAGGAATGCTGTTTCTATGCCGACCACACAGGAGTGGTAAGAGAGTCCATGGCCAAAGTAAGAGAAGGGCTTGCTCGGCGCAAACGAGGGTACGAAAAACAAACAGGTTGGTTTGAGTCCTGGTTCAATAGTTCCCCCTGGCTGACTACCCTGATTTCCGCGCTTGTAGGACCACTGGTGATCTTACTCTTAGCCCTGACATTTGGGCCCTGCATAGTAAACAAACTCATAAGATTTGTAAGAGACAGGGTCAGTGCTGTTCAGCTTCTGGTGCTGCAACAGCAATATCAAAGACTCGGGACAAATAATGCAGACCCAGAACTTATAAATTACCCAGAAGACGAGCAAGAGTGCTCGTCGGCGATGTAAAGGAAAGGGGGAAATGTGGGGGCGCCTCGATGGCCCTTCGGCAGCGTCTCAGTGGCACAACAAGAAAAGAGTTTTCCGCCCCCCTTCGTGTGAAGTAGGGTGAGGCAATTAGCGAACAGCACACATCTGTTTATACTCATACCTCCGGTTATCTCTTGGGTTGGGAAGAAAGGCAAAAGGGAGGTGGGATGCACAGGGATCGCGCAGAATTCAAAGAAAATTAATCACTTCAAAGGTCAGCTCATGGCCAGCGCGTAATTAGTTTGTGCCTTGCTAGGGCCCTTTGGGAGGGGGGATAAAAGGCACCCCGCAATTCAGGTCGGGGTCCTTGCCTGCGAGAGTGGCCACTGCGTTGGTGCTCTGGGGCTTGGACCCTGGCTAGCCAGAAAATAAACCTCCTCTTGTGTGATTGCATCCTCGATGTCTCTGCTTTTCTGTCCGGTGGGGCTGTGGAAGGTCGGTCCCTAACACTGAAAGCCACAGGACGGGTAAGGAGCACTCGGATTTGGAACAGGAGACGGTGACTCCAGGACAGGGAAGAGGTAGGACGGACGCCCTGCTGCGGATCCCCGAGGAGAGAGGGGCGGTGAGAAAACAGGGCGGCAGGCGGGGACGGGGCTGCAGGGCGGACCGAGGCCGGGAGAGGCGGCGGGGAGGGACCGCGCCGGGGCAGCCCGAGGCCGCGCCGCCGACCGGCCGCCGCGCGAGAGGCCGTTTCTGCCCGCGACAGCGCCCGCGCCGCGCTAGCGCTCCGGTCCCCCGCCGCCCCCGTCCGCGCCCCCGCCGCCGCCTGCGCAGGGCCACCCCACCTGCCGCCTTCGTCCGCCTGCCTCGCCGCGCTCGAGCCTGGACGCCGCCCCGGGAGCACGACCCGACCCCAGCCGCGCGCAGGGCTCTCACCCGGGGCGGGCGCCGCAGCCCTTTAAAGCCTGCCGCGCCGCGGGGAGACTTCCAGTCCGCACGAGGGCGGGGCCGAGGGAACCGCGGGCCGGGGGGGGGGCAGGCGGGCCCTGCGCCTGCGCGAGCTCCGCCCCTGCGCCCGCGGCGCCCAGAGCCGGGCTGCGAAGGGAAAGCGTCCTGAAACTGGCCGCGGGGAGGAAGCCGGCGGGACGCCCGCGGGGCGGAGACTCTCGGGGATTTGGGAGAGGAACCCTGGAACCCTGGTCCCTTCCGCTCCCAGGAAGCGAAGGCAGAGTGACTCGCAGGCTCTGACGCTGGGGCAGGAAGGTCGCGGGGCCTGCGCCACGCCCTCGTCGTAGGTTCGCGCTCCACCTCCCACCGGAGTCGGCGCTAGTCCCGGGCCCGGATACGGAGCCCGTCTGCACCCCGGCGAGTGGCCGCGGTGCTGGTGTGCGCAGCCCCGCCGCTCGCAGCACGGTGACAGAGACAGAACTGAGCCAGACGGTGACCTCTGTGCGGGTTCCAGAGGCAGAAACGGCTTCAGGGAGTCGTGCCGCGTTCACGACCCCCAGCCCTTCATTGTGCCAGCTCCTTCTTCAGGCTGAGGCTCAAGGTGTGGGCAGGCTTGGCTCCTTCTCAGGGCTGTGAAGAAGAATCTGTTCCAGGCCTCCTTCCCTGGCATGTAGATGGCTGCCTTCTTGCTGTGTCTTCACATGGCCTTCCCTCTGTATCTGTGTCCACATTTCCCCTTATAAAGACACCTGTCATACTGGATTAGGGCCCACCCTAAAACCTTAACTTAAGCACCTCTGTAAAGACCTCTATATCTGTCTCCAAATACAGTCACATTCTGAGGTACTGGGAGTTAGGCCTTCAACGTAGGAATTTCAGGGTAACACAATTTTCAGTCCATAGCAATCCGTATGCACATTAATGTTTGGGAAACACTGACTCAGTCGACCCCTACCCTCTCTTCCATGACTCATATTCAGTAATTATTGGGCTTTTAACTAGTCTTTTCTTCAGAATAAAGAATACTTTTTTTGCAACTCTCGTTAGCTTCTTCAAAATGTGGCCTTACCAACAAAGTCCTCTCCCAGACACTCAACAGAAATGCAAACACATGCTCACCAAAGACATGCAGTGGTGTCCATCCAGCTCTACTTGTAATAATCCTAAACTGGAAAGCCCTCAAAAGCTTCCTGGTGGATGGACTTAAACAAATGAGCTTGGACTGGAATCCACAGCCACTCAGACTCGCGGCCACGGCTCGCCGCGGTGAGGTGGGTGTTGTCTCCGGGAAGCGGAACGGCGGCACTCAGCTCCCTGCATGGGGCAGCTCCAGGACCTGGGTGTGCACCTGTCTGCATGCCCCGTTTTAGGTTTTGCTTGCTTAAGCATCATCTGTACTGCTATTCTCCTAATGAAACATGAAATTAAAACCAGATTACTGAAAAATGAGCACAGTGTACCGAGAAAAGACACCTCTAACTCCAGGAACCTCTCAGGTATACGTAGGAGAGTTTGTATTTCTGTCTCTTTATGCTGATGAATATAAAATGTAAAATCTTCATTAGGACATTTAGTATTGAGCACAAAGTGCTATTGTTCCAACAGATCAAACCAAATTCAACTGTATATTAAAAGGATTATACACCATGACCAAGTGGTATTTTGCTCAGGAATGCAAGTGTGGTTCAATATAAGAAAATCAATCATTGGAAGACACAACATTAATACAACAAAGGAAAAACAAAAAGACACAATAAGGCCGGGCGCGGTGGCTCACGCCTGTAATCCTAGCACTCTGGGAGGCCGAGGCGGGCGGAGTGCTCGAGGTTGGGAGTTCGAAACCATCCTGAGCGAGACCCTATCTCTACTAAAAATAGAAAGAAATTAATTGACCAACTAAAAATATATATACAAAAAATTAGCTGGGCATGGTGGCGCATGCCTGTAGTTCCAGCTACTTGGGAGGCTGAGGCAGGAGGATTGCTTGAGCCCAGGAGTTTGAGGTTGCTGTGAGCTAGGCTGACGCCACGGCACTCACTCTAGCCAGGGCAACAAAAGTGAGACTCTGTCTCAAAAAAAAAAAAAAAAAGACACAATAATCTTAATAGATACATATTTTGACAAAATCTAGCACTGATTCATGATATCAATACCCAGAAAATTAGGAATAGAAAGGAACTTCCTCGACATGACAAATTGCATTTGTGAAGAACCCACACTAAAATTATAATCAACAGTGAAAGACTGAAATCTTTCCCCTTAAGATTAGGAAAGAAACAAGGGTTCCCACTTTCCCCATTGCTATTCAACATTGTGTTGGAAGTTCTGTCCACAGCAGTTAAACCAGAAGAAGAAATAAAAAGCATCCAGATTTTAAAAGAAGAAGTAAACCTATCCATATTCACAGATGAAATGATTTCCTATATATAGGAAATCCCCAAGAATCCACAAGAAAGGTATTAAAGCTAATAAATTTAGCAAAATTGTAGGATACAACATCAGTGCACAAAAATCAGCTGTGTTTCTACACATGTTCAACTAACAATTTTTTTAAAATTATGAAAGTAATTCCATTTACAATCGCATCTAAAAGAATAAAATTCCTAAGACTAAATTTAACCATGGAGGTGAAAGACTCGTGCACTTAAAACTATAAAACATCACTGAAAGGAATTAAAGAAGCCCTAAACAAATGAAAAGATGTCCATATTCATGGGTAGGAAGACTTAATATTGTTAAGATGTTAATACTACTCCAAGTAATCTGTAGGTTCAATGCAATCCTTATCACATTCCAATGGCCTTCTTGGCAGAAATGGAAAATCTAGCCCTTGAATTCCTATGGAATTGCAAGGATCTCCAAATAGCCAAAGCAATATTGAAAGAGAAGAACAGAGGCCTCACAGTTTCCAATTTTAAAAACTTGCTACAAAGCTACTGTAATCAAAACAATGTGGTACTGCCATTAAGGATAGACATATAGATTAATGAAACTGAATAGAGAGTCCGTAGACATATATAAATCCATAAATCTATGGCCAATTGATTTTTGACAAGGTTGTCAAGTCTATTCAATAGGGAAAGTATAGTCTCTTCAACAAATAAGGCTGGGAAAACTGGATTTTCCCATGCAAAAGAATGAAATTGAGCACCTACCTCACACTATATAAAAATTAACTCAAAAAAAGATCAACAACCTAAATATAAGAGATAAAGTCATAAAATTCTTAGAAGAAAATATGAGGGTCAATCATCATGTCCTTGATTTTGACAATGGATTGTTAGATATGATACCAAAAGCACAAACAACAAAAGAAAAAATAGATTACTTGGACTTCATCAAAATTGAAAACTTTTGTGCATCAAAAGACATTATCAAAGAAGTAAAAACAACCTACAGAATAGAAGATATTTGCAAATTATATATCTTATAAGGGTTTAATTCTCTCTAGAATATGTGTGTGTGTGTATATATATATATATATATATAGAGAGAGAGAGAGAGAGAGAGAGAGAGAGAAAGAGAGAGAGAACACTCCTACCACTCAACAACAAAAAGCAAAAAAAACAGTTTTAAAATGGGCAAAAGGGCCGGTCGCAGTGGTTCACGCCTGTAATCCTAGCACTCTGGGAGGCTGAGGTGGGTGGATCACTCGAGGTCAGGAGTTCAAAACCAGCCTGAGCAAGAGCGAGACCCATCTCTACTAAAAATGGAAACAAATTAATTGGCCAACTAAAAAAAAAAATATATATATATATAAACTAGCTGGGCATGGTGGTGCATGCCTGTAGTCCCAGCTACTCAGAAGGCTGAGGCAGAAGGATTGCTTGAGCCCAGAAGTGTGAGGTTGCTGTGAGCTAGGCTGATGCCACGGCACTCTAGCTGGGGCAACAGAGTGTCTCAAAAAATAAATAAATAAAAATAAAATGGGCAAAGGACTTGAATAGACATTTCTCAAAAAAGAAACAGAAATGGCCAGTAAGCATGTGAAAAGACATCAACATCATTAGTCATTAGGGAAATGCAAATCAAAATCACCATGTGATACCACTTCACACTCATTAAAATGGCTGTCATTAAACACACACACACACACACACACACACACACAAACATACTCAAAGAAAACCAGGCTGGGTGTGATGGCTCAGGTTTGTGATCCCAGGACCTTGGAGGCCAAGGTGGGAGGATCACCAGGAGTTTGAGACCAGCTTGGGCAACATAGCGAGGACCTGTTTCTACAAAATAATAATAAGAAGTGTGGGTGAAGACATAGAGAAATTGTAAGGTGTGCATTACACCATGATCAAATGAAATTTATTCCAGGTATACAGGGTTGGTTCACATTTGAAAATCAACTAATGTAATCTACCATATCTATAGGCTAATGAAGAAAAGTCACTCAATCATATCAATTGACATAGAAAAAACATTTGAGAAAAATCCAGCACCCATTCATAATAAACTCTTGGCCAACTAGGAATAGAAGGAAACTTCCTCAACTTGATTAAGGACATATACAAAATCCTACAGCTAACATCCTAATTAATGGTGAGAAACTAGATGCTTTTCCCCAAAAGAAGGAACAAAGCACATCCCCTCTCACCACTCCTATTCAACACTGTACTGGAAGTCCTAACTAGTGCAATAAGACAAGAAAAGGAAATAAAAGGTATACAGATTGGAGAGGTAAAATAAAACTGTCTTTGTTCACAGATGACATGATTCTCTATATAGAAAATCTCAAAGAATTAGTTTAAAAAGAACCAACCAAACAAACTCTCCTGGAAGTAATTACTCATTACAGCAAGGTTGAAGGACACAAAGTTACTATATAAAAGTCAATTGCAGGCCGGGCGTGGTGGCTCACGCCTGTAATCCTAGCACTTTGGGAGGCCGAGGCGGGCGGATTGCTCAGGGTCAGGAGTTCAAAACCAGCCTGAGCGAGACCCCGTCTCTACCAAAAATAGAAAGAAATTAATTGACCAACTAAAAATATATATACAAAAAATTAGCCGGGCATGGTGGTGCATGCCTGTAGTCCCAGCTGTTCGGGAGGCTGAGGCAGTAGGATCGCTGAGCCCCGGAGATTGAGGTTGCTGTGAGCCAAGCTGACGCCACGGCACTCACTCTAGCCTGGGCAAGTGAGACTCTGTCTCAAAAAAAAAAAAAGTCAATTGCATTCCCTTATACCAGCAATGAAGAATTGAAATTTGAAATTTAAAACACAATAACATCATCACTTACATTAACATCAAAAAATAAAATAGGTATAAATCTAATATGTAAAGGCTATATGTGGAAAACTACAACATGCTGATGAAAGGAATTAAAGTAGATTTAAATAAATAGAGATTCTATATTCATGAATTGGAAGACTACTATTAAGACATCAATTTTTCCCAACTTCATCTATAGATTCAATGCAATCCCAATGAAAATCCCATCAGGCTATTTTGTTGATATTGACAAACTGATTCTAAAGTTTACACAGAAACCCAAAAACTCAGAATAGGCAATACAATACTGGAAAAGGAGAACAAAGTTCAATGACTGACATTACCTGACTTCAAAATTTACTATAAAGATTAAGATAGTGTGGTTTTGGTGAAAGAAAAGACACATAGATAAATATAATAGACTGGAGCATCCAGAAATGCCCACACAAATATAGTGAACTGATCTTTGACAAAGGAGGAAAGGCAATTCAATAAAGAAAGATTAGTTTTTTCAACAAATGGTACAGGAGCAATTGGACATCCATATGCCAAAAAAGAGAGAGAAAAAAAGAATCTACATACAGACCATATGTATTTCACAAAAATTAACTCAAACTTAATCATAGACCTAAATTCAAAATTTGAAACTATGAAACTTCTAGAGAGAAATAGGAGAAAATCTAGGTAATCTTAGGTTTGGCAATGAGTTTTTGGTTGCTTTATTTATTTAGGAAAGACTTCACTCAAAGACAATGAGTTTTTAGATACAACAACAAAAGTATGATCCATGATCAAAAATTTGATAAGTTCAATTATTAAAATGAAAAAATTCTGCTGTGGAAAGACACTATTAGGAGATTGAAAAGATATTTCACAGACTGTGAGAAAATATTTGCAAAGTAAATATTTGATAAAGGATTTGTACCCCAAACATACAAAAACAAACTCATGAAACTCAACAAGTAAACAAATGACCAAATTAAAAAATGGGCAAGCCATCAGAACAGATAACTAACCAAAGAAGACATACAGATGGCAAACAAGCATAAGAAAAGGTGCTCAACATCACTTGTCAGTAGGGAATTGCAAGTTAAAACAACAATGAATTGCTTACTCATTGTACTCATTACACACCCATTAGAATGGTTAAAAAAACCAATTCTGGTGATGATGTGGGGAAAAAAGAACTCTCATTAATGACTGATAAGAACGTAAAAAGATACAGCCGCTTTGGAAAATAGTTTCTTACAAAGCGAAACACTGGCTTACCTGTAATCCAGCAATAACATTCCTGGGAATTTACCCAAACAAGTCGAAAACTTATGTCCACACAAAAACCCAAAATGAATGTTTATAACAGCTTTATTCATAATTGCTCAAAACTATAAGCAACCAAGATGTGCTTCTGTAGGTGAGCAGATAAACTGTAGTACATCCTTGTAATGGTACATTATTCAGTGACAAGAAGAAATGATCTATCAAGCCCCGGAAAGACATGAAGGAGCCGTAAATGCATATTGCTAAGTGAAAAAAGCCAGTGTGAAAAGGCTACATATTGTTTGGTTCCAAATATATGACATTTTAGAGAAGGCAAAATTATAGAGATAGTAAAAAGATCGGTGGTTGCTAAGAAATTTGGGTTGAGAAGGGGTGGGATGAATAGGTGAAGCACAAGACCAGGAAATTTTAGTGTGGTGAAAAATATTCTGTATGATATTATAATGGTATACACATTTGTCAAAACCTATAGAACTTTACTACATGCCAAATGAACTTTAATGTAGGAAAATTTAACCATCATGATTTAGGAGATCTCAAGTCCCAGAAAAAATGTAGACTGTGGTGAAAGAATTTAACTGTATTACAAATGTATGAAACAACCTCACTGAAGGGGATAGATTAAAGGGTGCCGACCTAAGTAACTTTAGAAATGAGTGGAGGATGTATGGCTAAAGGCAAAAGGAACTGCATATAAACACTGTACTCTAGTTGATAAAGTTGTTTTATCTTTGATAACAAGTTGTTAAAGTTGGGCACAAGTTAACAATTTTGATACAGCTTTACATGTATGCTGTAATTAAACAAGTCATAGTGAGTAGTGGGAGCCAGGTTTCTCAACATTGGAGTGGGACTTTACAGATAAGCAAGGGGAGGGTGTTAGAATGATCCAGGTGGAAGGGAGTAGAGTTGGAGACATCAATAAGAACTTAATACACATACAGATGACTCCATATAGAAATATTTATGGATGAGAGTATATACATTGGTTGGTATACACACATATATTTATTTGCTCTGCCAGTTGAGAGAGCCTAAAAAAAAATCACAATATAGTAGCAACAGGCATGCCTACCTCCAGATCTTGGTTTTTATACCATTCTCCAATAAAGGGAACCAGGAGTCCATAGAGAAATGGTTGATTCTAGGACTGGGGCAGGAAAAATACAGGATAAGCCTGGAGAATCTTGGAATGCCAGAAAGTAAGAAAGTCCTCAAAAAACAAAACCAAACCCACATTGATGGTGGTATGTCAAAGGAACACAGGGGCAATTGAAAGCATTCTGAATGACCAAAGCTGGGACATTTTAAATAAGAAAATGAATAAAGTAGCATTGAATTGTAAACTAAAGTATAAAATAAATATCCATGAGTCCAAATTGATATAAATAAATGATTGACTGACTGAATAAATACTGAATAAATAAATAAATGGGGAAAAGAGACCAATCTCCTATGGAATTATTCCAGGCCAGGAATGGGTAACTCACGCCTGTAATCCTAGTACTTTGGGAGGCCCAGGCAGGAGGATCTCTTGAGACCAGGAGTTTGAGAACAGCCTGGCAACACAGTGAGACTCTGTCACTACGAAAAATAGAACAATTACCCAGGTGTAGTGGCATATGCCTATAGTCACGACTAGTCAGGGGGCTGAGGCAGGAGGATCGCTAGAGCCCAGAAGTTTGAGGTTGCTGTGAGCTATCATGATGCCACTGCACTTTAGCCCAGGCAGTAGAGTGAGACCCTGTCTCAAATAAAAAATGTTTTTTCCAAATAAATTATGTAGACATGCTACTCTAAAGGAGGGAGAGCATTACTCCCACTCTTTAAATGTGGGCCCCGCAAAGCAACTTCCTTCCAAAGAATACAGTGTGGAAAGGGGAGAAAATAGAGTAATTTTACAATAATTTCAGCTGACTGATCAAGGTCAATGTCAGTAGTAATCTATTCATAAAATATATATCCTTGGTATGATGGGTTGAAAATGGCACTTTACCTCTGTGATCCTCCTCCCAAAAACCCATATCCCCACTCATGAGAAAAATCAGGCACCTACAATGTACATGACCAGTAGTACTTTTCAAAACTGACACAGTCATCAAAACCGAGGAATTTCTGAGAAATTGTCACAGATAAGAGAACCTTAGGGAAATATGACAAATAAATGTAATGATGGTATCATGGATGGAATCCTTTTACAGAAAAAAAGACACTAGATAAAAACCAAGGTAATCTGAATTAACTATGGACTTTAATTGATAATAATGTATCAATATTAGGTTAGGCACAGTGGCTCACGCCTGTAATCCTAGCACTCTGGGAGGCCTAGGCGGGTGGATTGCTCGAGGTCAGGAGTTCGAAACCAGCCTGAGCAAGAGCGAGACCCGTCTCTACTATAAATAGAAAGAAATGAATTGGCCAACTAATATATATACAAAAAATTAGCCAGGCCTGGTGGTGCATGCCTATGGTCCCAGCTACTTGGGAGGCTGAGGCAGGATTGCTTAATCCCAGGAGTTTGAGGTTGCTGTGAGCTAGGCTGACGCCACGACACTCACTCTAGCCTGGGCAACAAAGTGAGACACTGTCTCAAAAAAAAAAAAAAATTAGTTTATTCATTGTAGGAAATGTACCATACTAATATAAGATAATAATAGGGGAAATTCTATGCAGGGAGTATATAGAAACTCTCTATATTATTCACTTAATTTTTCTATAAATCTAAATTGTTATAAAAAGGTCTACTAATTTTTAAAAGACTCTAAAAAGTTAGTTGGCAATATTTGTGTGGGTCTGTTACTTTCACTCTCTCCTCTCTCTGCTGTTCATGGATCTTGCTTCTATTCCTTTGCTAATACCACACTGTGTTTGCTGTAGCTTTAGAGTAAATCTTAAAATTGTTGAGTGTGACTCCAACTCTATTCTTCTATTTAAAATTATTTTAAGTAACCATTCTAGCTTCTTTGCCTTTCTGTATAAATTTTTGAATCAACTTGTGTATATCTACCAAAAATTCTCTGGGATTTTGATTGGAATTGTATTAAATGTATGTATAAATTTGGGAAGAATTGACATCTTTACAATATCAATTCTAATCTATGAAAATGGTTTACTTCTTCATTTATTTAGATCTTCAGTTTCTTTTATCAGCTGTTTCTAGTTTTCAGCATAGAGAAATGTGTATATTTTTTGTGAGATTATTTCATTTGAGAATCTATTGTAAATTGTTTTAATTTTTGTTTCCAATTATACATTGATCGTATATAAAAATACAATTTACCTTTGCTCATTGACTTTATATCTTGTGACCTTACTAAACTCTCTTATGAGTTCTAGAAGGTTCTTTGGTTTTTTTGGTATACGTTTTATAATTTTCTATGTAGACAGCCATAGAATCTGCAAATAGGGACAGTTTATTCCTTTCCAATCTGTCCGCCTTTTACTTCTTTTTCTTTTCATTGCACTGACTAGATGAGACTGGACATCCTTGCCTTATTCCTGATTTTATGGGAAAAGTATAATGTTAGCTATTTTTAGATGCTCATTATCAGATTGATAATTTCTGAGAGGTTTTGTTTTTTCTCATTAATGGACACTAAACTTTGTCAAGTGCTTTGCCTGCATCAATTAAATGATCATGTTGTTTTTCTTCCTTGGTCTATGGTGGATTATATTAATTGATATTCAAATATTGAACCATACTTGCAGTCCTGGCATAAATTCATTTATGCCATGCTGTATTATTCTTTTTATACATTGCTGGATCTGATTTGCCAATTTTTTGTTAAGGATTTCTGCATTTATGTTCAAAAACATATAGTGATATAGTGGTCTATAATTTTATTTTTTGTACTATGTTTGTTTTTGCTATCATGGTAATGTCAGCTTCATAAAATGGGTTGGGAAGTGTTCCTTTCCTATTTTCTGGAAGAGATTGAATAGAATCCGTCTTTTTTTTCCTCATGTAAGTAGTTGGTAGAACTCACCAATAAAACCACATGGGCCTGGTGATTTCTTTTTTGGAAGGCTTTTAACTATACATTTAATTTCTTCAATATTTATAGTACAATTTAAATAGTCTCTTTCAACTTGGGCATGTTTTAGTAGCTTGTTTTCAAGGAGCTGGTTCATTTCATCTAAAGTTTATATGCATAGAGATGTTCATGGTATTCTTTAAATTTCAGGTCTGTAAGTATATCCCTTCCTTAATTCATAATATTGATAATTTGTGTCTTTTCCTTTTTTGCTTTATCAGTCAACAGAGATTTCATGTATCAGTTTCATTGATTTTTTTCAAAGAATCAACTTTGGGTTTCATTGATTTTCTCTACTGTTTTCTGTTTTCAACTTCATTGATTTCTATTGTCTATTATTTTCTTCCCTCTGCTCTTGTTGGGTATGTTTTACTCCTCTTCTCCTATCTCTTAAGGTAGAAACATATTATTGATTCAATACATTTTTTCTTTTCTAATGTAAGCATTTTAATGCCATAAATTTCCCTATAGCACTGCTTTGGTTGCATCTCATATGCTTTCATATGTTGTATTTTCATTTTCACTCAGTAAAAAATATTTTCTAATTTCTCTTTGATCCATATATCATTTATAAGTGTGTTTAATTTCCAAGTGTGTAGTGATTTTTCTATTGTCTTTCTTTTACTGATTTCTAATTTAATTTTTTTATGGTCAAAGAACATATTTTGTATGATTCCAGTTTTTCTAAATTTGTTATGACAAAGGATGTGGTCCATATTGGTGAATTTTCCACATGTATTTGAAAACAATGTATATTCTGCCATTGTTGGATAGATTATTATATAGGTGTTTAATAGATCTAGTTGGTTGATGATATCTTCCAGTTATTTCATCTCCTTAATGATTTTCTATCTCTAGTTCTAGCTATTACTAAGATAAAATGGTTTCTGATAAGAAATCTACAGCCATTTGCATTGTTGCTCCCCTATAAATAATACATTATTTTCTTTGACTGCTTTCAAGAGTTTTTCTTTGTCCTTCTTTTTGTTTGTTTCATGATGATATATTTAAATGTATATTTCTTTCACTTTATGTTGTTTGGAGTTTGAGATTTTAAATTCAATTTGATTATTCTATTTTTCAGTTCTAAAATTTCTGTTTGTTTCTTTTTAAATACCTTCCATTTCTTTACTTTAGCCTTTTTACTTTTCATTGGCTTCTAAAGTTTTTTTTTTTTTGGAGACAGAGTCTCACTCTGTTGCCCCGGCTAGAGTGTCATGGCATCAGCCTGGCTCATAGCATCCTCAAACTCCTGGGCTCAAGTGATCCTCCTGCCTCAGCCTCCCGAGTAGCTGGGACTACAGGCATGGCCTCCATGCCCGGCTAATTTTTTTCTACTTTTGACAGAGACAGGGTCTCACTCTTGCTCAGGCTGGTCTTGAACTCCTGAGCTCAAATGATGTGCCCGCCTTGGCCTCCCAGAGTGCTAGGATTACAGGCATGAGCCACCACGCCCGGCGTGCTTCTAAAGTATTTGTAATTGATCACTGGAATTTTTCTGTTTGTTCTCTTTTTTTGCTTAAATAACAGAATTTTATTGTCTCGATCTGGTCAGAAGCCTCAGATCAAGATGTTGGCAGGGTTGGTTCCTTTTGGAGGCTCTGAGGGCAAAGCTATTCCATGCCTCTCCTCTATCAATAGCGTTTGGTGGTTACAGGTAACCCTTCGTGTTCCTTGGTGTGCAGCCGCATCAGTGCAGTCTCTGCCTCCATTTTCACGTTGCCTTCTCCTCTGGATCTTCTGTGTGTCTCACATGTCCCTGTACTTTCTCCTATAACACCACCAGTCATGTATTTTAGGACCCACCCTCAATCCAGATTGATCTCATTTTGAGACCCTTAATTTACTTACATCTGCAAAGACCCCGTTCCCAAATACAGTCACATCTAGGACTTGGACATACCTTTTTGGGGGGATACAATTCAACCCACTACAAGGAATCCTGTACATATAATAAAATTCAACAATTGTAAGTGTTTCATTCAATGAGTTGTGACAAATACATGTGGTAGCATAACTACCACGGCAATCATGGCATGGAATACCTTCATCATCCCAAAGTTCCCACATCCTTTGCAGTGAATCTCTGTCCCCACCCCTAACCCCAGCAACCACTGATCTGCTTTCTGTCACTATAATTTTATCTTTTCCATAATGCCCTATAAAGAGAATCCTTAATAGTGTGTAGTTCTTTGTGTTTGGCTTCTTTGACTTAGCATAATGTTTCTGAAATTCATCCATGTTGTACATATCAATGGAATCAAAACTTGCAGGAATAATACAAAGAGTTCTGTCCACTTAGACTCATGATTGTGAACACTTTGTCACATTCACATTATCTTTCTCTTATCCTACACACACATGCACACATTTGCTAAACCTTTGGATACTTTAAGCTTGCATTTCCTGAGGACAAGAGAGGATTAAACAGCAGCTAACCAAAAACAAACTCTTCCTCATATAAGGACAAAATGTGCAGAATATAAAACTTTTCCTATAATTAAGAGAGCTACAACTTTTCTGATTTCTGACTGTGGCAGGGACACATTATGGAGAAAAGATTAGTAAAGAGAGAAGGCAGTTTCCTGTGGTGAGGGAAATCGAAAGCTTACTCTTCACTTCCCTCAGGATATCAGTTCTTAGAACCACCAGCCAATCTCCTTCCTAAGTAGACACAGGCCCCTCCTAGAATGACACCTCTCCTCCACCTTCTGTTCCTTTAAGGCCATCCTTCACAAAGCAATTCCAGGATAGCTGCACTTTGTTTCAGACCTTGAGATAATGGACTCTCCTTGGCATTTATTATCTACACCTAGGTGGTGATGTTCCATACAGCAGAAAACATAGTGCAAAAGATCTGCCTTCCACTCTGTCTAAAAGTAACAATTAGGGCAAAATATGTTATCATTTCACAATTCTGTTTGGATTTCTATGTTCAGAATCAGCTCTTAATCTCTAGTCATTGATCACCAAGGACCCGGTGGCTGCTGCCTTGCTCAGAGGTGGGGCAGGAGGTGGAAGGAAGGTCAGATGTCAGGACACATGGCTTCAAGAGAAACCCATGGCTTAAAAGTGTGCACAGGCCGGGCATGGTGGCTCACGCCTGTAATCCTAGCACTCTGGGAGGCCGAGGCGGGCGGATTGCTCAAGGTCAGGAGTTTGAAACCAGCCTGAGCAAGAGCGAGAGAGACCCTGTCTCTACTATAAATAGAAAGAAATGAATTGGCCAACTAATATATATACAAAAAATTAGCCGGGCATGGTGGCGCATGCCTGTAGTCTCAGCTACTCGGGAGGCTGAGGCAGGAGGATCGCTTGATCCCAGGAGTTTGAGGTTGCTGTGAGCTAGGCTGACGCCACGGCACTCACTCTAGCCTGGGCAACAAAGCGAGACTCTGTCTCAAAAAAAAAAAAAAAAAAGTGTGCACAGGCCACAGGAAGTATCAGTAATCTCCACTGGGCCCTGCTTGGGTATACATCTCCACTGTATCTGCCTCCCCATGCCCCAGCCCCTCCTTCCAGGTACTGGATGACAGGAGGGCTAATTAATCCTGGGAACGGTAACAGTTGGGTGAGGAGCAGAGGCGACCTCCCATAGGAAGACTTTACAGTAACCCAGGTGGGAACAGTAAAGTTGGTGAATGGAAACACTATCACAATAGAAGCAAGTCAGGAATAAAAACAGACATTATGCAAATACACAAACATCCCTGCCATGTATGACAGTTATTGGTGGGTGTGGTTATATCCCTTCTAGTCTAATAATTCATTTAGAATATAGGTGATGTTTTCCTCATCTTTTTTCATTCAAAGTATCCAGAATTGCACATAATTGCTTAGTAAATATTTGTTGAGTAAAAAATAAGTAAACATATCCTAGTAGATTAGAAGTCTAAATGGATAAGATGGAAAAGTCTTTAGGAAGTCTAAAGTTATAGACTTAATAAACCTAAATCTGTCTATTCCTGAGCACAAATCTGAAAACATTCACATTTTGGTATTTTGATGGCTTGAAAGCAAACCCTGGCACAGCACCCGTGCATCTAGATCTTCAGGACAGCTGGCACCCTGAATCAGGACAGTGGAAATTGGGGTGGTGACACCAGGAGACCCAGTGAGACAAAAGGAACAAGTGCTTCAGTTTGGTGGGAGAGCCTGTGCACAGCGCTCATCTTTATTCTGTCCAAAGATAGACTGATAATAGCTCAGAATGCCCCAGCAGGATAGACTTTCACCTAGCAGGATAGACTGTGTGACATAAGTGGGGTTCAGGCCCTGCATCCCATCCCGTGGGGTCCATGCCTGTTGTGGCTATAGTTATGGGAGCCCCTGGCCAGAGCCTCTTCATATCAATGCTCATGAAATGCTGTGCCAGGCCCTGGCCCTATGGGGCTGCTCTGTCCCGACACATGGGCCAAGTCAAGAACCCAGGCAAGAGAGAACTCATGACAAAGAATGTGAAAGAGTGTTTCCCATGTTTGCTCCTGGAATAACATGTTGCTGGCCATCCTACACTTGATTTCAGTAAGGCTCTAAAGTGTTGTGAGGCTGGGCATGGTGGTTCATACCTGTAATCCCAGCACTTGGGGAAGCCAAGGCTGGAGGATTGCTTGAGGCCAGGGGTTCCAGACAAGACTGGGCAATCTAGTGAGCCTCTGTCTCTTAAAAAGTGAAAAAACTTAGCCAGGCATGGTGGCATGTGCTGGTAGTTTCAGCTATTCAGGAGGCCGAGGCAAGAGGATCGCTTGAGCCCAGGGTTTTGAGGCTACAGTGAGCTATGATCATGCCACCACACTCTAGCCTGGGCAACAAAGCAAGATCCTATCTAAAAAAAACAAAAAAAGGAAAGCGTTGTGGATTTGGCTCACGCTCAAGGCTGTGGTGTTACACTGGGCTCACATGAATGCCCCCAGCTAAGCACAGAGTGAGCATTCTATAAATGTTAGCCCTTGCTGTTATATGTGTTCCGTGAAAAAACGCTCGAATCTTCTGGGCTAGGTATCTAGGAATGGTCTGGCAGTGGAGCTGGGAGGTGAACAATGGCATCTGCCCGTTGATCCCAGAGTTGGAGGGTGCTGAGCCCCTTGAACACACTGGCCTGAGTCCTGTCCTGCAGCCACAGATGCACTCCGGAATCTACCCCAGAGGGAGGCAAATGCACAGCCCGACTCACCTGGTCCAACTCCAGCCCTGCCCCAGCCCCTAGGACTCACAAGCAGGGAAGCCAGGGCTGTCAGTGCCGCTCTAGGTCAGCTCAGATCCCAGAGCGCCCTGGGCAGCCCTTCCTTCAGGTTTACACACAGAATGCCAAGCATGCCGGAGGATATACACCAGAGACTCCAGCCAGCCAAGTTGCCTGATTGGAATCAACCCCTTGGGAAGATGCTGACTTCCTCAGGCCACTTGTCAATTTGTTAACTATGTTTTTTGAAAAACGGAGGTTGTGATAATTGTCAGGAAGACAATGAAGACTTTCCTTAAACATGGAGAGTTGGCAGGTTCCTGGCTTCTGTAAAGCCGAAAGGGCTGATGATCTTAGCAATGCCCAGTCCCAGCAGGCCTGCAGCCTGGACTGGGAAGGAGCAGGGTGGACACAAGGAGGCTGTCTGTGAGCCACCACCCTGGACAAACAGCCCTGTAGCTGTATTCAGCTGAGAGACTCAGAATTTAGAATTTGTGGTCCTGTGGTCCTGCCTACAGTGGTCTCATTTCCTGAACGGAAACAGATTTGTGAGCACCATTTCTCGATGTGCTTAACTAAGTATATGTGTGGTTCTTCTGCTACACGGCAACCTGAAGATACCTGGCTTATCTGATACTTAGAAATATTAAATACATCTGATAGGATGTATATCACTAGGATGTATATCACTAGACCAGCTTCCTGAACCTTCTCCTGCTCCTCAGTTATATCTCTGGTCAGAGATCTCTTCTCAGAATCCTTCATGTGCATTCCACTCGACTGAAGAACCCAGGACTGCAGCGAGTACCGGGGGAGGAATTGCCACAGCTGGCATTCTCAGCCCATGCCCAGCAGGCAGCACAAGCAAGCCAGGGATTATGCCTGGCAGACAGGGAGGGAATAATCTTGCCTCTTCAATTGTACACATGTTCACTGAGGTTCTAGTATGTGCCAGGACCATGGAGTTTCCAGTGCTGTTCCCCATTTTCATTATATGCACAGTATATTAGGGGACCAGATGGGTAAAAAGGAATCAAAATATATGCAGTAATGTGGGCACCAGGGGCTACCTATGCAGCCAGCTACATCTGTCCAAGCAACGTTGGACAACAGAGGATTCAGCCAGAATCATTCACAGTCAGTAATCAATATAGTGCAACAATTTGGGTATTTAATGGCTATGGAAAGTGGCATCAGTGAGGTGAACAGATTAGCTCCATTTAGGGGGTTAGGAAGACCTCCCAGACAGGGCATTCTTGAACTGAATTTCAAAGGATGCCTAGGATCTTCCAGAGAGGAATCTGAGAGGTGAGAGGAACCAGGTCATTGTGGATGAAGCATTCTGCTGGTTTGAGAGTTCTCTGGTGGAGTGCGAGCATTGTGTGGGCCAGGCTTGGAGTGTGGCAGAGATGGTGTAGCAAGGGAAGGGTGGAGAGCATAGACAAGAAAGCACAGTAGAGGGTAGGTGGGACCATGTCTCAAAAGGTCTTTCTTGCTATGCCAAGAAATTTGGACTCTACTCTGGAAGCAGTGGGCAACAATGAAAAGTGTTTAAGCTGGAAGGTTAACTTAGAGCATTCTTAGATCTGTGTTTTGGCAAGATCCTTTGGTATAAATATAGAAAAAGACAAGGTTGGAGGTTAGGCAACCAGTTAGGAGATGACCATATAATAATAAAACATTGCAGGACACCATAGGACCTAGCCTGCTGTGGTTTGAATGTCCCCCAACATTCATGTGTGGAAATTTGGTCCCCTGTACGGTGACGTAGACAGGTGGGGCCCAAAGGGAGGTGTTGGGTTATGGAGGCGCCGCCTTCATGGATGGATGGACTTCATTACTGTAGGAGTGGCTCACTACACAACTTACTCTCTGTCTCCTTCTCTGTGCCATTCTGCCTTCTGCTGTGTCATGATGCAGCAAGAAGTCTCACACTAGATGCTCACCCCTTGACCTTGGACTTCCCAGCCTCCAGAACCATGAGAAATAAATCTCTGTCCTTTATAAATTACCCAGTCTCAGGCATTCTGTTACAGCAGTACAAAATAGACTAAGACACAGCTTCGTCACGGAGTCACATTCTAAGTAACAAAACACAACAACTAGAAGTTATGAAAAAGTAACTCCAGTCTTTCCATGTGCTTCCAAAAACTGTAAAGGGAATACAATTCAAAGCACAAAGGGACACATCTTAGCAGCTGTCCACATTCCCTGAATGTGAGGGGTTGGAGAGTAGAGACCCTGCCTACCTTATTTGTTCCTGTATCCGTCGTGTCTGGACTAGCATTCGGAGCGTGTAAGTATCTGCTGACTCCCCTCTGGAGCCTCTCACACTCCAAACCCAATTATTCCCACCCTCATTCCAGTTGGCCCATATTCCCTCTTCCTATTTTCTTTTCTTCGCACCAAGAAACCCAGGAACTTGCCTGGCAAGGTCTGTGCTCGGCATGGAGGCGGGTGGAAAGCTCCGAGGTAAAGATCTAATTGTTTGTGGAATAAGAGGCTGCGAACATTTAGACATAATGACTTTTCTCTCCCCCTCAGTTGGAACACTCCAGGCAAGAGACGACAAAGACCCACACTCAGGGGCTGGTAATGGGAGGACGGCAAGGGTGGCCAGGACCGATGGCACAGGGACAGCATCAACAGGATGACCACCCAGAGACCAGAGGGTCACTCTAACGAGAAGGAGCATGATTTATTCCCATGAATGTGGCCTCCAAAGTTAATGAGTTACTGTTTATTGCACTCATATTATGTGCCAGGCAGGACACTACACTCAGTGCCTTTGAGATTTGACATTGCAAAGTAATACACATAACCCCTGTGATGTCACTGTTACCTCCATTTTACAGATGAAGAAACTGAGGCACTGAGAGGATAGGTGACTTGCCTAATGTCACAGAGTGAGTAAGTAGCAAAACTGGGACTTCACCCAAATCTATACAGCTTCAGAGATCAGAACTGTTAAGCGATATTGTATTTGTCTGAGTTTACAAATACTGGTTTTTCATTAGGGAGAAAAATTAGAATCTGTCCTGGTATCATACATTTTTAAATATCTATTTTGCCTTCCTCATTGAAAAAAAATTTTAACCTAATTATTGTTTGGGTAAAAAAGAGAAAAGGAGAGAACAATGGTGTATAAGGTACTATGTTTGTGAGAAAGCCTGTCAGTGTGATTGCCTATTAGCTAATGATATCAGATAATTCTGTATCAGCCAATCAACAAAAATTTTGTGTGCACTTACTCTATGTTAGTATTGAATGGTTGTGTCCCCCCAAAATCCATAAATTGAAATGCTAACTCCCAGTGTGAGGATCTTGGGAGGCGGGGTCTTTGGAGGTGATTAGGATGAGGGTGGAGCCCTCATGAATAGGATTTGTGCCCTTGTAAAAAGGGCCCCAGACAGATACTGCACCCTCTCTCCACCGTGTGAGCTGCAGGAGCAGCTGGCAGCGTGCAAGCTGGAAGAAAGCCCTTGTGGCACCTGAGCCTGCTGGCACGCTGATCTCAGACTCTGCCTGCAGCACCATAGGAAATAACTTTTTGTAGTTTATAGGCCACCCAGTCAATGGCATTTTTAAAAAGCCAGCTAAATGTAGAAGTGGGGGCGTTGTAGTATGGCATTTTTTATAGCAGCCAGAGAACTAAGACCCTCTATTAAGAAATCTATACTAGACATTGAGAGAATCTTGAGAAAGGCAAAAAGAACCAACGCAAAATTTTGGGCCAAATGAGATTGCTATATTCCAGTAATGTTGAAAATCCATCGCCGGCTCATAAGCTTGGCTGATACCTTCTGAGCAGTGGCTGAAAGCATTCGTTTTTCTGCACTTGGACTGTGGGTGTATATTTATAACTCTGAAATGTTAAGAGGTACCATTGGTTCTTTTCTCTAAACCCCCATTTCCGGCTCTTGTTCTGCCATTCAATATGTGGCCATAGTTGGATCATTTCTTATAAAGAAAGAGAGGAAACCTCTAAAGAATAGATTGGAACATTGATCCAGTAACTCACCAGTGATGTTTTTCCTTGTAGCCTTTGCCTCGAAGTCCACGGAGTTTCAGCCAGACTTGGTGACTGTGCGGTGCCATTTGCTCAGCCCTTCCCTGGCCATATTCTCCCAGGAACCCTTGAAAGACCTGGGTCTTGATGTGCATAGACAATGAGCACTTTCTCACCTAAATCAGAGGAAGAAAAAAGGTTTTGGGGGAAAAACAATTCCTCTTGGTCATAATTCAAGGAAGAAGAAAACCATTAGCAGATATTTAAGTGCATCAGCATATTTGAAGTGGAGAAATAAGATTTTTAGTACATCATCTTTTAAAATAGTGATCCTTTTACATGCTTTAAGAGGTAATTTACGAGGTTTACTTTTACCCAATTTTACAATATGCAGGGTTGGAAAACAAGATGGAATAAATCATGTCAGCTCAAAGCAAAATAGCCAAACTTTATAAAAAGACTGCTATAATTCGGCTGTTCTAGGTGAGGGGTTTTAGCCAGTCCTCGTGAGAATGATAATAATTCATGCTGCGTGTTGAATCCGCAGAGGCACTAACTTTGGCTTTCAGCAATGGCCACACCCTGAAAAATATCCATTTGGTCATAAGAACATTTATGTTTTCTTTTCCTCCAAGCCCATAAGAATTTAATACTTAGCCCAAAGCAGAAAGAACTAGCTTAAGATCCCTAGAGCCCGAGACCCATCCACTTAGGGTGGTGACACAGGTAACAGGGAGAAATTGGAACTGGTGACATCTCACAGGCTTCAGTTATGTGGGCACCTCACCCAGCCCTGGCATGGAACCTCATCAACTCCTCTAAGACCATTGTCCTTCTGGAAGACAAAACGGCAAACGCCCTCTGTGCCGGCGGGGTGCACGCAAGGCTGAACGCTGGAGTGTGAGCCAGGGCAACTGCAAGTACAGGGATAAATTCTGGATTTTGAATCAGGCCCTACTACTGAGGCAATATTGTACATAATGCAAAAATAATCTATTTCAGGTCATTCTAGCAAGAATAGGAGTTGAGAATCAAGCAATGTTTTTCTGAAGGTTTTTAACTCTAATCTCCAAAGCCTGTGTTTCATGTCTGGGAAAAGTAGCTTATGTCTTTTTCTGAAAAAGATTTTATTTATTGCTCCAATTTGAATATTGCAAAAAAGGAGGAGACCCTGATAGCTCTGGATTATCTGCCAGCCATGATCCTTTTCTCCCAGGCTGTACTTTGGTCTGGTAGAGTTGTGATCTCAACCCCCAGGGAAGAGTCAGTGTCACTGGGATGGGTCTGTGAGAGTGTCACAGGGCTCTGCTGCCACCTGCAGCCTGTGCACACACAATGTCACATTCATGACAGCCGGATAGCAAAAGCACCTGCAGCCATCTGCCACACCAGCTCGGGGATCAAAGCTTTTGTTTTCTTCCAGTTAATCCTATGATCCCTAAATACCCTGTAGCTGGGCCCGCTCCTTCTACCTTAAATTGCACAAGAACTCTGGGGCTGTTCTTAGGGCTTTTGTTTTCAAATTTTGAGAATTGGGCAAAGTGGAAAGTCTGATCTATGCACTAACACGGGTGTTTTTGATTCTGCCATTTTGGAGTCACTGTTGAGTTTACGTCCTGCACAGTCTCATGGACAAGCATCTGCTGGGGTGGGCATGCCCTGATGGTCCAGAGCCCCACCCCCAGGAGGCCCCTATGTGTACTCTGAAGGTGCTGCTCTTTTAACCCAGCCACTGTCCCCGAGGCAGAGCTCCCTGTCTCGGTGGTTGACATCAAGAAAATTTTTAGCCGGGCGAGGTGGCTCACGCCTGTAATCCTAGCTCTCTGGGAGGCCGAGGCGGGCGGATTGCTTAAGGTCAGGAGCTCGAAACCAGCCTGAGCAAGAGCGAGACCCCGTCTCTACTATAAATAGAAAGAAATTAATTGGCCAACTAATATATATAGAAAAAAAAAAAAAACTTAGCCGGGCATGGTGGTGCATGCCTATAGTCCCAGCTACTCAGGAGGCTGAGGCAGCAGGATTGCTTGATCCCAGGAGTTTGAGGTTGCTGTGAGCGAGGCTGACGCCACGGCACTCACTCTAGCCTGGGCAAGGAGGCTAGACTCTGTCTGAAAAAAAATTTTTTTTAAAAAACACTAGCTAGATTTATTTTATTATTATTATGCTTATCACAAACAATTCACATATATAAAAGTAAACCTTATATAAATATGACTTAAAGGACAGTGAAATGAATATTTGAGTATGCACCACCTGGCTTAAGATATAGAACATTAATAATAGCGTTAAAGACCAACGTGTCTCCTCCTATCACATTACTATTCTGAATATTTAATGATTATTTTACCACATGAGCATGTATCCCAGAGTGAATTTTTATTTGGAATGTTTTTATACTTAGTCTAAGTGACATTCTGTGACCCATTTTATTTTTGTACTCAACTTTATATTAAAGATTATGAAATATACACGTCTTGTATACTGTAGTTAATTATTATTTTGGGGGATAGTAAGATGTGTAAATGCTCAGTTTTACGGTCAATTTTTTGGTAAGTGTACTAATGTGCACTAATGTACTATCCACCAGCAGTGTGTAAGCTGTCCTGCTAAATCACGTGGGCAATCACTGACACTTGGCACCATCTAAACTGCTGGACGTGGTGATTTTTATATATATCTATTAAATCAATTTTGTTCAACTATTTGTTCTTTTAATTTTGTCTGTTTGACTACCACCTACTAAGAGATGTGTGCTGAACTCTCCCACTCCGATAGTGGATTTGTTGATTTCTTGTCATAATTCAATGTTTGCTTTACATAGTTCAAAGCTGTTCATTAGATACATACAAGTTTAGAATCACTATAACTTCATATTGAATTGAAACTTTCATCATTACACAGAGACCTTCTGTATCCCTAAACATAGATTTTGTTCTGTTGTCTATTTTTTTTTTTTTTTTTTTGAGACAGAGTCTCGCTTTGTTGCCCAGGCTAGAGTGAGTGCCGTGGCGTCAGCCTAGCTCACAGCAACCTCAAACTCCTGGCTCAAGCAATCCTCCTGCCTCAGCCTCCCAAGTAGCTGGGACTACAGGCATGCGCCACCATGCCCGGCTAATTTTTTTGTATATATTAGTTGGCCAATTAATTTCTTTCTATTTTTTATAGTAGAGACGGGGTCTCGCTCTTGCTCAGGCTGGTTTCGAACTCCTGACCTCGAGCAATCCGCCCGCCTCGGCCTCCCAGAGAGCTAGGATTACAGGCGTGAGCCACCGCGCCCGGCCTCTGTTGTCTATTTTTATTTGATATTAATACAGCTATCCTACCTTCTTTTGAGTTAGTGTTTGCATGGCATTATATCTTTTTTTGCCCTTTTACCCTTAACCTGTCGTATATGTTTTAGATATATTTCTTATACACTGCAGATAGCTAAATTTAATTGTTTATAAAGTTTGAGTATGTCAACTGATATTTTTATATATTTACCTTTTTTGTGATTACAGATATATTAGGATGTGTTGCACCATCATATTCTATATCCTCAATTTGTCCTGTTTTTATTAATACTATTTATTTTTTCTCCATTCTTATCTTCTTTTGGATGACTGCATTTTTTCTTGCTCTATTGTTTCCCTCTACTAATTTGACCCTCAATTTCCATTATTTTACATTTATCAAAAACAAAACCACTTATCCTAGAATTCGAATACACATGTATTATTTAGAAATCTCAAGTTAATCACTAAATTTATCCTCCTTGGAAAAAAGTAAGAACTGGCTGTTTTATTTCAGATTATACCCACTATCTTTTATGTTATTTTTGTCGAGGATTATAGTTCTAATAACGTCTGTTTTTTAAGCCTGTGAATTCGACTATATTGTTACTGTCTTAGTCATTGTTTGGGGTCGCCCACATACACCATTTTCCTTGTTCCCCATTTCCTCTTGCATTTCAGACATTCCTTCCTTTCTTCTGGAATCACTGCCCTTCTAAAAGAAATACAAATTTTAGAAATTCCTTTAGTAATGACTTTTCATTGCAAACTGTAGTGTTTGGTTTTGTGAAACGTCTTAATTTACTCTAATAATTGAAAGAGAGGTGTAGATTTATAGTTACGTTTCCACAACATGTTGGTGATATTATTTCACTGTTTTCTGATTTTCACTATTGCTATTGAGAAATCTATTGTCATTCAAGTTGTTGCTCCTTTGTAGGTGATCTGTCCTTTCCATTTTTCTTTTGTGGCAAATAGTTTTGATATGCTATGCCTGGATATTGGTTTTGCTTTTTTATCCTTTTTAAGATATGTCACACTTATTAAACCTGAATAATGATATCTTCCATAAATCCTGGGAAATTCCCAACTCTGGTCCTTTTTGAAATATGATACTTACCCATTTTCTCATTCTAGAAATTATCATATAAAATTATATTAAAAATATAATAGGTCTTTTTACTATATTCTCCATGCCTCCTAATCTGTTATCCTTTCATTTCATTCCTTATTTGTTCAGATCTATCTTTCATTTGACTAATTCTCTCTTCATCTAATTTACTGTTTAACTTATTTATTGAGTCTTTAATTTCAATGTTTACAGATTTCAGTTCTATTACATTATTTTTCAAATCTGGTCACTTGAATGTCTTTATTTCTTTAAACATTTTATTCATGGTTATTTTGTGTTACATATCTTATAATGCAAATATTTGAAGCTCATGGGCAACTGAATTTATTTCTTAGCGTCCTTATTTATTTGCAGTCATAACATTTTGTTTCCTCCTGTGTTTGGTAATTTTGGAGGGCATATATAGGCTGATCTTAGGAGAAATTCTGACAGGTATGAGATAATGTTCTCCAGAAAGAATTTATGTTTACTTTTTCCTACACCAAAGGTTTCTATCATTTAGGATAACTTAATTTCTTTAGATTTCACCTGACTTTGTAGATGTGGGTAGAATAAATTCCAATTCAAGATCCTATGGTGCAGGAGAGATTATTTTTACCTGCCCAGAGCTGAGAAGGAGATAGGTTGCCTGCCTCTCTTTAAAGGCAGGTATATTTTTCTGCCGACTTTTCACTAGGGTGGGGCCCTTTTCGCAGGGTCCTGATTCAGCTGCCCACCCTGCGCACGCTGAGGTGTGCTCTCTCGGCCCCTTCTGCTAGGTCACCAGCATCAGTGTTCCATCCCGAGGCAGCCTAGGTTTCTCGCTTGCTTACCATTCTGCTGTCAGCAACTAGGTTTTTGTTCTTGTTTTTGTGGGGTGAGGGGTTGCAGGTGATATGCTTGCATATTTCCCTTAGTTTCTTGTGATCTTAGTAGTGCATTTAATGCATTTAAAAGTACATCTGTTGTATTTATCTTCTGGCATCGAGAAGTTTTGCTGCAGGAGGGGTTTTTAAAATGTCTTGTCTGCCACAGAGCAGGAAATGCAAGTCTGTGCTGCATTTTTTACCTGAACCAAACACTTAGCAAAAGAATCTCTGATCCACAAAACGTTAGGCCCTTTTTAAGCCAGGGACCCCAGCTCAGATTTCTTCTATTTTCACTGTGAACTCTCCTGTAGTGTCCTTGAGGGTCATCTCTTTAAAATGTCTTTTTGTTCAGTGCTGCTCCAGTTCCCTCTGACAAGGTTCCTTACCCTGAGCGGTTCAGAGTACAAGCTCTGGAAAAGGCTGCTTTGGGTTTAGTTTCAGCTCTGCCACTTGTAGGAGTAGAACCCTGGTCAATTTACTTCAATTCTCTAAGCCTCAGTTTGCCCATCTGTAAAATGGAGACACTAACAAAACCTTCTTACAAACTGCTAGCTCATGCTGGGAGAAATCATCCCAAAATACAAACCTTCCATCAGTGATTCAAGAGTTCAAATCAGTTCAGTCAGACACATAATCTGATTCCTGATAAGCTTTGTCCTTGATACATTTTAATGAAACACATAACTGGATGCTTTTATTAACACGTTTCAGCACATCAGTCCGACTTTGCAGAAGGAGAGAAACGGTGCGAGGCAAGTAGAAATTGGCTGTGCCGGTAGCCACACCCTGGATCAGGTCAGCACAGGACTACTGGGATTCCAGACTGCCCCTCGGTGTCAGGGGGAGACTACACGTGACAGGACTGCGGACATACTGGCACCTTGCACATCAGGTGGGGACCTCTGTAAGGCCGGAGCCCCCTTACTTCGCAGATGGGGAAGCTGAGACCCACAGAGGTCGGCGAGCTTGTTCAGGGCCTGTGTGCTACTGGCAGCGCCGGGGCTGGACTCAGCGTCAGCCTCTCCGCCGCTTCCCACGCCTGCTGCTCCTCCTTCTTTATTAGACACTAGACACTTAACCTATTTTGTGAGAACAAGAATTTAATAAATTATACTATAAATTTTGTTCTAATTTTTACATACCTTCTATGAGTGTTTTTATGTTATTATAATATGGTCAAGTTCCAAAATTAATTTATGTTTTATTTTCACTGGAGTGCCTCATATTTCCAGGTAGACAGTAGTCATGCCTGTTGCATTATTTAGGGTTCTTTGCTTGTACCTGATATAAACTCAACTCAAACCACTTAAGCAAAGAAGGCAGCATGTTGCCTCATATAACCAAAGAGCTGAAGAATAAAATTCCAGCGTCAGGCAGCGATGGAGCCAGGTGTTCAAAGGATGTCACCAGGAAGTTGTCCCTCTGTGTGGCTTGGATAAACTTTCCTCACCGTGAGCTCCGTTTGCAGGCCAACACTCTCTGTGTCATGCACGGCCCCAGCCAACTTAACATTGTCACAGCTCCAAGTCTAGAAGCAAGAACAGGCTTCCCTTTCCTGACAGGTCCAACTAATCCCCAAGTTCATTCTCTGTGCCTGGCTCTTGCTATTGCCGGCCGGGTATGTCGGGCACTGCTCCTGGGAACAAAGGAAGGGCCACTCACGGAAGCCACGTGGCTTGGGGAAGGAGCATGGTCCCCAAAGGAAAACCAGGACGTTGTCATGAGAAGGGGCAGGAATAGATGTGGGACAAGCACAGGTGACTGCCCCTAATATCTGCCACTTACAGTTCAGTGGGTGGCCAGTGTGCTTCATCATTACCCCAACCACGAGCACTTTGGTTACTTCCAGAGGAACCCGATGCTCTGCATTCAAACCCCACACCTGCCCCTCTTTTGCTGCAACCATAGTACAAATGTCTTCACCTAACTGCCTCAGTTTCCTCATCTGTAAAGTGGTGATAGCAATAGTTCTTGCCCACAGGGGTGTTAGGATTAAATGAGCTGATAATACATATAAAGAATTTATATCAGCCCCTGGCACATACTAAGCATCCAATAAACATTAGGTGCTGCTTCTCACTGTTATAACCAGATTTGCTAAAAAATGAAACATTTAATTTACAAAATTACTTTCACTCTCTATTTCCCTGGAACCTCTTTCTATAGATGGAATCACAAGGTCCAGCTGTGTTGGGAGCACTGTCAGACTATGCTCAGCACTTCTTTTTTATTTTTATTTTTTAAAAAATATTTTTAGGCCGGGCGCGGTGGCTCAAGCCTGTAATCCTAGCACTCTGGGAGGCCGAGGCGGGCGGATTGCTCGAGGTCAGGAGTTCGAGACCAGCCTGAGCAAGAGCAAGACCCCGTCTCTACTATAAATAGAAAGAAATTAATTGGCCAACTAATATATATATATATATATATATATATATATATATATATATATATATATATAAAATTAGCCGGGCATGGTGGCGCATGCCTGTAGTCCCAGCTACTTGGGAGGCTGAGGCAGGATTGCTTGAGCCCAGGAGTTTGAGGTTGCTGTGAGCTAGGCTGATGCCATGGCACTCACTCTAGCCTGGGCAACAAAGAGAGACTCTGGGTCAAAAAAAAAATATATATATATATATATTTTTAGTTGGCCAATTAATCTGTTTCTATTTTTAGTAGAGACGGGGGTCTCCCTCTTGCTCAGGCTAGTCTCGAACTCCGGACCTTGAGCGATCCTCCCGCCTCGGCCTCCCAGAGTGCTAGCCTCGTGTTCAGCAGTTCTGCAGGCAGTTGATGCCATCCCCAGGCAAGGCACCTGGCACTGGTGTGAGCCAAGTGGTCTCGAGCCTGCCAGTCCTGTCTGGAGCAAGCAACAAAACCACCTGGCACACATGTGTCAGAGGGCGTGCAGCCTGGGGTGGCCCGGCTGTCCCAAGGTTCCCATGTTGTCCCCATCACCGAACTGCTCCCATGCTGGCTTTTATCTACCTCCCCATGTTGTCAACACCTCCTGGGCTTGTTTCCTCCTTCTCCTGTCCCCTGGCTGTGAGCAGTAGTCACATGCTCACGCTGCTGGGAACTTCTCTAAATTCCTGGTGCTTTCTGACATTGAGCAACAGGGCCTTTCCTTTTTACTGACCTCCACCCAAAGGAGGCTCTGGACTAACTTTCATAACCAAATTGTAACTACAGACTCGGCTGCAGTCATTTCCTTTTTTTTCTTTCTCTCTCCCTCCCCCCTCCCTTCCTCTTTTTCTTTCTTTCTTCCTTGTTTCTTTTTCTTTCCTTTCTTTAGTTATTTCCTTTTCCTCCCTCCCTCTTTCCTTTCTTTTTCTTATTTTTTGTAGAGACAGCATTTCACTTTTGCCCAACCTGGTTTCCAACTCCTGGCCTCAAGGGGCCCTCCCACTTTGCCTCCTCAAGTGCTGGGATTACAGGCATGAGCCAGCGCATCCGGCTCTCTTTTCTAACAGCAATCCCCACTGCCCTGCTGATGCCATATTAATTATAAAGTTTTTCAGCAACAAGATGTTAAAAACCAGCAGTCAATGCAGCAGAGTGCCGGGTGCTGCAGGAGCTGATGAGACCCCAGCCCTCGAACTGCTAACGGTTTGCTGTGCAGGCAGAAATGAATGTCCTCAGCGCAGGTGAGGCCACGTGACAGTGCTGACTGCCAGGGCCATGGGCCTCAGGAACCCAGAGGGTGGTGAGAAGCCCTCCCCCAACTTCCTGCCCTCTCACCCACACAGGAAGGAGCCAGTGCTCCTGGCGGGCTAGAGAACCCGCCTCCAGCGCTTAGAGCTGCCGAGGGAGGCTGTGGGACTTCCTGCCTCCTGGGGGTTGTGCTGGAGTCCAGCACCCTCAAGGGCCTGGGATGAGGCTCCAGAGGGCGCAGGCTGGCCGCGCCGGCAGAGCCAGGGAGGAGCAGGGGTCATCAGGGAGGAGAAGGGAGAGCCTGTCCAGGGCATTTCTCCCAGGCTGCCTGGCCCCACCTGGCCTCCCAAACCTACGATCCCGATCAAGAGCCAGGCTGGTTTCTGCAAGCACAGGACCGGAAGAGAAACCAGAGAGCAATGAAGAAAACCCTGGAAAGGTCCAGGCGGTCAGAAGTCCACGCGGCTCGTGAAGCGCACGCCCAGCCAGCCCCTGCCGCCTGCTGCCCAGGGCCGGGCAGGAGGGCGCGGCCCTTGTGTCTGCGCTGCCTCGCCTGCGTCCCCTCTGCTCTCACGGAGCCCAGTCGGTTGGGGGGACCTGCCCTTGCCCGATCACCCTAGTGTTTGAAGTGGCTGCGAGAACGTCCTCATGTATTTCTTGTAGAAATAAAACTCCAGAGATTTTGTGAGGCGAGGTCTCACTCTGTCGCCCAGGCAGGGGTGCAGTGGCTCTTCACAGGCGCACTCACGGCGCCCTGCAGCCTCCAACCCGGGCCTCCAGTGATCCTCCTGCCGCAGCCACAGATTTTGCTAAAATCAGGAGAAAGGCAGGGTGTAGGGCACGGGCTCCACACTAGTCCAAGGGGTAGGGGAGGCTTCCTTAACCACGTGGCTTGGAGGAGCATGTGGGAAGGGTGAGGTGGTAACAAAACGGCCTGCCTGAGGGGCGGCCTTGGCCCAGCCTGCACCAGAATGGTGTGGGCGGGAAGAAGTCAGGCACCGCCGAGCACGGACTCTGAGGGCAGAAGCCGGAAGAGCCCACAGAGAAGGCAGGGCCACATGCCGCACCTGATGGACCAGCGCAAGGATTCTGGGCATTTCCTAGGAGCCAGGAGAAACCTTGGAGAAATTAATAAGCCTCAAGGGCAGCATGAGCAGATGTGTGTGTGTATGGATGTGTATGTATAGATGTGTATTGTGTGTATATGGGTGTGGGTGTATAGATGTGTATTGGTGTGTGTATGGATGTGTGTGTACAGATGTGTATGGGTGTGTGTGTATGGATGTGTGTATGTATGGGTATAGGTGTGTATGGATGTGTGTGCATGTACATGTATGTGTGGTGTCTGTGTATGTAGCACATGTGGTGTGTATGTATATTCCTGTGTACATGTACATATGTGTGGTGTATATGTGCTTAAAGCTTATGTTAAGAATTTTGCAGAAAATGGGATGTGGGGAAAAGTGGATGAGGGTGATTACTTAGGGGGTCCATGCAACAAGCCAGGCAAGCGAAGGCTTATCTTGGACTAGTGTGGTAGGACTGTCTGAAAATAAATTATCCATGAAGCTTGAACATAGGAATATGGACAGATATTAGACAAATATTAAAGTAAAGAAAAACTGCATGAATAGTGGTCAGAATAGAATTCAATATAATAAACTGATTATTGAAATGTTTGATCTGGCCATACAAAACTCTCAAGAGACTCTTTCATATACTTCATTACATGTTTCCAGTTTGCTATATTGTGACTTTATTCCATGACAGCATTTCCCTTTGTCTATGCTCCTAGTGTGTTGCTCACATGATGAGCACATGGCATAGACTTACTGCCCAAAGTACCATGGGGGCGTGCAGGAGATGGGCTCTTCCTTCCAGATGGTCTTCAGCCTCTGGGCCCACGCAGCCACCATCCCCTTTCTTTCTTCTTCTGATGCGATCTCAGGAGCAAAACTGATCTGAGCGGCAAGGACTTTAAATCCACAGAAGTGCAACGCACCATGCTATGGCCACGGGAAAGAAAGGAAATGATTAGAAACTGCACCTTTTACACACCCTTTGGTTAGATGATTAAAGCTACAAGGTAACTGAAAATGGAACTTCCCTATGACCTTAGGACATGGGGCTTCATGAGTAAGGTGCAGAACTTGGGGTAGCTGGAATTTCAAAATTCTATTCCTTTTTTGTTTTTTTTAAGATATGGGTCTACCTATGTTGCCCAGGTTGGACTTGATCTCCTGGGCTCAAGTGATCCTCTCACCTCGGCCTCCTGCGTAGCTGGGACTACAGGGACATGCCACATACCTGGCTTCCAAATTCTATTCTTATAATTGAGATTGACCTGCAATTGTTGCTACTGAATCGGACACTAAACGTCACGGTTTTGAATGACTGGGCAAATTATGGTACATTCATACTCTGGATTACTCTAAAATGAGGTTATTCTAGTTATAATGTGCCACCATGGAAAGTTATTCAAATGAAACGAAATGATATTTGTCAAATGAAAACAGCAACAAATTTTAAGCAGTATTTTTGGTGCAAAATTTATGTAAAAGGATAATAAACATAATAAAAATTATGTATGTAAGAATATACATGGGGTATAAAAAATAATTGTTAAAAGTGATTATTTCTGAGGTGGGGGATTAGGGGACTTTCTCTTTTTCTATTTCATATTGCCTCATTTTTTTGCTATGATACATACTTTTGCAAATTAAAACAATGTAAAGATTCTTTTGTTCCTTCTCCACTCCCACTGCTTCACTTGACCAGTCTTAAAAAAATAATAAATAAAAATAAAGATTTTAAAAGCAAGAAGAATTTGAGCATCACTATGACATGGAAGAGGTCGGCTGGCCTGTGGATAAGGGACCACTGTAAACTCTCTCTCCTTCAGGCGGGCATCACTGATGGGAATCACACGCTTTCTCCTTTCACAGAAGACCGCTTTTTACAGAAGTCTCGCGCTCAGCCCTCGGTGCCGCTGCCTCTAAACCTGCACCCGCGCCAGCCTGCCGGTCGGGTGGGAGTGAGAGGCCCACACGCTACTCTCTGTTTTTGTTCTCAGACCATATGACTTTATTACTGGAAACCAGCTAAAAAAATTATGATCATCAGGAGAAAACAGAAAATGGCTTGGGTAAATAAAGTAATATTCAGAAATCAACAGCCTTCATAAACCAAAGTAGATTAGAAGACAACTGCAGACGAGTCCCAGTCCTAATAGCAACAACGGCGGCAAAGGACGAGCTTCACTGCCTACAAGAAAGCCTTAACGTTCAGAGAAGACACCGGGGTCAACTTCTCTGATACAGAAAGGGTGCTGACAAACACAAATTTTAAAATGCCAGCATCCCGACAGGCACGTGGGCAGGGCTCTGGAGAGCGTTCACAGAAAAGGGACAATACCTACTTTTTAAAGCAAGCTCACTATCCCCAAATTCGAGTCCCCCTCCTACCTCGACAAACACCCCTTCCTAACAGCATGCAGGAACAGCTGCGCTTTAGGTTTCGGGTCTTCCAGGGTCCCTGACCTGGAGCCTGCACCCCCACCCCTGCCCCTCACCAGGGGGCTTCATGGACCCCCGGCCTGGCTGCCCTGCCCTGCCCCCTGGCAGACGGCTACCCCTGGGGTCCGGGCAGCAGGGACGCCACCTAGGGGGGCAGGCCTGGGATGGGGCTGGGAGGTGGCTCCACGGACCGCTCGGCCCTGCGGGGCCGGCATGGCCAGCAGAGGCCAGCGTGAGGCCATCCAGAATGCAGGGCCTGGGTGCCTCCTGCTAGGTGCGAGGAAGGCACCGCCTTCACCAGGAACCGCCTCAGCCACGTGGATAGCTCTCTACCTGGTCGCTGGGCCCGCGACACACACAGGGCCACCTGGGGGCATTTTGCACCACGGGGCAGACATCAGCTAAGCGGGCTTGGCTTAGCTTCTGCCCAAACAGTATCAAAGGCTATGATTATGACATGTCCCTTCCCTATTGGCCAAAATTGTGAAGGACAAAATGTTCTATGATTTTTTTTGTACCCCCAAAAATGGAGTCGTCAAAACGGTGTGGAGCATCAGGCTTACATCACATCTCATCTTAGCCCTCGGGGAGCTGACAGCGTGTGTACATCATGCGTGTGCGCGCATGTGTGTACATCATGCGTGTGCACGTGCGTGCACAAGTGCGCCGGGCCAACGCGGCAAGGGAGCCAGGCGCAGCTAGTCTACCTGGAGCGGCCACAGGAAGTATCGAAAATCTCCGCTGACTCCTGCCTTCGAGTACATCTCGGCTGTGCCTCCCGTGGTCAGGGACAGGAGGGCTAATTTATCCTGCAGGGGAGAGCAAAGGCGTCCGTGTGGGCTCCCGGGGAATGGAAATGCTGCTGTGACTCCACACGAAGCCCTCTCGTGGCCCGCAGGGAAGATGTGAGGTCGCTGTCCTCTGGGGATGGACAAATGGGACACCCCACCTCCAGCAAGCCCGCCCTCTGGTGACAACTGCACCCCAGGAGGGTGCGGCCGACAGTCGGAGCCAACCGACCAAACAAACGTGGCAGCTCTAACACTCGGGTTTCTGGCAGAAAGCAGGTCTCAGGGATGCCATGTGTGAGGGGAACAGGACGGGGGGGGGGGGGGGGGGCGCAGTGCCCGGCACCCGGGGCCAATGGCAGCGCCATTTGTGGTCCCAGACAGATCTTTGTTCCTCAGTCTGTTTTCCTTACATGCACCTATTTTCTGAGGCTTTTAGAATTTAAAAAATACATTTCTTTTAGTAAGACATTCACAGCCACATGTGCTGTGCATCTACCGGGCTCCACGCACCCCTCGGCCTGCAGTGTGGGTGTCATGTCATTCTGTGTCACAGGAGGCACCTGGAGCTCAGGTCATGACCTTGTGTGAGGTCAGGGCTGGCTTTTGCCACAGAGGAGATGCCCTATCTGGGACTGGCGGTGGCTGCTGTGTGGCCCACGTCAAGTTGCCTACTGCCACTCTCGCCCAACCCCCGCCGAGCCCCTTCTTTGCCACGTATCTGTAGCTCTCACTAGACGAAAACTCCATGATTTCAAGAATGACGCTTTGCTCATCTGTGTGCATCACATGGTGCTTTGACATGGTAGGTGCCCAACCGATATTTGCTTAAAAAATAAAAGGAAACTAGAAGTTCAACTTGACAGATGCCCCCACTCCCCAACTCCAGCAGCCTGCAGTGATCCTGATGCCAGAGCACATACCTTGAGAAAACCGGCGTCGTAGAACTCGGGAATGTCGAAGGCAAAGCCCTGGCAGAGCACCCTGTCCATCCAGCCCTTGAGCACGGCCGGCACGCTGAACCAGTACAGCGGGAACTGTGGGAGGCACGCGGGGAAACCCATGGTGCCGCTGGCCCCACTCAGTCTATCTGCAGACTCAGAACGAATCCCGCTGTCCTCTTCCCGGGCAGCTGGGCAGGGGAGGGTGACCCACACGCTCAGTCTGAGAGGCACAGTGTGGATGGGGGTGGGGTGGAATTGACAATGGTCCTGGTCTCTGCTGGGTGGGTCTGAATGCCCCACGACAGCCCCTGATGCTGGTCCCTAGGCAGGCAGGAAGGGGTGAGGAGCTCTGTGGGACGGGACACTGGCTTTGGGGCAGCAGTCTTTGTGACCGAGACAACCAAGAAGAATGGTGTGGGAAACAGCGTGCCCCTTCCCAAGCCTGGGGTGAACTGGGGGTAGGTGCTAGCACCCGGGAGGCAGACTGAGTCAGGCGCTGAGCAGCTGCGGTTTTGACACAAACCAAAGCCTTATGCTCAGATTCCACACACCAGCAGTGAGATCTCCCCAAGTCCACCTGGGTACCACAGAAGCCCTAACATCATATCCAGTGGTACAGTCTAGGAAGGGAAATAAACACAGGTAATCAACAGTTACCAAAAGTGGAAGCTCACGTTTCATGTGATTTCAATATAAATCAAACTCAGGACCTGGCAATGAAATCCAAGCTCCACAACCTACTGCTGTGTGATGTTGGCACGTTACTTGACCTCTCTGTGCCTCTTTTTCCTGATTTGGCAAATAGGGATACTAACAGTTCGTAGCTCACAGCATTGTGGTGAGGAGTCAAGGACACAATAGTGCGTGGAACAGAATGCCCAGAGCATAAATGCTCGGTGAGTGGTGGGCTCTGCTAATAGCAGTAGTAGTGATGAATGACATTTTTACTAGTGTCGAATGAAAAAAATAAGCTTACAATGCAAAATCTCTGGACAAACTATCAAAACAAGAGGGAAGGCAAGGGGAGAAGAGACATGAAATGAGGTGGAACAAAAGAAAGACCATTAGAGGAAAGTGAGATGTTGGCTTACTCTAGCCATCCAGTTATAGAGTAGAGTAGGTGGCGGAGGGAGAAGTGGGCCTTGTGTGGTTGGCCAACACCAGGGGGACAGGAGGCCAGTGAGAGAGTGACCACAGCTCTGCTGGGACCATGTGGCTCAGGACACAGGCCCATCATCCTGGCGTGACTATTAAGGTGTGCATGATGAACTGCATGGTCACTTAGTTCTAAGAAACTGTGGGTCTGCCTGTGTGTGTCAGGATGAAAGAACATCCTGCACTTGGGCCAGATTAGTGGCTCAAGGTGGCTTGGTGAAGAGAGGGCTGGTGTCAGGAAGGGGTGCACAGAAGCAAGCCTGGGCAAGGGTGAAGTGTCCCTTCCCCGGCACACACGGGCTGCTTTTGTGAAGGGTTTGGGAACCGAGACAACCTCTGCCTTGCACAGAGATGAGGAGCTCTGCACCCACCATAAGGACACTGGTCTTCTCCCACCTGCCTGCCCTCAGGCAGGGCTGGGAACAGAGGCCCATCAGATCCCTTGCTTTGAAACTCTGGATCTGGGGAACCCAGTCGCTGGCTGCTGGAGACAGAGGACCAGGGTGCAGGGAGAAGCAGATGGGAATGTGAAGAGGAAAGCAGAGGTGCTCCTGCCTCAGGGCCATTATCCCCAAATCCCAGCCACAGCTCTGTCCTTGGGGTCCAGGAGACCCAAGAGACCAGTGCCCTTATGATAAACTCCCCTTTCTAACTCGACTTGGATTTCTGTCAACCCGATTCCCTCAAAGAGCACGTGTTTACATGGCTGCCAGGCTTACGGTCACATCCATGACTGCACGAGTCCTCCTCCGGGTGGCAGGAAGTGGCCTTAAGGAGTCAGCCTTCCTAGAGGCTGTTTTGTGGGGCAGTTCTCTCCTCCTTGTGAACAAATACTCAGAGGGTGGCGGGGGTTCAAGAAGGTGAAACAACCAGCGAGAGAATGGAAACCAAAGATTTTCCTCTTAACGAGCAAACTATTTAAGGCAAGAGTTGCATTTCGCCGGGATGACCCTGCTAAACACTTGTGTAGGGAAATTGGCATGTCTGGGGGTGGGGACTGCAGGAGAATGGAAGCAACAGGTCCAGCGGGACCCAGACATTTTTTTGACCACTGGGATAATGGATAAATCCTTCATTTCTATTTACATGGGGTCAGGATTTTGGGTGAGTGATACTGGCTACATAGATCTTTTTACCCAACTAGGTAAACTAGTGTTGTAAGCAGGTAAAGTGTTACAACTGGGTTATAACACTCAAGTGTGCAAATGTGCAAAAAACATTGATACCACTTCTAGGAGGAGCCTCACACTCAATATTTGGAAAGAGTTTGTACATAGGATGAGTCTGATTTACTATATTAATTACTGGAAAAACAAACCTGAAATATCACTAGATCAGCTTCCTGAACCTTTTTCTGCTCCTCAGTGATGTCGCTGGCCAGAGACCGCTTCTTGTAGGCTTCATAGACTTCCACCCCGTAATTGAACAGCTCGGGATTGGAGAGAGCACCTGGGGAGGAAGAGACCGAGCATCCTCACTGGCAGGGCGTGTCTGCAGCCCGTCCCAGCCATCCCACTAGTGCTGTGTGCGCCTGGGCTCCTCCAAGCACGGCACACACTTCTTCAACCCAACCAGGAGCCGCACCCTGGGGCAGGCCTGGGAAAGAGAAAGAGCCTAGGACGGCCACAGATTGAGCACTACTGAGTAGGTACTTAGAGAAAACTGGACCCATACCTCACATCATACACCAAAATAAATTTGAAATGACGAGATATTTAAATTTAAAAAGTAGACCCTGATCAAATACTAGGAGAAACTATAAAACTTTTAAAAATATAATCTTAGAGTTTATAGAAATATGACATAAAATCCAATGATCATAGAATAAAAGATGGATCAAAAGTCAACAAAGTCAATAAAACCCTACATGGAAAAAAAGCATAATAAGTAAAGTCAAAATTTTTTTAAAAACAAGCAATTTAAATAAAAAGTATTTACAATTCATATCCCACACTACAGGCTAATTTTTAAATATATAAAAAGCTCTTTAAAATCGATCTGAAAAAGACCAAGTCTAATAGAAAAGTGAATAAGAGATAAGAAAAGCTATTTCACAGGAAATAAAATATTTAATACATTAAAATATTAATATTAATCAATATAACATAAAATACTGCAATACTAAACCTCACTTATAATGAGAAAAGATCAATGAGAACTATACCAGAGACCATTATTCACTTGCCAGACCAGCAACTGGTAAAAAAGTGGTAATGGTATTGGTGACGTGAGCAACGAGCATGCACAGACATTGCTGGTGGGAGTGTAACTGGCACGACATTCATGGAAAGCAACTTGATACTGCCTATGGAAATTAAAAACACACATTTCCTTTGACCAGCAATTCCATTTCTAGATGTACCTGTATGCATAGGAAAACACATATGGCCATGATTATCTATTGTAGCCTTGTTTGTATCAGCAAAAGATCAGAAACACCTTAAAACATACTTTAGTAGGGGCTACTCAAACTATGACAACACAGCCATACAAGGGAAGACTTTGCAGAGGTAAAAAGGAAAGCAATGTGAAAAACAATGAGTATAACATGCTACCATTTTTGTAAAAAGCAGACAGAAAATGAAGAATCCCCTGATTTTCCAATTTGTTGGCATATAGTTGGTTCAGAATAGTCTCCAGTGATTCTTTGTATTTCCCTGGTCTCAGTTGTTATGTCTCCTTTTTCCTGTATAATTTTCTTCTGTCTTTTTTTCTTAGTCTTGCTAAAGGTTTGTCACTTTTGTTTATCTTTTCAAAAGCCAACTTTTTGTTTCATTGATTTTGATTCATTCTGCTGTTGAGAGGCTCTAAATGAATTTTTCAGTTCATTTAAAGAATTTCTCAGTACCAAGATTTGTTGAGTGTTTTTTATTATTGCAATCTCTGTTAAATGTGTCTGACAATTTCTGAATTGCTTTTCTGGGTTATCTTGGAAATCACTGGGTTTCCTTAAAACTACTCTTTTGGATTTTTGGCAGAGTACTGCCATAGGGTCAGTTGCTGGTTGTGTTGCGTTGTGTTTGGGAAGGTCATGGATCCCTATTAGCTATTGTTTTTGTGGATATGTGGCCATGTCTTTGCATTAAATGATTATTTATTTATTTATTTCGGTCTTCCCTGTCTGGCTTATTTTGGTTTTTATTGCATGTGTTTGCTAGAGATTCTTTGTCATTTACCTATTGAATTTCTTTTCTTCCCCCCACTAGGTTGCTGCCTCCTTTTCAGCACTAGATGGTACCTTAAGCCCAACTTTGCCTCAGCTCGAGTAAATGGTCTAAATGACCGCCCTGTCTCAAATGGGGAAGTCCCAAAGGGGCTATCCTGGAGTGCGGGAAGGCGGGCTAGGGGTTCCCACCCAAGGGACCTATGGAACGAACCTCCTCCAGCGTGGTGCTGAACAACCACTCTGATTTGGCGTCTCCTTTGGCCAAGGTACAGAGCAGTCTCCAGGGCTGGGCGTGGCGGTCCTGCCTCCCCGCTTGTTTCTGGCTGTTTTCAGGAATAGTTGTCCCTTCAAGCACTCCCAGTGCTTCCTGTGGGGTGAGGCAGGGACAGGCCTCCTTTGAGGGAACCCAAGATAATGGGGAAGCTAGTTGTCCACCTAGATCTCACATTTTCCAATGCAGAAACCGTGAGTTGGAAGGGAAAATTTCCACGTGCTTGGTGCTGGGCATATTGGGAACAGGGTGTCACAGATATGAAAGTCCAATTCTCTTACCATCTGCTTGGAGTTTTTCACCTCTCTGTGGCCCTGGGAGCCATCTCATCCTCATATTTGATGAGATGGGATATTGCTCATCTGGTATATTGCTGGGGATAATCTCAGTGCTATATATATATATATATTTTTTTTTTTTTTTGGCTTTCTGTGGGGGTAAGGGGAGTGAAACCAGCTTGCTTTTAGCTGCCCTTTTGGAATCAGAAGTCAACATGTTTTTAATTAAAAAACACAAAGAAGAAAGTTAAAAAAAAAAACAATAGAGCTGACCCGTGACTCACCAGTGATGTCGTTCCTCGTGGCCCTCGGCTCGAAGTCCATGGCATACAGGTCGGACACCGCGACCACGCAGCCCTGCCTGCGCAGCTCGTCCACGGCCACGTTCTTTAAGGTGCCGTTGAAGGACCGGGGCTCTTGGTGTGCATAGACGATGAGCACTTTCTTACCTGCATGTACAGAAGAAACAGTTCCCCTTGAAGAGCAACTTGTCTATGTCAAAATTCAATGAAGACTAAGATGAAAATTAAATGTCTCAGTGCATTATGGTGGTTGAAGCAAAGAAATACCAATGAGTGACAGTTTTAAAGCAATGGACTTTTTATCCCGTTATACCCCAGCTCAACATTACTTGGCTTTACTAACACATGAAAATACAATGGACCAAATTATGTCTCCTCAAAAATACCACCACTAAATTCTTCAAAAGACTGATCTAATTTGTTTATCCCCTGTGAAAAGGGTTAGGCCTGCATCCTAACATCAAAATTAAAAAGCTGCTGGAACTAATCTTCTATGCAACCCTACAGTGGCAGGCATCAGCTTTCGGTCTGGCCCAGTCTGTTTCTGCCTCCTCCACATCCATCACAATCTGACACTTAAACAAAGCCAGAAGAATGGAAGCCCTGGCTCCCACGGGAAGGCAGGGCTTCCGCGGGTGCGTCTTTCAGCGTAGAGGCAGATGACAAGTGCAGGCACTGGCCGTGTCACCAGCACTGGGAGCCCTGGAAGCAGAGTTTTCCTCGTTCAGAAGAGTCTGTGAGATCATGTACTGATTTTTTCCTGGAGGCAGCTTGGTGATTTGCTTAATGAAATTTACCTGGTAACATCTAAGAGGATGTTAAACTCTTGATTTAAAATTTTCAGTCTAGGACCTTAAAGAGAAAATACACATGTTTGAAGCAAACAGTTTCCAGGGCATTCAGCCGAGTGTAAAGGTTGAATTCCAGGAGTTAGGTTAATAGTTAACATTTCGATTTTGCTTTCTCAGACTCCTAAGTTACAAAGCAACTCTACTTTGGGGCTTAACAGGAAAATGGATACAAATGAAATACCCATAAAGTTTCTCAACTGGGGACAGTGTTGCCTGTCAGGGGACATTTCTCAACATCTGGTGACAGTTTTGGTTGTCACAACTGGTGTGGGAGGAGTGCTACTAGCATCTGATGGGCAGAGGCGAGGGGCACCGCTAAATGTCTCACAGTGCGTAGGCCCGATCCCATGATGAAGGATTATCTGGCTCATGATGTCAACAGTGCCAAGGTCAAAAATCCTAATCTACACTATAATATATAGAATAAGGTAAATCTGTGTGTTCGATAATGAAAGGATTTCCATGTTATATTGCTGAATGAGAAAAATGAAGTTGCAAAATTGTGTGTGTGCGTGTGTGCGTGCGTGTGCGCATTATAAGCAATCACAAGAGTAAAGAAGGAACCACACCAAGTTTTTGACCAAGGGGGGGTCATCCAATCAACAACTACTTTGGGGCAGCATGTCCCAAGGGTGATTTCAGGGACAAGAGACAGAGAGAAGACAGGACAGGAAGGCTCCACATTTGAGGAACTTACATTCTGGAGGGGATGAAATGGACAACAAAACAAGTGAGAAAAATTCCAGATAGTGGCCCATGTAATAAAACAGGTTTATATACTTCCATGTGGTTTGGATTTTTTGTAACAGTTTATAACAATTTTTTATAAATTGGATTTTTTCAATTTATCATGAAAAGTCTGCGTCCCCCATGACCACTGGTCACCTGCCATGCTGTGGTACTGCGGATCCTTCCTCTCTGACTGAGTGGGTGGCCCGGGCTTCCAGCTGCGGTCACTCTCCTCAAGAACCCAACAATCTGGAAGAGAAAAGGAACCCAGGGAGGTGGCTGTGCCATGGCTCGGCCCCACCGCAGGTTCCTGGAGGACATGCAGATGCATCAGTGAAAAGGCATCTCAAGATAGGCAAGGAATCCTCCGGAGACTGAGGCCTCAGAGCACAAACCATGCAGGATGTCAAAACCACTCCTTTATTTGTTTGAGGGAACTCAGAACCTTCTGTGAAGGCAGCCATGGAGAAGAGGACCTGGGAAACAAGCCGGGTAGGAAGCAGGAGCTGTACCTCCTTGGCCTTCCTGCATCCCTTAAGCGTCCCCTTCAGATGGCAAGTGGAGCCGGGCAGAGGAGGCTCGAGGTGCGAGCTGCCTCCCTGCCCGAGCTGCCTGGATGCCTCAGTAGTGTTGGAGACACGAGCGGATGGGAGTGGGTGTTGCTAGGCCTCTTCGTCACCTGAAATAAGGGGAGTTGGTTTCGACCTGGTTTCCCGCCGGAGGTGTCAGAAGTTCCTCCAGGGAGGCAGTGTAGGCCAGTGGACACCTCGTTGTCAGATGGGCTTGGTGTAGGCTCCAGCTCTGCCATCTGTAACTGTGGCCCTGCAGCGCGTGCCTTCGCCTCAGCCTCCTCCTCAACAGAGTCACAGCATGGCTCTGATGGAAAGAGACGGTCCGGATGTGTGGTGGCGGGCACACAACAGGGCTCTGGGAAAATGTGAGTTTCCCCTTGGGGGCCTCAAAGGCTGTGTTGTCACCCCCCCGTAGCCATCTCTGAAATAACTGGCTTCCTTCTGAGAGAGACTAGATATTTCTAACAAACCTATTCTGGTTGCTGAAAAAATAGCTCAGATAAAACTCAACACCAAAAACCAAACAACTCAATTTTAAAAAGGTCAAAGGAACTGAATAGACATTTCTCCAAAGAAGATATACAAATGACCAACAAGCATGTTAAGAGATGATTGACATCACTAATCATTATAGAAATGCAAATCAAAACTACAATGAGATACCACCCTGTACCCATTAGAATGGTCACTCTCAAAAAAACAGAAAATAACACTGTTGATGAGAATGTGGAGGATTGGAGCGCTTGTGCACAGTTGGGGAAGATGTGAAACGGTGCATCCACTATAAAAACAATACGGAGGAGCCTCAAAAAATTAAAATGAGAGTTACCATACAATCCAGCAATTCCACTTCCAAGTATGAACTCAAAAGAATCGAGAGCAGAGTCTCAAAGAACCGTGTGTTCGCTCACATTCACAGCAGCATTCTTCACAGCAGCCAAAATGTGAAGCAACCCAAGTCCATCAATACATGAAAGGATGAGCAAAATGCGGTCCATCCACACAATGGAGTATCATTACTCCTTAAAAAGGAAGGAAATTCTGACACAGGGGACAACATGTACGCGCCTGAGGGCATCTTGCTCAGTGAAATAAGCCAGACACAGAAAGATAAATACCGTGTGATTCCATGTATACCAGGTTCCTAGAGGAGTCAAATTCATAGAGACAGAAAGCAGGATGAGGGTTTCCGGGGCTTGGGAGTGTGTGTGGGTGGAGTGAAAAGTTAGTGTTTAATGGATACAAAGTTTCAGTTTAGCAAGATGAAAATAGTTATGGAGATGGATGGTGGTGATGATTGCCATTATGAATGCACTTATGCCACTAAACTACAAACTTAAAAATGGTTAAGATGGTAAAATTTTATGTTAGGTGTATTTAACCACAATAAAAAAATTGGGGAAAAACCCAAACAACTCAGAGCATGTGACTGGGGCTGGTGTGAAGACACTGCATGCTGCACACTGTGTCCGACAAGTCTACCATATCAGTGCATCTTTATGGGATACAAAAAGAACAGAGAGATGCAGAAGTTGAGCTTATCCCATGCTACAGCGGGATCCTGGAGCCCAGCCTGCTCCTACCTCCAACTGTCCAGACGCACAGTGCAGGGCTGGGTCTGTAGAACACTGCCAAGCAGCGAGGGCTGCAGAGCAGTGGGCTCCACCAGGTGGGTGCCCTGTGTACAAAAGGAAAAGAGGCTTCCACCATCCTGGCTGGGGAGCTAAGTTGGGGGGCAGGCCTGGGACTTACAGAGTGGGGTGCTGTCACCGCTAAGAGGGAGCAGACAGCTCTGGTTGCTCCAAACACCCTTACATCCCAAAGGTGAGTTAAAGTCCTTCCCCATTCACCTGACTATTGACTGCCGCTCTGGCTACCCAGCATCCCTCCTCGTTCCTCAGGAACAGAGCCGGAATTCATTCAAGGAGCCAACGTGCCCTGGTGAAGACCACATTTCCCCAGCCTCCCTTGCAGTCAGTGGTGGCCAGTGAGGTGTGAGCAGAAGTCATTAGGTAGGGCATCTAGAAAATGTCCTTAAGGAGCTAACTCAGCTGGAGGGTGAGGGGAGGTGCCATTTTGGCCCTTGTCACTGGCCTTCCTCCTAGCTGGACTACGGTATACGAAGGCACAGTCAGTCATCCTGGGAACAGAGGCTATACACGGAGGATAGGGAGCAGAAATACAAAGGGAACCTGGGTTCCTGATGCCTTACTGGAGAAGCAAGATGGTTCTGGAATACCAACCTCCAGATATTTTTGCTTTGGTTTCTTTCATGCAGGAACATCTGCAGTGGCTTTTAATCTGTGGGGAGGGTCATGGACTGTCTCTTTGGAACTACATAAGCCCTCAAGGTACATGTTTTGTGTCCAAGCACTTCAGTGTGTTCAAGCCCTGTGTCATGAACTTGCTACATCAGAGCACAGGTGAATGTGGGAGAGGTCACATTCATTCATTCAAAGTTCAGGGGGTTTCTATTCTGACAACAGCAACACAATGGTGAACCTAAAGCTGGGCAGTGAGGAAGGAAAGAAAAAAGAAAGCGTATGATGACAGATGGTATTGTTTGAAACAAAAAGTTGCAATATAAATCACAACGAAAAATACTATGTCATTAAAACAGAAGAGTTCACCTGATCGAGGATATGGCCTTTGGATTTCAGACATTTGCTACCTCTTGTAAGTCCAGGGACCTGTGCTACCCCTGCTTTTGTTAGGGACCGACCTTCCACAGCCCCACCGGACAGAAAAGCAGAGACATCGAGGATGCAATCACACAAGAGGAGGTTTATTTTCTGGCTAGCCAGGGTCTAAGCCCCAGAGCACCAACGCAGTGGCCACTCTTGCAGGCAAGGACCCCGACCTGAATTGCGGGGTGCCTTTTATCCCCCCCCCAAAGGGCCCTAGCAACGCACAAACTAATCACACGCTGGTCATGAGCTGACCTTTGAAGTGATTAATTTCCTTAGTATTCTGCGCGATCCCTGCGCATCCCACCTCCCTTTTGCCTTTCTTCACAACCCAAGAGATAACCGGAGGTATGAGTATAAACAGATGTGTGCTGTTCGCTAATTGCCTCACCCTACTTCACACGAAGGGGGGGGGGACTCTTTTCTTGTTGTGCCACTGAGACGCCGCCGAGGCTCCATCGAGGCGCCCCCACATTTCCCCCTTTCCTTTACATCGCCGACGAGCACTCTTGCTCGTCTTCTGGGTAATGTATAAGTTCTGGGTCTGCATTATTTGTCCCGAGTCTTTGATATTGCTGTTGCAGCACCAGAAGCTGAACAGCACTGACCCTGTCTCTTACAAATCTTATGAGTTTGTTTAATATGCAGGGCCCAAATGTCAGGGCTAAGAGTAAGATCACCAGTGGTCCTACAAGCGCGGAAATCAGGGTAGTCAGCCAGGGGGAACTATTGAACCAGGACTCAAACCAACCTGTTTGTTCTTCGTATTCTCGTTTGCGACGAGCAAGCCCTTTTCTTACTTTGGCCATGGACTCTCTTACCACTCCTGTGTGGTCGGCATAGAAACAGCATTCCTCCCGGAGGGCCGCACATAGCCCTCCCTGTTGCAGGAACACCAAGTCTAACCCTCTCCGGTTTTGCAAAACTACTTTCGAGAGGGAGGTTAAAGACTTTTCTAAGTGTGAAATTGAATCTTCTATCCTTGCAATATCTTTATCAACAGCTGCCCTCAGAGTATTAAACCCTCTTTGCTGCATTGCCAGAGAAGAAATACTAGTTCCTGCTCCTATTGTCCCTAAGCCAAAAAGAGTAGCCAGGGTTATGGCTGTGAAGGGCTCTCTTTTTTTTTCAAAAATTAGGTTGGTGACTCTTCGCCCTACTATGCCCTCATACATTATCTCCTCAGTGTGGTATATTATTTTTGGGAACACTAACACCATTATACAGTAATCTTTAGACCCATGTAAGGTTATGGGGTTGGTGGGGGTTTGGGGCAGTAAGTACAGCTGTAGGTCTCTATCCCAAAAACATTGGACCAAAAACACAACATCCCTAAAACACAATAACCAACCCCCCACCGCGACCCATCCATGTTTGTCACCCAGTCAATCTTTAGATGCCACAACCCCAGTCCAAGTCTGTGTCAGCGGTCCTGGGCTGTCACTGCCACTCGGGTCAGTCTGGTCTTCAGAGGATTCTTCGGGTCTGCAGTTGCTTTTTATACTGGTCCTGGCACCGCTCCTGGTCTTTTTTTATTAGCAAGTCTCACGTGGGAGCGGTGTATCCAGGTCGCTACTATTCTATCAACCTTAAGAGCAGTGGGGGTAACAAGAATAATTTGATAGGGGCCCTTCCACCTCGGTTTCGAGGGTTCTGTTGTTATGCCGTTTCACCCACACCCAGTCCCCCGGCTGGTGTGGGTGAAACGGTGTCCGGCACCCTCCTCCTCAGGCTGGTAGATAGCACGGAGGCCCGGCCATACTTGACTGTGGACACGTTGCAGAGCCTGCACCGCTTGTAACACTTCTTTGGGATGTCCCAGAAGAGCCTCAGGGCTCATCCTAGGAACTACAGGAGGGGGTGTGCCATACATGATTTCAAAAGGGATTAAACCCAAGTGATAAGGGGTGTTCCGGGCTGGGAACAGGGCGAAGGGAAGGAGGGTCACTCAGTCTCTGCCAGTCTCCAGGGCCAATTTAGTCAGGGTCTCCTTTATTGTTCTATTTATTAGCTCTACCTGCCCAGAGCTCTGGGGATTATATGCACAATGTAATTTCCAATCTATCCCCATAGCCTGGGCCAGCCCTTGACTAACCTGACAGATAAACGCAGGCCAATTATTTGATTTTATCTCTTCCGGCAGTCCATACCTGGGGACTATTTTTTTCAATATTTTCTTAGCTACTGTCAAAGCTGTTTCTCCTTTCGTAGGGAAGGCTTCTACCCATCTGGAAAACGTATCTACCATGACCAGTAAATATCGGTACCCGTATTTTCTAGGCTTGACCTCTGTGAAATCCACTTTCCAAAATAGTCCTGGCTGCTTCCCCCTTCCCTCGTACCTGCGTGGGTCCCTCTGGTCCTCCCCGGCTGCATGACCTGACAGGCTCGGCAACTTTTGATGATGTCATCTGGAACCCGTCCTTGTGACTTGAACCTTAGTTGAGCAGTGTCCAGCAGTTGCAGCATCTTTCTCTTCCCTAGATGTGTGGTCTGATGCAGGTGCTCTAACAGGTGGCGTCTTAAGAGTTCTGGCACTATTAGGCGATGCCCTTCGTCCCGCAACCAGCCATCTTCACATAGCTGCTCTGGGGCCCAGACCTCATCTACACTGGAATAGTCCAGCAGAGGAGGCAACCGTCCCATGCCTGGGGGTGGCAGGCTAAGGTGCAGGATGTTTGGCTGCGGAGTGTCTTCTGCAGCCTTCTTAGCTTCAGCGTCCGCTCTCCGATTGCCCCGTGCTTCCACGGAATCCCTGCTCTGGTGTCCCGGGGTATGGACTACCGCCACTGCCTTTGGCAGCAAAACAGCCTCTAGTAGGTGGAGTATTTCAGGCATGTGCTTAATTTCCTTTCCCTCTGCCGTGATGAAGCCCCTTTCCCTGTAGAGGGCCCCATGTATGTGCACAGTCCCAAAGGCATAGCGGCTGTCAGTGTACACCGTCAGCCTTTTTCCTCAGGCCCGGCTAAGAGCCTCTGTCAGTGCTATTAGTTCTGCCTTCTGAGCAGATGTCCCTTGCGGAAAGCGTGCTGCCCAGACAAGTTTACCTTGGTCGTCTACTATGGCCGCCCCTGTGTACCTGCGTCCGTCCTGGATGAAACTGCTTTCGTCCGTGAACCAGGTCAGGTCGCTACCTGGAAGGGGGCGATCCTTTAAGTCTCTACGGGTCGTCTGGGTCTCGGCTAGGATCTCAAGGCAATCACGTTTAGGTGCGGCTGCAGCGGGGGTTGGCAGAAGCGTAGCCGGATTCAAGGCAGCAGGGGCCCAGAACTCGATGTGGGGTGCGTCCAGCAAAAGCCCTTGGTAATGAGTCAGCCTCGCATTTGGGATCCACCGTCCCGGTGGCTGCTTCAGAACCCCCTCTATGGCGTGCGGGGTGGTGATCTGCAGCCGCTGCCCTAGGGTGAGCTTATCAGCGTCTTTGACCAACAGGGCCGTGGCTGCGATGATTCGCAAGCACACTGGCCACCCTGCCGCCACCAGATCTAGTTTTTTTGACAAGTACACCACCAGTCTCTTCCAGGGTCCCAGGGCCTGTGTGAGTACCCCCTTGGGTATTCCCCTCTTTTCGTCTATGAACAGGTGAAACTCTTTTGTAGGATCAGGGAGTGCTAGGGCCGGGACTTCCAGCATGGCTGCCCTCAGGGCCTGAAAAGCATCTTCCATTTATTTGCACAGTCCACTCTCATGCTCGCCCCGCCTTACGCCCTTTATACAGAGATCAGCCTTTTCCGCAAACCCAAGGTCATCATGGAGGGCCTTGTTGAACAGGGTAGGCGAGTTTATCTTGAACCCAAATCCAATCTCTGCCATGTGGTCCATCGATATAGTTTGGCTCCTGTTGCCCCCTGCACCCAACTTGTCTTACTGGACAATTTTCCTGTGTCTTCCGTTAGTACCAAATGTTCTGCTCCTGTATCTATGAGGAAGCTGACTGGGTTCCCCTCCACTTGCAAAGTTATCCTAGGTTTGGGGAGGGGGACCGAACCCCATCTTCCCTATTAGTCTATCACCTGTCCTGCAACCATGACTTTTTTTAGGACCTCTAAGTCTTTACCCCCCTTTCTTTTGGGGCACTCTCAGGCCCAATGTCCATGCTCTTTGCAATTGGCACATTGATCTTTGCCTAGCCTTTCTCACCGGGGCCTTTCCCTATCCTCTGACCCTATCTGCCCCCCTCTTGTGGCGGCTAGTAAGATTTCAGCCATCTCTCTGTTTGCTTTCCGTGCTTCCCTAGCTTGGAATTTCCTATCTTCTATCCTGATCCTCTCTAACCTCTCTTCTGGCGTCTCTCTATTGTTATAGACCTTCTCTGCCACTTTTAACAGGTCCTGCAGAGTCTTTTTGCCCAATCTATCTATTCTCTGCACCTTGCGCCTAATGTCGGGGGCCGCCTGATTGATAAACGCTATCATAACAGCTGCCTTACTCTCTTTCATAGTGGGATCTATGGGGTGTACTGCCGGAAGGCCTCCATGATCCTAAGTATGCTGCCGGGCTCTCCTCTGGCCCCTGACGAACATCTCCTACCTTGGCCAAATTGGTCGGCTTTCGCGCCGCCATACGGAGACCGGCCATCAGAGTCTGGCGGTAGACCCGGAGACGCTCCCTACCTTCAGCCTCATTGTAGTCCCAAAGCGGCCGTTCAAGGGGAAAAGTTCGGTCGATGGTTTGTGGGTTTGTAGTAGGTCTGCCGTCCTCCCCGAAACCAGCTTCCGTGCCTCCCCCTGAATCCTTTCTCTTTCCTCCATTGTGAAGAGCACCTTAAGCAACTGCTGGCAATCATCCCAGGTGGGCTGATGAGTAAAAAGAACAGAGTCTAAAAGATTAATTAGGTCTCTCAGATTCTCAGAGATTGGCATCCGGCAACACTGGCGTCCCAACGGACCGCGTGCCCTCTCCTTTCTGGCCTCTTTAACTACCAGAACTCGCGCCTTTCCCCTCGGGGCAGGTAGGAGGGCCTTCAGCCAGGGTGGCGGGTCTAGAACCAAGTCTTGCCAGACCACGATATAGGGGATCTGATCAGGGTGGCCGTGGTGGCCAAATACCACCCCTTTTACCTTTTCGATCAAGGAGGCATCAAACGAGCCCTCCCTGGGCCACCCCACTCCAAACGTGGGCCACTCGGCCTTACAAAGGGTAACAAACTTTCCCTTCTTGACCTCCAAGGACAGGTTGTGTGCCCTTGCCCTGACATCTTTAAAATGGCTCACCAGGATGGACAATGGTGTTGTTAGAGCCTGTCCCATGGCTAGTCGATAATAGGCAGATGTGCAAACCAATATTCTGCAGTTGGGGCACTGGGGACAAGGATCTGAATCCCTAGCCTTTCACACTCCCTACGGAGGTAACGGCCGTGCCCCTCCCACACTAGCCACTTCTGGCACAGGCGGCAGGAGATACACTGTGCGCTGCCAGCCCATGCAGGGGAATACTCACCTGGAGGTCCTAGTCGCCCCTGCAGATCTTTTCGTGGGTCCCCTGATTCCATGGCCCTAGCCCGAAAACCCATGCAACCCTGATGGGTTCTCGGGCTGAAACCACAGAACCCAGAGACTCCAACAAGCCAACGAGAGATGTCACACTCACTCACACACACACAGAAAGCCGGCGACAAACAAAGCAGACAACAGACAAGTAGACAGTGAGGTAAACACACAACCTAACCTGGTCCAGACCTGCTCCCCGGTATCCTCCTGACCGAGCCCTAGGCTACAAGGTCAGCTCCGGAGTCCCAACAGAGCCAGAGGACGTGACCGAGCCCTTGGCTACAAGGTCAGCTCTGGAGTCCCAACAGAGCCAGAGGACGTGACCGAGCCCTTGGCTACAAGGTCAGCTCCAGCTCCTCCTGACCGAGCCCTAGGCTACAAGGTCAGCTCCGGAGTCCCAACGGGGCCAGAGGACGTCTCCGCCTGGCTCCAACCGGCGACCCACCAGCGCGTCCGCCTAGGTCCTGTGCCGGCGTCCTGATCCGGGGTCCCGCAAGGATATTCCGCGTCCCTTGCCCAACACCACACCCGGCTAGTCCGGGGTGGATTTTCACACTCCTCCCTCATCCCTGAATTCTATCCGGTAGTCTGTGGGGAAGGCAAATCCCGGACGAGCCCCCAAATGTTAGGGACCGACCTTCCACAGCCCCACCGGACAGAAAAGCAGAGACATCGAGGATGCAATCACACAAGAGGAGGTTTATTTTCTGGCTAGCCAGGGTCTAAGCCCCAGAGCACCAACGCAGTGGCCACTCTTGCAGGCAAGGACCCCGACCTGAATTGCGGGGTGCCTTTTATCCCCCCCCCCAAAGGGCCCTAGCAACGCACAAACTAATCACGCGCTGGTCATGAGCTGACCTTTGAAGTGATTAATTTCCTTAGTATTCTGCGCGATCCCTGCGCATCCCACCTCCCTTTTGCCTTTCTTCACAACCCAAGAGATAACCGGAGGTATGAGTATAAACAGATGTGTGCTGTTCGCTAATTGCCTCACCCTACTTCACACGAAGGGGGGGGGGACTCTTTTCTTGTTGTGCCACTGAGACGCCGCCGAGGCTCCATCGAGGCGCCCCCACACTTTCCCAGAGTTATTAGTGCAGAGCATATATTGTGAGAGACACGGTTGTCCCATTGCTGAGGCTGAAATTCTGGATGTTCTCAGCAGCACAATTGTGGAAAGGAAGCTCAAAGCGAGCACGTGTCTAGCTCCCTGGAGGTCACTCCTCAAAGCCTGCTGATGAGGCAGGTTTCCAGGATCCACTGTCCCAGGGCTAGCTGCTGACACCAACACCTCAGGCAGTGAGAAATATGGCTGTAACTTACAGCACAGGCCAAAAGGGCAAGTCATGGTGTGTTCATCGCATTAAGAAAAACAGAGTTAACGACTCAGCTGGGAGGCTTTGCAGTGCCTTGGTAGACAGACATTGCCTTGAGGTTTAGCTTGTAGAAAGTGAACTTCGGCCATCATATGTATGTAACATCATATGTATGTAACAATGTAACAATTGCACGTGGAAGCCAGAGAAAAGAACGGGGCGACAGAAGCCGAGTTGGTGAGCCAGGTAGGACGGCCCATCTGGTGATTCCCTGAGCATCAATTAGCATGGCAGCTCATGGCCTGGCTGACCCGATCAGCTTCTCTCTCAAGTCTATCATGAGCATTTTGGGAGGCCAAGGCAAGAGGATTGCTTGAGGCCAGGAGTTTGAAACCAGCCTGGACAACATAGCAAGACCCTGCCTCTACAAAAAGTTTAAAAATTAGCTGGGCGTAGTGGTGCATACCTGTAGTCCCAGCTGCTTGGTTGAGGCAGGAGGTTGAGCCCAGGAGTTTAACCACTTCGGTACCAGCGTCAACTATAGTCGATAGCCACTGATGAACACACACAACAACTTTAGCCAACAGCCGTGATATGACTTTTCTAATTTTTTTTCTTTTTCTTTTTTTTGAGACAGAGTCTCGCTTTGTTGCCCAGGCTAGAGTGAGTGCCGTGGCGTCAGCCTAGCTCACAGCAACCTCAAACTCCTGGGCTCAAGCAAACCTCCTGCCTCAGCCTCTTGAGTAGCTGGGACTATAGGCATGCGCCACCATGCCTGGCTAATTTTTTCTATATATTTAGTTGGCTAATTAATTTCTTTCTATTTATAGTAGAGACGGGGTCTCGCTCTTGCTCAGGCTGGTTTTGAACTCCTGACCTCAAGCAATCCACCTGCCTCAGCCTCCCAGAGTGCTAGGATTACAGGCGTGAGCCACCGGGCCTGGCCTAATTTTTCATTTATCAAAATAAAATCGTAAACATTTAAAAATAACATAGTAACAACATATATGTATATGTTACCTACTCTGATTTACATTACAAGTGAAGCTGCCTATAAAGTAAAACAAGCTTTCCTCATCACACAAGATCAAAACGGATCCATCGTCAATGCACAGCACAAACTGTCGTGTGAACTATGAGTGCCGGCCGTGGGCAAGGTTTCATGGCCGTACCAAAGTGGTTAAGGTTACAGTGAGCTATGATCATGCCACTGCACTCCAGCCTCAGTAACAGAGCAAGACCCTGTCTTGAAAAAATAAACAAATGTAAATAAAGTCTGTCATGAACCTGGGAGGAAGGCAGCTGCTAAGGAGCACAAACTACGGAGAGATCCTGAGGCCAGAGCTGGTGGTGGTCTGAGGTAAAAACAGGTGCTCTGAAGCCAAAAAAAAAAAAAAAAAAAAAAAGAAAGAAAGAATCTAAAGCACAATTGAGAACAGGTTCCCAGGAGGGTTACAGGTCAAGTTTGAGGTGAAACTGTGAATGGGAGGTGAATATTGAGCTCAGATTCAGGCAGGTTCCAGAAAGGCTAATGGTTTCAGACAAATTCCAGATTTCTTCACATGAGAAATCAAACCCTGGGCTTTGTGAAAGCCACTGGAATTGACCCTATTATGATACGAGCAGTAAATGAGACACAATTCCTAACAGATATGCTCATTCCTTCATTCGGCCATGTCCAGCCTTGGAGGTGACCACGCACTGCACTGGGTGCTGAGGCTACAGTGGTGAATAAGCCAGATGAGAAAGGAACTTTGTATTATACTTCTGTCCTGGTGGTGATGGGGAGTAAACAAACAGGCAAAGAAAGCAACCGTAGAATTCCAGATGCCAGTACACAATAGTAAAAATGGTAAATAATGGTGATCAGCAAATAAAGTATTTAGTGGATAAAATGGCAGGGATATGTTTGGTACTTTAGAGGTAGTCCAGGAAGGTGTCTTGGAGCAGGACAGTGAATGGTGACATGGAACCAGCCATGCAAAGATCTGGAGGAAGAGGTGTCCAGGTAGATGCAATGGCCATACGGGCCTGAGGTGGGAGCTGGCCTAGGTTCAGGAAACAGCAAGAGAGCCTGTTTGGCTGGACTATAGTTGAGAAAAGAAGAGTTCGGTGGTGGGAGATGCAAACAGAGAGATGGGACAGGCCTGACCCCTCCTAGGGCATGGGCAAGGATTTTAAATTAAGCCCAACAGAAAGCCACAGGAGTTTCTTAGGCCAGGGAGTGATGTGATCGGCTTTACTTTTTAAAAATGCTGCCAGTGCTTCTGCAGACTCAAGGAACACCTTATCCTGAGACTCCCAAACTGAGGGCCAAAGACATGTTGGTTTGGATCAAATGCTTTTAGTTTAAGGCCTCTATGCAGGTTGGGCACCTTCAGTGTCCCCAACCCTCACCACTCCCTGTGGTCTTGCTTGGCCCAGTTTACATATTTTTACATCACATGCCCAGCCTGGCATTTGCGTTTGTGAACCTCCATCTCCAGTTCTTCTAGTGCTGTGGTAAGAAACTGAGGCTCAAGAACTGAGCAACTTGTTGAAAATAACAGAGAAAAGAATCCAACCAGGACCCTGACTCACAGTCCAGGGCACTTCAGCCTCAGGCACCTCCCTGAGCGCCCCATCCACAGCAGGGATCTTTTCTCCTTTGTTAGAAACTATGCATTTACCTAGGCCTACAGGAAAAAGGGCCCTGTGGTTATTAAACACCAAATGGGCTTTGCTATTGTTGACACACACATTATTTCACCTTAATCAGCATCCTGAATGTATTTTACCATGTTTTTGCTTTACTTCCTGTGCCTCTTTCCATTAGTGCAGGCCCCATGCTGGACATTCTAACAGCTAGACAACTTTTCACGGTGTAGCAAGTGTAGTGACACCATTGCCCACCTGCCCTTTTGTGCGCATTTCCCTATTTCTGGGCACTCAGGTTACTTCCATTTTTTAAAAAAAGAACTATAGGTAGCATGGCTAAAAGTGTGTATTATTTAATACATATTCCTTTTCACATGTTGGTTTGGCTGAGATTTTCAGAGATTAAAGGTTAAAGACACTGATTTTTTCAGACTGCCACAGTGTCCTGGATAAGGGCAGCGCCAAACCGCAGTGACTCAGCCGCGGGGTCAGGGCAGCCCTGGGCGGTGCCTGGCCTAAATCACCGCACCCTTTGCAGACTGACCTCGGGCTCCCGGATTCCTGCGTGAAATACGGGCCGAGGGCGGACTCGGTGGGATGACTCCTGGGAAGCGCTCGCGGCGCAGCGGCGCGCACGGAGAGGTCAGCTCCACCACGTTTTCGAAATGGTCCGCAGCTGGGGCGCAAGGAACCACGGAGCCCACGTGCCCACCGTCTGGCCCGCCAGTTAAAATCCCAGAGACCTCTCGGGCCCTGCGGTCCAGGGAACTGTCCCTCCCAAGCCCCGGGTCCCTGGTCAGGGGTCACTCACCCTCTGGCCAGAGCAGGCCCGGGTAGAAGCGCAGGGCTCGGACTCGCGCCTCCCCGAGGGGCGCTCCGGGCGTCCGCTCCAGGTTCCCGCAGGGCCCAGCAGAGCACTCGCAGTCGGCGGCGTGCGGGAGTGCCCGGCAGCGCTCTCCAGGACCAGGTGTCGGCGCGGTCAGGGCTGCCGAAGCTGGTCGTCGCCGCCAACACCGCCCACGCCCAGGCCCCGCCTCCCCGAGGCGCTCCGCCCACGCCCAGGCCCCGCCTCCCCGAGGCGCTCCGCCCAGGCCCAGGCCCCGCCTCCCCAGGAGCTCCGCCCACGCACAGGCCCCGCCTCCCCGAGGCGCTCCGCCCACGCCCCGCCTCCCCAGGAGCTCCGCCCACGCCCAGGCCCCACCTCCCCGAGGCGCTCCGCCCAGACCCAGGCCCCGCCTCCCCGAGGCGCTCCGCCCACGCCCAGGCCCCGCCTCCCCGAGGCGCTCCGCCCACGCCCAGGCCCCGCCTCCCCGAGGCGCTCCGCCCACGCCCAGGCCCTTTTCAGTCGGGCGCTCACGCCCAGGCCCCGCCTCCCAGAGGCGCTCCGCTCACGCCCAGGCCCCGCCTCCCCGAGGCGCTCCGCCCAGGCCCAGGCCTACGCCCAGCCTCCGCGCAGGCGCTGCGCGCACGCCGAGGCCCCGCCCACTCCTCCTCAAAGTCCTGGGCGTCCGCCCGGGCCTCGCTCCCACTCGGGCGTGGGGCAAGGACCCTGGTGGGTTCCAAGGAGGTGGAAAGTGGACCAGCAGGACCGGACTCCCGGACGCCGTGCTGGGAGGAGCAGCGCCCTCCACGCTCGTCCGCGTCCGCCCGCTCGCCGGCGCCGGGGCGAGGAACGAGGGCGGCCCGCCAGGCCGCGGCGCGGCACCTAGCCGCGCGAAGCGAGCCACTGACACGCACAGCCGCCCGGAACTGCGGCGAGTCGGCGCGTGGAAACTGCCGGCCCGGAGGCGAGCGCCACGGCGCGCGCCCCGAAGGAACAGGTCCTGCGGGCGAAGGTCGGCGCGCGGTGGGCAGGCGAGCGGCCGGGCTGCGGGGCCGCGGGGCCGCGGGGTCCTGCGGTCGGCGGTGCTGTGCTGGCGGCCGCCGCCGGCCTGCGGCTCTGAGAGACGTCGTCTCTGGGAGGACTGGGTAGGGGTACTTGGCTCGCAAGGAAAGAGTAAAGGGAAATGGACGCGGGGCGCCGTGAGCCCTGCCTGCAGTCCAGCCACTCCTTAGGCGGAGGCGGGAGCATCCCTTGGGCCCAGGAGTTCGAGGCTGCAGTGAGCTGCCATCAGGCCACTCAGCCTGCGCGACAGAGCCAGACGCTATGTCTTAAAACAAAAAACCAGGAAAATGGTTAAGATCAACAGCATCCCCTAGAAAGTGGAAGGTCTTGGAACCAGAGCCTGGGGGCCTAGGGGTGGGGTGGGGGAGAGCACTGATGCTGAAGTTCGGGCTACTTGTCTGCTTTTCCAGTGCTCTCTGGTTTGCGCCACCTCATTTGCAGCCCACCTGCCACCGTGACCTCCCAAAGCCCCTCCCTAAGCTCTGTGCCTTGATTTCTGGTGTCCTGGGATGGCCTTGTTCCAACAGCAGAGCAGAGGAAGGTTTTCCCTGTGTGCATAGGTTCCTAATGAAAGTAACCGCAGCCGTTGGTTCCTGGGACCTCCCCTCTTAGATTTTGTTTATTTACTTTTGCTTTTCCTCGCAGTGGCCATCCCCATCTTAGCATGTGGCGTTGGGCTTGGTGTGTCTGTCGATGTTTTCCTTGCCTTCAGAGATGGGAATATGGCCTCTCTGACATATCCTCATGCCTAGGCGCTCCGCAGCAGGGAACAGGCTGCCTTGTCTGGCGAGCCCAGATCACAAGACAGTTTCCTTTGGGAACGGTCCTCCGGGAGCAGGACGTCTGCACCACAACGTCGCCACCGTGTGGCAGCAACGAGAAATCACAATGGATGAGCAAGCTGCAAGCTGGACTGACCTCAATTCTTGGTTCTTTTGAGTGGTGTTAAGTTGAAAGGTGGTTGGTTCCAGGACCAGTTCAGTGGGAGCCCATCTTCAAAAGAGAAATAACAGAACTTCTAGCTAATCTGGCATCGGGGGCTTAGCAATTACTGCAAACAAATGAGGTGTGATAGTATTTGTATCCCGAGTTTGAGGAGGAGGTCATGCTATTAAAACAAGATAAAATGGAGTAAGCACCAAAGAGAAACATCACCTCTGGGGGGATCCAGACTTGCATATATACCCAGCAGTGGAATTGCTGGTATTACAATAATGCTATGATAATTCTATATTTAGCTTATTGAGGAACAGTCAAAATATTTTCCACAGTGGCTGCTCCATTTTGCATTCCCACTAGCAATGTGCAAGGGTTCCAATTTCTCCACATTCTCAGTCACATTTGCTTTATTCCTTCCCCATGGCTATAAAATTATAGCCATTTTAATAGGTGTGAAGTGGCATCTCATTGTATTTTTGATTTCCCTAATGATTTCCCTATTTTTGTATTTCCCTAATGACTAATAACTTTGAGCATCTTTTCATGTGTTTACTCGCCATTCATATATATATTTCGGGAAAATGTCTGTTCAAGTCCTTTGCCCATTATTTAACTGGTTTTTTAAAAATCTATTTGTTGTGGAGTTGTAGGAGTTCTTTATATATTATGGATATCATTTGATGTATGATTTGCAAATATGTTCTATTCTATAGGTTATTCATCTTCTTGATAATTTCCTTTGATACATACAAGTTTTACATTTTGAGGGAGTCTAATTTATCTATTTTCTTGTATTTTGTTTTGGTTTTTTGTTTTGCTCTTTTGCTTTGGCTTTTGGTATCATATCTGAGAACCTATTGCCAAACCCAACTTCATGAGGATTTACTCCTCTGCATTCTTCTAAGAGTTTTATGGTTTTAGTTCTTATGTTTAGGTCATTAATTGTGAGTTATTTTTTGTATATGGTGTGGCATAGGGGTCCAACTTCACTCTTGCTTGTGGAAATGCAGTTGTCCCAGCATCGCATATTGAAGAGACTGTTCTTTCTCCCATTGAATGGACTTGTCACCCTTGTCAAAAACCAGCTGGCTATAGATGTATGGGTTTATTGATGATCTCTGTATATCTCTTGCTGCTTTTCAGATTCTCTGTCTTATACAAGCGTATCTCTTTTTATTGCACTTCCCTTTATTGCAATTCACAGAGACAAATTGATGGTTTTTGGCAACCCTGTTTTGAGCAAGGTACCATTTTTCCAGCAGCACATGCTCACTTTGTGTTTCTGTGTCACATTTTGGTAATTTCTGTAATATTTCAAACTTTGTTATTATGACATCTGTTATGATCTGTGATCAGTGATCTTTGATTGTTTTCACGAACCATGCCCACATAAGATGACAAACTTAATTGATAAATGTTGTGTGTGTTCCAAGTGCTCTACAGCCTGGCTGTTCCCCCATCTCGCTCCCTTTCCTGGGGCTTTCCTAGACACAACAATATTGTGTCTGAGACACAATTTTCCCTGAGACACAACAATATTGACATTAGGTCAATTAATAACCCTCCACTGGCCTTTCAAGTGAAAGGAGGAGTTGCACTTATCTCACTTTAAATCAAAAGCTAGAGGCCAGATGGAATTATGCCTATAATCCCAGCACTTTGGTAGGGAAAGGTAGGAGGGTCACTGGACGCTAGGAATTTGAGACCAGCCTGGGCAACATGGCAAGACCCTGTCTCTACAAAATAAGTAAATAAATAAATTAGTTGGGTGTGGTGGCATGCACCTGTAGCCTTAGCTACCTGGGAGGCTGAGGCAGGAGGATCCCTTGAGCCCAAGAGTTCAAGGCTGCAATGAGCTATAATAGTACTGCTGCACTCTAGGCTGGGCAACGGAGCAAGACCCTGTCTCTTAAAAAACCTAGAAATGATTAAGCTTAGTGACAAAGGCATGTTGAAAACCAATATAGGGTGAAACCTAGGACTCTTGCACCAAGAACTTACCCAAGTTGTGAATGCAAAGTTCTTGAAGGAAATTAAAACTGCTATTCTAGTGAACACAAAAATGACTAGAAAGCAAAATAGCTTTAGTGCTGGTAAGGGGAGGTTTTACTGATCTGGATAGAAGATCAAACCAGCCATAATACTCCCTAATCCAAAGCCTAATGCAGAGCAAGGTGTAGGGACTGACATATATTTTCCTAGTTTAAGAATTAAAGTTAGTGAAGTAATGTATGTTCTGCCCTGAGCGTTTGACAATAATGTATTCCAGACAGGCTCCCTGTGATAAACAAAGCTGATGCCTAGAGGCATAACAAAGGATCTGAGTTGCAAGTAAGCAAGAGCTGCCCCGCCCCACGGCATTGAGGGTCTGGAGGCCACATGATAAACACCCCATAAGATGGCTGGTTAGTCAATGATGGGTAAGACCCCTCAAGGGAGGGATGACCTAAGCCAGGCACAGCCACCGGGGTTCAGCCAAAGATCTTAGGGGGTCACCCTAAGAGAAGCTGGGGATGAGAAATGCCCCCTATGGCTTGCCTTGCCCATCCTTGCTAATCTCAGTCCATGATCTATGCCTAGCACCTAGAGCAACCACCGCATTCTGGAATTTATGGCCATTGCTGAAATGCCTGGGTGTTTACGTACAAGGAACTAACTTTAATTTTTTACAGTATAAAAATAAAACTGACCCAGTGTATTATTACTCGAGTCAACCGTCTGTATGTGTGTCTGCGTTTTTCTTTGTGTTCTGCGTTTTTGTTTTGTGTTCTGTGTTCATTCTCCGTCCTGTAAACGGGCCATGACAGCAAGGCCCTGATTCTCTTCAATTCTGTGAAGACTGAGGGAAGTGAGAATGCAGTGGCGAAATCATAGCTCACTGCAGCCTCAAATTCCTGGGCTTAAGCGATCCTCCTGCCTCAGCCTCCCAAATAACTAAGACTACAGGCACACACCACCATACCTGGCTAATTTTTTAAAACAACTTTGTAGAAACAGAGTCTCACTGTGTTGCCCAGGCTGCTCTCAAACTCTTGGCCTCAAGAAATCCTCCCACATCAGCCTCCTAAAGTACTGAGATTACCTGTGTGAGCCACTGTGCCTGGCCCTTGAAGAAAATTTTGAAGCTGGCAAAGGTTTGTTCATGAGGTTTATGGGAAGAAGCCATCTCCGTAACTAAAAGTGTAAGGTGAAGCAGCAAGTGCTGATGGAGAAGCTGCAATAAGTTATCCAGAAGATCCATTCTGCAGGCCATATATCAAGGAGTAATTTCAACTTTCAATTGATATTATTTAATAATTATATTTCATTAGACTATAGCTGCCATAAATAGTGATTATTCTGAGAGATCTGGGCAACGTAAATTGAAAACCTTCTGGAAAGGATTCACCATTCTAGATGCCATTAAGAACATTCATGATTCATGGGAGGACATAAAAATATCAACATTAGCAGGAGTTTAGAAGAAGTTGATTCCAACCCTTATGGATCGCTTTGAGGGGTTCAAGACTTCAGGGGAGGAAGGAACTGAAGATGTGATAGAACTAGCAAGACAACTACAATGATAAGATGTGGTTGCACTGCTGCAATCTCATGAAAAACTTGAATGAACGAAAAGTTGTTTCTTATGGATAAGCAAAGAAAATGGTTTCTTGAAATGGAATCTACTCCTGGTGAAGATGCTGTGAAAATTGTTGAAATGACAACAAAGGATTTAGAATATTACATAAATTAAGTTGATAAAGCAGCGGAAGGGCTTGAGAGGACTGACTCCAATTTGAAAAAAGTTCTGTGAGTAAAATGCTATCAAACAGCATCCGATGCTATGGTGAAATCTCTTGTGAAAATAAGAGTCAATATATGTGTGGCAAACTTCATTGTTGTCCCATTTTGAGAAATTGCCACAGTCACCCTAACCTTCAGTGACCACCACCCTGATCAGTTGGCAGCCATCAACATCAAGGCAAGACCCTCCACCAGCAAAAAGAGTATGACTTGCTGGAGGCTCAGATGATTGTTAGCTTTTCTAAAGCAATATTTTAAGATTAAGATATATATACTATTTTTATACATAATGTTTTTATACACTTCATTGACTATAGTATAGTATAGACATAATTTTTGTATGCGTTGGAAACCACAAAATTTGCCTGACTTACTTTGTTGTGATACTCACTTTACTGTGGTGGTCTGGAACTGAACTTGCAATATCTCCTCAGTATTCCTGTAACTAGTTACAATGTGTCTCTATGTGAGCCTCCTTGAGTTCCTACTTGGAGTGCATTAAGCATCTTAGATTTGTAAATGCATATGTTTTATCAAATTTGAGAGGTGTTGGGGCATGGTTTCTTCAAATATTCTGTGTCCTTTCCTCTCTCTCCACTTTCCAAGACTGCCATAATGTGTATCCACATGACAGGGTCCCAGTTTCCTTAGGCTGTGTTCACTTTTCTTCATTCTTTTTTCTTTCTGTACCTCAGACTCAATTACTTCAATTGCCCCATATTGTCTGATTCTTTTTTCTTCCTGCTCAAATCTGTTGAACCTCTCTAGTGAATTTTTCATTTCAGTTATTCTACTTTTCAGCTACATAATTTCTGTTTGGTTCCTTTTTATAATTTCTATCTCTTTATTGACATTCTCATTTTGATCATACATAATTTTCCTGATTTCCTTTAGTTCCTTGTCCATGTTTTACTTTAACTCTTTGAGCATATCCAAGACATTTCTTTTGAAGTCTTTGTTTGGTAAGTCTGATGTCTGGGCTTCCTCAGGGACAATTTCCATCAATTTATTTAGTTTCTTTCAATAGATTATATGTTCCTGTGTCTTTTTAAGCTTTGTGATTGATATTATCCATTTTTATATTGCTATTTTTCAGAAAGGTTAGGCAATCTATTGAGACTCTAGCATGGAGTGATCACACACATAGCCACATGTACAACAGATATGGATACCCTGTCAGTCACAAAACTGTATAAATTTATCAAAGCAATCTTTGAGTTTAGTTTTCTCTCTGGTATGACCTATCTAAATGGAGATAAAATTTTTTTAACTACTTGCATTAATCTAGATTTATTAATAGATACAGTAGTCTCTACACATCCATAGGTTATAATACAGTCTATCTGCTGATTCAACAACCATGGATGGAATGTGTGTGTGTGTATGTATATGTATGTGTGTGTGTGTGCGTGTGTGTATTATATATAATAACAATACAACAATAAAAAATGATCCAAGTTTTAAAATACAGTATAACAACTATTGACATTTTATTAAGTATTATAAGTAATCTAGAGGTTACTGAAAGTATGGAGGAGGATGTGCATAGGTTATATGCAAACACTATATCATGTTATATAAGGACTCAAGCATCTACAGATTTTGGTATCTGTTGGGGGTGGGGGGTCCTGGAACCAATCTCCCTCAGATACCAAAAATCTACTATATATTTAGTAGAAAAATCAAATAATCCCATTAAAAAGTAGGCAAAAGACACGAATACACACACACACACACATAGTAGATTTTATATATATATATATATATATATATATATATATATATATATATAGATTCTTGGATTCTATTATATATATATATATATAGCAAATGTTTTCTCCCATTCTGTACACTGTCTGTTTGCTCTGATTATTTCCTTGGCTGTGCAGAAGGTTTTTAATTTAATCAAGTCCCATTTATTTTTGTTGTTGCTGTAATTGCTCATAAATTCTTTGCCTAGGCCAATATCTAGAATTATATACATAAAATTTCAAAGTATTATGGGGACATAAATATTTCTGGTTACATGGAAAATTTTTGTAATGCTTGAGTCAGGGTTAAAGTGTGCCCATCACCCAGATAGTGTTCGTTGTATCCGCTAGGCAGGTTTTTGCCCATCTCCTCCTCCTCCCTCTTCCCTCACCCTGTTTGATTTCCATTGAGTTTTACTTCCCTTTATCCACATGTGTGCTCATCAGTTAATTCCAGTTTAGTGGTAAGTACATGTGGTGTTTGTTTTTCCATTATTTAGATACTTCACTTAGGATAATACTCTCCAGTTCCATCCAAATTGTTGCAAAAGGCATTAAGTAATCCTTCATCATAGCTGAGTGGTACTCCATGGTATACAGATACCACATTTTGTTAATCCACTCATGAATTGATGGGCATTTGGGTTGATTCCACATCTTTGCAATTGTGAATTGGGCTGCAATAAACATTTGAGTGCAGGTGTATTTCTGATAAAATAACTTCTTTTCCTTTGGATAAGTACCCAGTAGTGGGATTGCTAGATCAAATGGTAGGTCTACTTTTAGTTCTTTGAGTAATCTCCATACTATTTTCCATAGAGATTATACTAATTTGAAGTCTCACTATCAGTGTAGAAGCATTTCTTTCTCTCTACATCCATGCCAGCATCTACTGTTTTTGGATTTTTTAATAAAAGCCATTTTTTTTTTTCTGGGGTAAGGTGATATCTCATTGTGGTTTTAATTTGCATTTCCCTGATGATTAGTGACATTGAGCATTTTTCATATGTTGATTGGCCATTTGTCTATCTTCTTTTGAGAAGCTTCTATTCATGTCTTTTTGCCAACTTTTTAATGGGGTTGTTTGATTTTTTTCTTGCTGATTTGCTTGAGTTCTTTATATGTTCGGTTGTTAGTCCTTTACCGAATGTATAGCTTGCACATATTTTCTGCCATTCTGTAGGTTGTCCATTTGCTCTGTTGATTATTTCCTTGGCTATGTAGAAGGTTTTTTATCTTAACCAAGTCCCATTTATTTTTTGTTGTTGCTGTAATTGCCATTGGGGTGTTCCTCATAAATTCTTTGCATACGCCAATATCTAAAAGAGTTTTCCAAATATTTTCTTCTAGAATTCTATGGTTTCATGCCTTCATTTAAGTCCTTTATCCATCTTGAATTAATTTTTGTGAGTGGTGAAAGATATGGATCCTGTCTCATTCTTCTGCCTGTGGCTATCCAATTTTGCCAGCACCATTTATTGAAAAAGGATTCTTTCTCCCAGTATATATTGTTGTCTGCTTTGTCAAAGATCAGTTTGCTGGATGTGGATGGTTTTGTATCTGGGTTCTTTGTTCTGTTGCATTAGTCTATGTCTATATTTTTGTGCTAACCCCATGCTGTTTTGGTTACTGTAGCCTTGTCGTATAGTTTGAAGTCTGATAATGTGATGCCTCTTGATTTGTTCCTTTTGCTTAAGATTGTTTTGGCTATTCATGTTCTTTTCTGGTTCCAAACAAAGCATAGAATTAATTTTTCTAGATCTGTAAAATATGATGTTGGTATTTTTATGGGGATTGCATTGAATCTGTAAATCACTTTGAGTAGTATGGACATTTTAACAATGTTGAGTCTACTAATCCATGAGCATGATATGTTTTTTCCATTTGTTTTTATCATCTGTGATTTCTTTCCTCAGTGTTTCATAGTTCTCTTTGTAGAGCTCTTTCACCTCCTTGGTTAAGTATATTCTTGGCTATTTTATTTTCTTTGTAGCAACTGTGAATGGTATTGAGTCTTTGATTTGACTCTCAGCTTGACTGTTATTGGTGTATAGGAATGCTACTGATTTGTGTACATTGATTTTTAACCTGAAAGTTTGCTGAGTTTATTTATCATTTCCAGGAGTCTCTTGGAATCTCTGGGGTTTTCTAGAAATAAGATCATATCATCTTCAAAGAGCAATAGTTTGACCTCCTCTTTCCTGATTTGGATGCCTTTAATTTCTTTCTCTTGCCTGACTGCTCTGCCTAGGACGTCCAGCACTATGTTGCATAGAAGTGCTGACAGTGGGCATATTTATCTTGTTCTAGTTCTTAGTGGGAATGCTTTCACCTTTTCCCCATTCAGTGTGATGTTGGCTGTGGGTTTGTCATGTATGGCTTTTATAATTTTGAGATATTTTCCTTCTATGCCTAGTTTGTTGAGGGTTTTTTTTTTTTTATCATGAAAGGGTGTTGAATTTTGTGTAATGCTTTTTCTGCATCTATTGAGATGATCATATGATCTTTGTTTTTGCTTCTGTTTATGTGGTAAATCACATTTGTTGATTTATGTATGTTGAACCATCCTTTCAGCCCCAGGATGAAGCCCACTTGGTCATGGTGGATTATTTTCTTGAGTGCTGTTGAATTCTGTTTGCTAGTATTTTATTGAGGATTTTTGCATTTATATTCATAAGCAATATTGGTCTGTAGTTTTCTTTTTTGTTGTGTCCTTTCCTGGCTTTGATATCAAGGTGATACAACTTCACAGAATGAGTTGGGAGGATTCCCTCCTTATCAATGTTATGAAATAATTTCTACAGAATGGATACCAATTCTTCTTTGTAGGTCTGATAAAATTCAGTTGTGAATCTATCTGGTCCATGGCTTTTATTTGTTGTTGGAAGATTTTTTTATTGCTGCTTTAATCTCATTGCTTATTATTGGTCACTTGAGGAGTTCTGTTTCTTCCTGATTGAGTCTTGAGAGGTTGTTTGCAGAAATGTTTCCATTTCCTCTATGTTCTTGATGATATTTTGTATTTCTGTGGTATCTGTTGTAATATCTCCTTTTTCATTTCTGATTGAGCTTGTTTGGGTTCTTTCTCTTCTATTCTTGGTTAATCTAGCAAGAGGTCTATCAATTTTGTTTATTTTTTCAAAGAACCAACTTTTTGTTTCACTGATCTTCTTTATTATTTTCTTATTTTCCATTTCATTTAGTTCTGCTCTGACCTTAGTTATTTCTTTTCTTCTGTTGGCCTTTACTTTGGGTTTGGTTTGCTCTTCCTTTTCTACTTCCTTGAGATGTGTGACTAGATTGTTAATTTGTGATCTTTTTGTCTTTTTAATTTAGGCATGAAAGGCTATGAATTTTACTCTTAGGACTACTTTTGCTGAATCTCATAGGCATTGCTAGCTTGTGTCCCCTTTGTCATTTAGTTCAAGGAATCTTTTAATTTCCATCTTAATTTCATCTTTAATTTCCATCTTAATTTCATCTTAATTTCATTATTGATCCAATAATCATTCAGTAGCAGGCTGTTCAATTTCCATGACTTTGTGTGGAATTGAGTGTTTCTCTTGGAGTTGATTTCTAGTTTTATTCCACTGTGGTCTGAGAAGATACATGGTATGATTTCTATCATTTTTAATTTTTTGAGCCACATTTTATGTCCTAAAACATGATCAATCTTGGAGAATATTCCATGTGCTGATGAGAAGAATGTATATTTAGTAGTTTTGGGGTAAAATATTCTGTAAATGTCTGTTAGGCCCATTTGTTGTAGAGTCTCATTTAAGTTCAGGGTTTCTTTATTTATTTTCTGCTTGGATGATCTGTCCAGTTCCGTCAGTAGGGTATTGAAGTCCCCAGTAATTATGATGTCGCTGTTTATCTCTTTGCTTAAATCTAGTAGCATTTGCTTTAGGAATCTGGGTGCTCCTGTTAGGTGCATAAATATTTAGGATTATTATGTCTTCTTGTCGAATTCCTCCTTTTATCATCATATAATTTATTCACTATTGTTGATTTAAAGCCAATTTTTATCTGATATGAGAATGGTTATACCTGCTCTCTTTTGGTGTCCATTTTTTCCATCCCTTCACCTTGAGTCTGAATGTGTCCTTGTGGGTTAGATGTGTTTCATGGAGATAGCAGATGCTTGGCTTGTATTTTTTTTCCATTCAGCCAGCCTATGTCTTTTGAGTAGGAAATTCAAACCATTCTTGTTGACTGCTAGAATTGATACTTGGGATGCTGTTCTGTTCATCCTATCCTGTTGGATAGTATGTTATTGCTTTGTTTTGCCTCTTGTACTATTATTGTTTTATATGAGCTATGTACTTTAGCTTTTGGATGGTTTTACTCTGGTGGGTGACTATTGTGTTGATCCATGTATAATGCATTTCTGAGTTTCCTGCAGGGCAAGGCTGGTCTTGATAAATTTCCTCACTGTTTGCTTGTCTGGAAAAAACTTTATTTATCCTTCATATATGAAACTTAGTTTTGCAGGATACAAAATTATAGACTGGCAGTTGCTATGTTTAAGAAGAGTAAAAAAAAAAAAAAAAAGAAGAGTAAAGATGGGGCACAATCCCTTCTGGCTTGTAAGATCTCAGTTGAGAAGTCTGCAGTTAGCCTGATGAGTTTTCCTTTGTAAGTTACTTGATGTTTTCACCTTGTGGCTTGCAGGAGTTCCTCCTTCATGTTGACTTTGGCCAGTTTGATGACTGTGTGTCTTGGTGATTGCCTCTTTGTGATGAATCTCTTAGGTGTTTTTTTGAGCTTGCTGTACCTGGATGTTTAAGTCTCTATCAATACCAGGGGAGTTTTCCTCAATTATTCCCTCAAACAGGTTTTCCAGATCTTGTGTACTTTCTTCTTTATCCTCAGGGATGCCTATGATTCTTATATTTGGTCATTTTACATAATCCCATATTTCTTGTAGGCTTTGTTCATTCCTGTTTATTCTCTGCACTTTATTTTGGACTGAATGAGTTAATTTGAAAGAGCTGTCTTCAAGCTCTGAGATTCTTTTTTCAGCCTGGTTAAGGCTATTCTTAAAAGTTTCCATCATGCTTTGTATTTCTTTAAATGAATGTTTCATTTCCAGACGTTCTATTTGGTTTTTTTTTTAATATTTCAATCTATTTAGCGAATTTTCTATTCATTTCCTGATTTCTTTGAGGTGGTTTTCCATTTTCTCTTGTACTTCATTGAGCTTCCTTACTATCCATATTTGGGATTTTTTATCTGTCATTTCAATATTTTCATTTGGGTTGGTACCCATTGCTAGAGAGCTGGTGTTCCCTTTTGGGGGTGTCCTTTCACTCTGATTTTTCATATTTCTGGAGTTCTTTTGCTGATTACTTATCTAATCTGGAGCAGCTGTTGCTTCTTATTTTTGGATTTTCTTTTGTTTAGATGGGGCTCCCCCCCACTCATACATGTGTGTTTGTAGTGTATGTTTGGTAAAAACTTTTGACTTTGTTTTGCTTTATTTGCTTTGATGGCGATCTATGTTCTGGATTGATGCCTTGATTATAGCTATCTTTGGTGTGGTGGTTTTTCTCAGTTGCTAGTTGTTTGTAGGCTGTAGGAGTGGTAGTCTATGTGAGTGGGCAGATTCCCTGTCTCTCTTCGATGGGGGAGGATGGAGGTCTTTGAAATCCTTTCTCTTTCCCCAGCCCTATGGTCCTCTTAACAGTACGACTTGTAATGGTAAGCCCAGTTTAATCTCTGAGACATTAAGTGGTACTCGTGGGTAAGAATCAACCACACCCCATATGCTTGAGTCAGTAAATGCTATAAAAGGCATGTAAGTTGACCTCCTTGTCAGTAGGTGGTGCTTGACAGAAGGGAAAGCTGCAATGTTGTTTTGGGGACCTGTGACTAGCTCTAGTCCCTCAGGAGAGGTACTTGAATGCCAGGTGGTGGGTGTGGCCCTGGAACTTCCAGGTGAATCCCTATTCTCTGCCACAGCAGAGACAGGTAGGTGAATGGCACTGGGTGGGGCTGGGTAGGGTGAGCTTGCCCTCAGACTCCACAAAAGCTGGCAAGGTATTTGTTTCAGCAGAGGTCAAAGGTCTGCTCCCAGCTTCTGGACAAAGCCACCAAGCAGGGGCTGAAGTGGTCCCAGCCAACTAGAAAGGGCCATCTGAGATTCACGATCTGGCTGTCTGGAGCAGGCTTCACTTTTCTCTCCCCTCCTTTGTTCTGCGGTTCTCCTCTGCTGGCCATCTGCCAGCATGCAGGAGTTCAAACTAGCTGAGCTCTCCCATGATTGTGCTGCAGACTAGAGAACTTTCCCATCCATGATCCCGGCTTGGGCTGAAAGCACAGCCTTCCTGTGGGGGGAGGGGTGCCCCATGAATACATAGTGGCTGGGACCCACACTTTCCTCTCAGTTCTGCCCCCATGGGCTCCCTTGCCTCCCAAGATTAGTTCACAAATGTCCCCTGTGTGCCCCTAAGCAACACGATCGAGACCTGGGGTATGGGATCTAGCATGTGGGCCTGATCATGGATCCCTGAAGATTAATCCCTGACCATACCAGGGAAAAATTTGCTGGTCCTGAGTTGCCTATGGGGTGCTCAGGCAGGTTTGATGTCCTTCTGCTTGGGGGTATGCCCTGCTCTGATGGGGCCACCATGCAAGCAGCACCAGGGAGGGCTGGTGAGTAGGGAGCTCATAGTTGGAGCACCTCCAGCCTGCTGCAGGACCTTAAGAGCTCTCGGCAGCCACTGGTGGGGGAGGGAAGGGGAGGAAAAGAGTCTGGATGGAGGAAAGCTAGCACTCTGGTTGTCTCTGTCCCTCCCTCCAGGAGGCAGCCCACCTAGAATATCCAGGCTCTGGTCATCCAGATCCCCTGGAATCCAGTAGACCCCTGTGACTCCCACAGTCTAGGCCAAAGTTCGGAAATGTTTGTGTGAGAATGAGCAAGACAAAACCTGAGGAGCTGACACCCCTTAGGGAAGACAAAGGTACACAGTGGGTAGAGAAACAATGTGGTGCCTGCCATCCCAGCTGGGGTCTGTGGTGATAGGGAGCACCCTGGGAGGGCGGGGGGGTTGGTGCTTTGTCCACAGGAAGCTCCCAGTTCACTGGTGGCAGCAGCTTTTGAGCTCATGAGGAAGAAAGTCTCCCCAGCAGCTCAGGAACCTGCTTACTGTCGGAAATGTGAGCCAGGGAGAAACACACTGGGCCACCTGCCCTTTTCACTGGACTCCAAGCCAGTTTATTTCAGCCAATGTTTCACTCCTCCTTGTTCTGTTCCACACCTTCTTCCTGTGGAGTCTCTTGTAGGTTCTGCACCCTTCCCTCAGAATTATACCCAATCTATGTTTGTTTGTTTCTCTTTCATCTAAAACTTTTGCCTCTTACTGAGATGCTTTGGCAGCTGATGTTTCTGGTCAGCCATCTTGAATTCCTATGCCTGTTTCTCCTATATATATATTTTTTTGAGCATTAAACCACCTTCTGAAACTTAAAAAAAAAATTTATCAAGTAAACAATCTTTAGGCAACATAATCTGTACTAGTGCCATCTTTCAAGTATTAGTTGTTTGTCAGCCACGTTTCTATTAAGACTGACATAAATTTGACCGGACCGTGTTTCTGAACAACTCACTTGCCCAAGCCCAATGCTAGTGTCTCATTCCATACGTAGCCTGTCTTTCTTTGCAGTGTCTAGTTTTTCATACATGCCAGACACCTAACACTTATAAATTCTTATGGCCTTACTAGTATGTAGAAAATATTTTCAAATCATGTCAGAACTTGTGACACTGGAGATCATGGTAAATGTAACAATGTAGATACTGCAGTCTTAGACTCAACACTCATTCATATGTGGCCGCCTTCTAAGGACTGGAGGATCCTGGTCTGAAGCTACTGTCACGTTATTGATGCAGATCATTTGGAAATATGTCATTGACAGCAAATACTTTGGAAAACTCTCAAGGTGGCAAAAGCACCTGCTTTGAAACAAATGTGTCATTTTTTGAAACTATCAAACTGATCAGTTTTCTTAGTAAATAAGTCTTGAAGTAATGAACTGTAGAGATCCTGTCATATCTATACAGCTAGAGAGAATAACAAATTTTACTTTTATCGCTTAAACATATTTTGTCTTAATATGACTTTTATTTACATTTCAGAAACACTATGTTATTTAATTGCATACCTTATAAATCTTGAGGTATTTATAAGGTCACTGTATTATTATTGTCACTGTATTTCACATGCATTACTTAGTGAAGAATAATCTTTACCAAGGCCTCATTTCTCAAGTACATTGATATAATATATAGTTAAAGGTGATATGTTATTATTGATAAATAAGTTTCTCAAGAATATCATTTGTTTGTTTATAAATCACCACAGTACAATTAAATCCCTTTTTTCTGCTGACTATTTTTAAAATACTTAGGCTGACATTAATGGAAAAACTGTGAAATCCAAATGAAGTCTATAGTTTAGTTAATAGTAATGTACCCATATTGGCTTTTTAGTTTTGGCACATGTATCTATTTTAATTTGGGATCTTTAAGATGGAAACATCCCTTCAATGAGTAGGAAAGACATAAGATAGAAATAAAGATATTATTGCTCTCAGGCTCTGGGGGTAGACAGCATGCCTGGAGGCCAGACAAACAGGCCAGGGAGTGTGGAGACCCATCGGCCAATGACTTTATTGGGGTCAGGGCATTTTTCAAACACGTTTCCCAAGGGAAGTTTTAATTGGTGGGTTTAAAGTAAGCAGGCATGAGTTCTAGGAGGTCATACTATGACTGAGAGGGGGTCACTGTGCCACATCTGCACAGTCCATGCAGGGTGTGAGGGCCAACAGATTGTATCCAGCTGTCCCCCAGGGATGTGGTCACCAGGAGGCAGTTATACAAGGCAGATATCTGGGTCAACCACATAAAAGAACTGGGAGAAGGTGGAGAACTGGAAACTGTGTCCAGGGCGACTAAGCCCTGCTTCTAGTATGAGAAAGTCCAATTTATATTTGCAATGGATGCTGAGACAACATAAAATTATAAGAATTTGATACATTATCACAGTAATATAAAATGTTACCATTAAGGGAAACTGTGGGCTGGGCTCCGTGGCTCATGCCTGTAATCCTAGCACTCTGGGAGGCTGAGGCAGGCGACTTGCTCGAGGTCAGGAGTTCGAAACCAGCCTGAGCAAGAGCGAGACCCTGTCTCTACTATAAATAGAAAGAAATTAATTGGCCAACTAATATATATAGAAAAAATTAGCCCGGCATGGTGGTGCATGCCTGCCTGTAGTCCCAGCTACTCGGGAGGCTGAGGCAGGAGGACTGCTTGAGCCCAGGATTTGAGGTTGCTGTGAGCTAGGCTGACACCACGGCACTCACTCTAGACTGGGTAACAAAGCAAGACTCTGTCTCAAAAAAAAAAAAAAAAAAAAGGAAACTGTGTTAGGGGAACTCCCTGTATTATCTTTCCAACTTTTCTGTGACTCTAACATTATTCCAAAATAAAAACTGTATTGAAAATAGCTTATATATATAAAAGTTTAGATATGCTAAAATCCCTGCTTTAAAAAATCTCATGAGCTAAAAGAGCAAATTTCTAATTTATATAAATATAGATATTGTTAGCTATAAGAAGAAATTCTTTAGTAATACTAAGATCTCCCCCAAATTATGTTTTTCTAATTTCTTTTAAAACCCTACCACACTACTACTTATTGGTGGTCTCATCAGCTGCTATTCTAATTTTGGACTGATTGCATTATTCTAGGTTGTTTTTACATATTCATTTAATAAAAAGAAAAATTGGATCTGACATGAATAGTGTATATATTAGCCCAAGAAATTGTCTTTTCTGAATCAAATCTTGGTCCTGTGTTATAGGATTAAAGAATTTTAGAGCCTAATGCCAGAGATAGAAAATTATAATAATTATTTTATCATATCTTTAAGACACAGTTTGGGTCTATCATAATATCTCACATTAAATGAATAAAAATCCCTTGTGTTTGTGTTTTAGCAAATTACAAGTTGTGTATGGTTGTGAACTCAAAAGAGAAGCAGGTAACATGTGAATTGGGATCATGGAAACCAAGCTAGAATAAAGCAAGCCCCGCACAACACTATCCTGGAGGCGGACAGTGAGAAGATCTTAAGCATAATATATTTCAAACAAACAATAAAAGATAAAGGATGACCCTAGAAGCTTTAGATCAGTAAGAGTTAGTCAGGCATTCATTCATTTAAAAAGTGCTTACTAAGAGCCAGGCACAGTGGCAGGGTCCTATAGTCCCAGCTACTCTTGAGATTGAGGCAAGAGCTGGCCTGGTGTGGTAGCTCACGTCTGTGATCCCAGCACTTTAAGAGGCTGAGGCAGGAGGATTGCTTGAGCCCAGCAGTTTGAGGCTATAGTGTTCTAAAATATTGCCTGTGAAGGAGACACTGCACTCCAGCCTGGGCAACATAGTGAGCTCCTTCTCCAAAAATAAAAAAAGAATTTTTAAAAAAGTATTTACTGAGCCTCTACTCTGTCACTCACTATTTGGGGCATGGAGGACTTATTTCCCATCAAAAACAGACCCTAGTCCCCTGGTCTCCTGGAATCATGTAGCTTACAGACTAGTGGGGGAAATGGACTAAAATTCAGACCTAGTGCAAAGAATGACTGCAAAATAAATTGCAGTCATCTTGAAGACACATGCATGTGTGTGTGTGTGCGCATGTATGTATGTGTATGTTATAGATATAGATCTATACAAACGCACACACCAGGCTTTTTAAATAAAGTGGCTTTAGGTGGGGGAATTTTGCTGACATTACTCCCTTAGTATGCATTTATGTAGCCTGTCTTTTTGAAATCATCACAGTAGATGATAATCATGCTTTGGTAATCTCATTTGTTACCAGAGAAAAATAAAATTATTTCAGGGTCCTGTCAGAAGGAGTTTCAGTTCCTGCTGGGTTGGTTTTGTTTTGTTTATAGATCTTCCTTTACCAATAGTATGGTTTTATTTTTGTAAAAATATTACATAAATGTAGAAGGTAATGTACCTAGGGTATCTGGGGGAAAAAGAAGAGATAGTATATTTTATTACTTTCTATAATTCTGGATTGCTTGATTTTGTTACAAGAACATATATTGCATTTGCAACATTCTTAAAGCAAAGTGTATGTAGAAGAGTCCTCTGGGCTAAGCTTGGAGTGGAAGGGGAGAGGCCTACATTTACAGAATTAAAAACAGCATGGAAGCATTGTGTTGCAAGATGGCATCTAAACTCATGTGAAGCCTTTCCATCCAAATTCTTTGAAATATAAAAAACTTTTAAAAACATAGGCAAACCTTTAGTCCCACTAGAAAACAAGAAGGCAAGCTTTGGTGGGCCAGAAAACTCTCAGTAAGCACTAACAAATAGAAAGTTGACTATGAACTTTGGGTGACAATAATGTGTCAACGTAGGTTCATCCATTGTAACAAATGGACCACTCCCGTGGAAAATGTTGATAATGGGGGAAGGTATGCATGGGGTGGGGGGAAAAGGTATATGTGAAATCTCTGCACCTTCTTCTAAATTTTGCTATGAATCTAAAATTGCATTTAATTTTTTTTTATAAAATAAAAAGCTGGGATCAGTTCAAAGAACTACACTACTGATCAGAACATTCCCAGGAGAAGCCCGCTATAAAAGTCAGGAACAGCTCAAGAAAAGCCCCTGAAATGCACCAGGCCCCTCAGAGACGGACCGCAGGGTGATTAGTCAAGGACCTCAGCAGGAGCAGACAGGAAAATCAGCTCTTGAATGTGAGCTCTGCTTCCCTACCAAAGTTAGCAGCAAAATGATGCCTTTATCTGGCCTACTTTGAGAATAGTACACTACAGTAACTAACCAGCAAAATTTAGCAAAATGCATCTAGTTTTAATGATCTGCATAGGATAATGAAAATTCTACATTTTTTTTTTTTTTTTTTTTGAGATGGAGTCTTGCTCTGTCACTTGGGCTGGAGTGCCCTGATACCAGCCTAGCTCACAGCAAACTCTTGGGCTCAAGCGATTCTCCTGCCTCGGCCTCCCAAGTAGCTGAGATTACAGGCATGCACAACCATGCCCAGCTAATTTTTCTATTTTTAGTAAGGATGAGGTCTGGCTCTCGCTCAGACTGGTCTCAAACTTCTGACCTCAAGCGATCCTCCCTCCTTGGCCTCTCAGAATATTAGGATTACAGCTGTGAACCAGCCTCACTCAGCCAAAATTCTACTTTTTGATTGATGTTAGGCTATTTATATTTTGTGCTTATTTTGGAAGGTGCTTTAAAAATGGTCTGAAGTGTAGATAAGATCTCAAATAGCTAATGAAAAACTGGAGCAACAACAGAAAGCTGGGCTGTAGGACTTCCACAAGCACAGACTGCTGCGAAAGTTGTCAGAATCAAAATGGAGTCACTGGTACTAACAAAACAAAACAGAAAAAGCCCTGACCAACAGAGCCTGGGAAGGCCATGAAGGGAGTTTTTATGCACCAATGCCTGATAACAAGAACTACCACAAAAGACTGCAAAAAACACAACCTTGCACAAATGTCATCACAACTTACACAAAAAATATTTCTACAAAGACATCCTCCCAGCAACTGCCTGTCCAGCTTTGGACTGGTGCCACCTTTGTTACTGATCCTTGTAGCCAAAGATAATTATCTCAAAACAATTATGTAATCTTCAATTTTCCTCTAAACACCTGTGTCTTCCTTTACCTCCCAAATAAATATCGTTCTTTTCGAGCACCTCCCTGTTATTTAGGTTGACGCTGCGCATGCAATGCCCGTTCTTGGTGTGACTCGTGGGGATCCAACTGGTGTGCGGGCTTTCCTTGGCTAAGCCAGGGGCCCTGACAGTGGCCTGAGCGGCCCTGGCGTGGGTCCGCAGGTTGGACGTGGTGAAGTTTCTCTTAGTGCTGGGCCCGTTGCGAGGCAGCCAGTGCCGGCAGCCCACGCGGACGTAGGCTGGGCCTTGGCCCGGAAGCCGGAGGTCCCGCGCGCCCATCTCCTGAGCCCGGCCTCCCTCCCGCGCCGCCGACGCCAGGAGCCCGAGCCCTCTCCTGGAAACTGCCTTCTAGTGGACCCCGGGATGACTGAGTAAAACTACAGACGGTGACGAGTGCTGCGACGGAAATAAAGAGGAAGCTGCGGAAGACACGAGCAGCCGCGCCCCCTTCGGGTGGCCTAGGTGTCGCCTGGCCCTGCTCCACCCAGCCTGGGCCCCAGCCCGCCCCCGGCGCAGCCTCCCGCCAGGCCCTTCCGTCCTGGCCCCCGGCCCCAGCAGCCCAGCCCGGCCCGGCCCGGCCCGGCGCGGCGAGCCGCGTGGCGGGAGCCTTCCGCCGCCAGGGCGCGCGGGACGCGGCCGCTGGGTGTGACCGTGGGGCGCGCCGGAGCGCACCTGCTGCCAGGACGGCGCCAGGCGGGGCTCTAGCCGGGCAGCCCGTGCGGGGCGCGGCGGGGAGGAAGGGACGCCGCGAGAGAACCGCCCTCCTCGCCGTGGACCCGGCGGAGCCCTCCCGCAGCGCCCGCACCGCCTGCTCCATGCGCCCGGCAGGGCTGCGGAGGGCCTGGGTTCTGCCACCGCGCGCAGGGGCTAACCTCTGGGGAGCCCGGCGGCGTCTGTGGCTTTCAGGGGCCGCGTTCCCTCTCGGTCTCCGTCTCGGTCGCGCTCCGCTCCCAGTCCCGACGCGGGCCCGACCCGAGCCCGGCGCCCCCGCCTCCCGGAATCCTCGCCTGCGCTGCGTGACTCCGCCGCACTCTGCCGCCGACTCACCCAGGCTCTGGTTGTCGGGAGCGCGACACCGTGTCCCCGTCTCCCCCGCTGCTGCAGCGCTCGGTGTGGGGCCACGCGTTCCCATCCCTCCCGCCCAGGGCAGGGGCCGCAGGAGAGCTCGCCCGCTCTTGAGTCCCTCCCAGACCACTAGAAGCACCAGCCTCCACCCTGCTGGCAGCCCTTATTTCCCCAAGCCTGGTCATTTCAGGCCCACGCGTGGAGGATTTTAGCGCCCGACTCGGCTTCCCCACCAACCTCCGTCCCGCCTGCAGCCTTCAGCAAGCACCCTCAGAGAGGACGGCCTAACCCGACCCCTCAGACCCTACCCCGCCCACTCTGAAGGCCACTGCCTCTCAGCCCCGGTCTCCCACTCCTGCCCAGACAGCTCAGCGTTCTTTAAAATGCTCCCTACTTTAGTGTGTTTTTAGTGCCTCTTGCTTGATTTTTTGCATGCCTCTCTGGCCTCTCGTCTTTTTCTGGATCTTTCCTCTCTATTCACCCTATGTATGGCATTCCCTGGAGTTCTTGCTCTTCCGGGAAAACCTCACCATGCCCATGCCTTCAGCTATATTCATTTGACCCCACGTTAACATCTGGTGCCTAGACCTCTCTGCTGACCTTTCACACTATGCCAAAAAGCAAATACATTTTTTTCCCCTTAAAATTCATTCACCTTTCTGTCTTCCCAGTCATGCTTGTTGTCACAGCCATGCACCTGCTGGTCCAAGTCAGTAATCTGAAAGTCCTGCTAGGTTCCTGCTAGGCTCCTCCTTCCTGATCCACCCATCCAACAACCTTCAATCCCTGTCTATGCTCCTTTTAAAACAGCTGGTACATCTGTTCCCTCATCCCCACTGCAGCTGCCTCGTTCACCCGTCGGTTTCCTGCCGCAGTCTGGCTCCATCCGTTTTGTCTAGGTTGCTGCAGAGCCGTCTTTCCCACGGTAACTTTCCCGTGGTAATGATGTGACCACCCAGCTCAGGGTTCTTCAGAAGCTTTCCGCTGCCTATAAAAGGAAATAAAAACTGCTTGGGGTAACTTATTGAATATAAGGACACTCTTCATAGGTGCCCAGTCTAAATTGCCTGGTGTTTAATGATGTAATTGACAACCCCAAATAAGTGACTGAGGCAAAGACCTCAATCAATGGAGATTTATTAGGCCAAGGGTTGAGGACGCACTGGGAGAAGCGCAATCCGCAGCATCTGTGGCCTGTGCTCTCTGGAGAGGGATTTGGAAACTCAGTATTAAGGGCAGAGGGCACACAGAGAGAAAAAGGAGGAGGGCGTGGGCAGGGAGGCAAATGGTTACATTCTTGTGAGGCTCTAATTAGTGCTCAGTAAATCTATATTTTACATAAGATGAGGTGAATGTTTGAACAGAAAAAGGGAGTGAAGGAAGAATTCATTATGCGAATGTCTCTGGATAGGTGGAGGAATGATTGATCTTGTCTCTGTTCTGCACCTGGGAAGATAAACTTGTAATCAACATTATTTAGTGTAGAGTCAGACTTTAGTTTTAGGAGCCAGACTTACAATTTGCAAGTCCTGGCTTGAAGGCCAGCCAGGAATTTCCTTATGAATGATCTGGGGGTGGGGGCGGTCTCTGTAGATGTCTGAGGCCTTTTACTTGTCCCTGGGGATCTGACTCAGGTACGATGTTAGTAATAATGAATAGTAATAGTTGTTCATTTGGAAGGGGGTGTTGCATGACTCACCCCCAGGCTTGGACTTTCCTTTTACATAAGGAGTTGGAGTGTCTTGGGATTTTTATTTTTCTTTACATAGTAATAGTAAGCTATTTGTTCACTCAAATGTCCATACTTTGGCCTGTTCCCAATCACCTAGGTTGTCATGCAGCCCTCCTGTGTGTCACCTGGTCAGCTCATCCTCATTCTTCAGATCTGAGCTCAAGTATTAGGTGCTCTGGGACACCTTTCTTGATTCACCTAGTCAGACTTACTGTTACTACTTCTAATTTTTCTTGCCCCTTACACTTGGCGCCATTACAGTACATAAGCATCTTATTTCATTTGTCTGCACATCTGTATGGTGTTTAGAAGCCAGCAACTGTGTCTCCTGTCTTCATATTGCCAGTCCTTAGGCTCCTGGCCTATAGTAAGTACTCAATAAAAGTTTGTGGAATGAATGAAACAATTAGTTACACCACAGTCAGTGAGTAGGTCATGTAACGATGTCATTACAGCTGATCAGCAAAGGTCAAGTTATCCAAAGGAAAGCACTGCCAATGATCTAAAGGGCTTTGCCCATCAGGTTGCATAACTGAAAGGATTAGAACTCCCCATAGTCCTTGTGAAAATAGTATATTGCCTTTGGGAGTGGTGTTCAGCTTGGGAAAGAAAAGAGTGTGCATTGGGGAAATGTTTTGTGTGGGAGAAGTGAGAGAGGAAGCGACAATGGTGACAGATGGTACAGCCCCCTCATTCAACCCTAGCTGCTTTGTCCTTGGGGCTCAGTGAGCAGACATCTTCCTGCTAAGGGGCTGGGGTTCTCTAATTCAGGGAGGGGGGTACTGAAAGTGAACTGCCTGCCTTTGTTTAAAAAGAATGAAAATTTCTAATCACTCTTATTATTGTGAGTAGGAAGAATGAAAATGCATATCTCAGCCAGGCACAGGTGGTGCACACCGGTAGTCCCAACTACTCAGCAGGCTGAGGCAGGACAATTGCTTGAGCCCAGGGGTCCAAGGCTACAGTGCACTATGATCGCACCTGTAAGTAGCCACTGCACTCAAACCTAGGCATCTTAGTGACACTCTGTCTCTAAAAATATTTAATTAAAAATGCATATCCCATGCCTTCTTTTGCTCTAATTCTGTAATAGCCAAGCCTGCATTTGGAATTAAACCCCTTACCCTTTGTGTGAAATCCAAGTGGGTCTTCAAGGGGATCCCTTTATGGGGAGCAGTAAGTTTGACCAAGGAGGCACCCTTCTGGATCTTCAAGGCCACCTTGCTGTAATGCAAGTCCCAATTTCAGCCCCTGTCTCCAAGAGCATCCTCTGTTCCAGGGTGGCATGATCCAGAGAGTCTTGTTGCACCATGGCACCAGCCACCAAGTGGCTGGAGTTATCCTTGTCAATGGAAAAGAACACAAACTCTGTAAAATAATTTAAAGAGGTTTATTCTGAGCCAAGTATGAGTGGCCTGGAGCCACATGCAAGAAGCCTTGAGCAAGTAGTCTCACCATGGTTGGGTTACAGTTTGGTTTTATTTTAGGGAGACACGAATTACACATAAAGTCATAAATTGATACACGGAAGGCATAGATTAGTTTGGCTCAAAAAGGCAGGATATCTCAAAGTGGGGGGTTACATATTATAGGTGGGTTTAAAGATTCTTTGATTTGTATAATAATTAGTTAAGGAAATGAAGCTTTGTCTAAAGGCTTGGAATGTTTTAAGTTAAGATGAGGAAGTCTGCTAATCATAGACAAGCCACTGGACATGTATCAAGACACAAGTGATCCGTCTAGTAAATTGAAGACCTGCAGAGGTGGTTTAAGCTGTGTCTTGCATAGCCTTAGGCCTGTTAATGGGTTACAAAGGATTATCTCAAAGAAGGCAAGAGGGCATGTTGAGGTATATCTGACCTCCATTCTCATGGCCAGCAATCAGCTTTAGGGCATTTCTGGGGTCCCCTTGGCCAAAAAGGGGTCCATTCAGTCAGTGAAGGGCTTAGGATTTTATTTTAGTTCACAAACTAAAAAAGTAAACAAACAAACAAAAGCTGTTGAGAATGGGGCTCAGTGGTTATGAGGCTGTGAACTAAAACAACATGTTAAATCCCCCAGCTGACGGAACAGACCCCTCTCTGCCAAGGGGACCCCAGAGAAACCTGAAAGCTGAGATCCCAGCCACGATGGGAAGGGAGGTCAGACACAGCTCATCACACCCCCTCCCTTGCTGACAGCCACCAGGCTTTTCTTTTTTTTTTTTTTTTATTTTGGCATATTATGGGGGCACAGATTTTAAGGTTTCAAAATATGCCCTTTTCCCCCCTCCCCCCACAAGTCTGAGTTTCCAGCGTGACCATCCCCCAGATGGTGCACATCTCACTCATTATGTATGTATATACCCATCCCCTCCCCCCTCCCACCTGCCGAATACCCTATTACTGTAGTACCTATGTGTCCACTTAGGTGCTGCTCAGTTAATACCAGTTTGCTGGTGAGTATATGTGGTGCTCGTTTTTCCATTCTTGGGATACTTCACTTAGTAGTATGGGTTCCAGCTCCAACCAGGAAAATATAAGATGTGCTATATCACCGTTGTTTCTTAGAGCTGAATAGTACTCCATGGTATACATATACCACATTTTATTAATCCATTCTTTTTTTTTTTTTTTAGTTTAGCACCATTTATTATTAAGTGATCTCAGCTGTTGTTGTAGCTGCTGTGTGTCAGCCTGTTCTTAAAACATAAAATGCTCTTCCAATTCCTCTCGTCCAGGACAGAAGGATCTTCCAGGTAGCATGCCAACAGAACAAGAGACTCCGATGACGCCAGCTTCAATGATGGTGCCATCCAGAGAGGGAGAGGATCATGGCACATTCAACCGTGGCTTCCAGAGGTTTTGAAAAAGGAGCCTTTGGGGGCCCAGCCTGCCTGGCATTTTGATGCTGTCGGTGTGAGTTTTGTATTCCATAATGGTGTTGGGAGGTAGGTTAAGCACTCGCCGAAGCGTATCCCGGATTCGGGCTGTGGTTGCTTGGTCGCTGGCAGTCTTATTCCATATTGAAATAATGTCCTCCTGAAAGCGGACAGAGACCACAGCCCCACAGATCTCCTCTCCAACCATGACCTGTTCCCCCGACATGGCCAGGATGAGATTCTCCCAGCAACGGGAGGCCAAGCCTTTCCGCAGCCGAATAATCCACTTGCCACCATTTTTATTTGCGTCGTCCTCCCACATGGGTTTAATTCCTTCTTTGAAGAGATGGAAGTCACTGTGGCCCGTCAGGTCCCCGGGACGTACCATATGGCTATAAAACCTCCAGAACTGCTCCACAGAGGCAAAGGCGCCAATCTGTTTGATATTCTGTTCATAGCTCTGCGAGCTGGCAGGACGGCCGGGCATTCTCCTGGAGTCCCAGAAAGTGTAGGTGTACGGAAGGGGATGCTCTGCCGGTCCAGGGACAACAGCCTTCCTTTTGCTGCTGTTCTGATTCTTGTCTCGTTCCGTTTTTTCCTTCTCACCATCTTTCTGTGTGCTGTTTTCTTCATTTTGATCATGGTCCCCACTGTCATCATCTTTCAAGGCGTCGAACTTGTTGTTCATCCTCTCGCTGCCGCTGTCTCCACAACCTCACGGAGTGACTTCCTATTAATCCATTCTTGGATTGATGGGCACTTGAGCTGTTTCCACAGCCTTGCAATTATGAATTGTGCTGCTATAAACATTCGGGTGCAGGTGACTTTTTTGTAGAGTGTCATTGGATCTTTTGGGTAGATGCCCGGTAATGGGATTGCGGATCAAATGGTAGAGCCACTTCACTTTAAGGTATAGCCATATTGCTTTCCACAGAGGTTGAACTAATTTCCAGTCCCACCAGCAGTGTAGGAGTGTTCCTCTCTCTCCACATCCACCCCAGCATTTGTTATTTGGAGACTTTTTGATAAAGGCCATTCTCACTGGAGTTAAGTGATATCTCATGGTGTTTTGATTTGCATTTCCCTGATGATTAGAGATGTTGAACATTTTTTCATATGTTTGTTGGCCATTCTTCTGTCTTCTTTAGAAAAGTTTCTGTTCAAGTCCTTTGCCCACTTTTTAATAGGGTTATTTGATTTTTTCTTGCTGATTTTCATGAGTTCTAAGTATATTCTAGTTATCAGCCCCTTATCAGATGCGTAGGATGCAAAAATTTTCTCCCATTCTGTAGGTTGTCTGTTTGCTTTCATGACTATTTCTTTGGCTGTGCAGAAGTTTTGTAGTTTGATCATGCCCCATTTATTTATTTTTGTTGCTGCTGTGATTGCCTTTGGGGACTTCTTCATAAACTCTTTGCCTAGCCAATGTCTAGGAGAGTGTTTCCAACTTTTTCCTCTAGAATTCTAATAGTTTCATACCGTAGGTTTAAATCTGTTATCCAGCGTGAGTTGATTTTTGTGAGAGGTGAAAGGTGTGGGTCCTGCTTTAGCCTTCTACAAGTGGCTATCCAGTTTTCCCAGCACCATTTATTGAAAAGGGATTCTTTTCGCCAGCATATGTTTTTGTCTGCTTTGTCAAAAATTAGATGGCTATATGAGGATGGTTTTATATCAAGATTCTCAGATATGTTCCACTGGTTAATATTTCTATTTTTGTGCCAATACAAGATTGTTTTAATTACTGCAGCTTTGTAGTATAGTTTGATATCTGGCATATTGATACCTCCCATTTTGTTTTTGTTGCCTAGGATTGCTTTTGATATTCGGGGTCTTCTTTGATTCCATACAAAGCGTAAAATTATTTTTTCTATATCTGTGAAGAATGCCGATGGGATTTTAATAGGTATTGCATTGAATCTGCAGATCAGTTTGGGTATTATAGACATTTTAATGATGTTGAGTCTGCTGACCCATGAGCCTGGTATGGATTTCCATTTGTTGACATCCTCTGCTATTTCCTTCCTCAGTGTTTCATAGTTCTCCCTGTAGAGGTCTTTTACCTCCTTGGTTAAGTATATTCCTAGGTACTTTAATTTCTTTGTTGCTATTGTGAAGGGAATTGAGTCTTTGATTTGGTTCTCAATTTGATTGTTGTTGGCGTATATGAGTGCCTCTGATTTCTGTGTATTGATTTTGTATCCTGAGACTTTACTAAATTCATTTATCAGTTCCAGGAGTTTCTTGGTTGAATCTTTGGGGTTTTCTAGATATAATATCATATCATCAGCAAACAGTGAATGTTTGATCTCTTCTGCCCCTATTTGGATACCTTTAATTCCACTTTCCTGTCTGATTGCTATAACCAAGACTTCCAGCACTATGTTGAACAGAAGTGGAGATAGTGGGCAGCCTTGTCTGGTTCCAGTTCTAAGTGGGAATGCTTTCAATTTTTCCCCATTCAGTATGATGTTGGCTATGAGTCTGTCATATATGGCTTGTATCATTTTTAGATATTTTCCTTCTATGCCTATTTTATTAAGTGTTCGTATCATGAAGGGGTGTTGAATTTTGTCAAAAGCTTTTTCTGCATCTATTGAAAGAATCATGTGGTCTTTGTTTTTGCTTCTGTTTATGTGGTGAATTGCATTTATAGATTTACGTATGTGGAGCCATCCCTGCATCCCTGGGATGAAGCCCACTTGGTCGTGATGGATTATTTTTTTGATAAGCATCTGGATTTGGTTAGCTAGGATTTTGTTGAAAATGTTTGCATCTATATTCATTAGGGATATTGGTCTGTAGTTTTCTTTTTTTGTTGCATCCTTTCCTGGTTTTGGTATCAGAGTAATATTCGCTTCATAAAAGGTTTTGGGGAGGTTTCCGTTCTTCTCAATGTTGTGGAATAGTTTCTGCAAGATAGGTACTAGTTCTTCTTTGTAAGTGTGGTAAAATTCGGGCGTGAAACCATCTGGACCGGGACTTTTCTTTTTAGGGAGGTTTTTAGTTGCTGTTTCTATTTCAGCTCTTGAGATTAGTCTGTTCAGGGAATCTATTTCTTCCTGGTTGAATCTAGGGAGGCTGTGTGTTTCTAGAAATTTGTCCATTTCCTCCACATTTTCCAGTTTGTGTGCATAAAGATTTTTGTAGTATTCATAAATTATATATTGTATTTCCTTGGGATCAGTTGTGATATCTCCTTTTTTGTTCCTGATGGAGCTTATTAGAGATTTCTCTTTTCTGCTTTTCGTTAACCTAGCCAATGGCGTGCCAATTTTGTTTATTTTTTCAAAGAACCAACTTTTTGTTTTATTAATCTCCTGAATCGCTCCTCTGTTTTCAATTTCTTTTAGTTGTGATTTGATCTTGTTGATTTCACTTCTTCTTCTGGGTTTGGGGTTGGTCTGTTCTTTTTCCAACTCTTTGAGTCATTTCATTAGATTGTCTATTTGTGATCTTTTTGCCTTTTGGTTATAGGCATTTATGGAGATAAACTTTCCTCTCAGAACTGCTTTAGCTGTGTCCCAGAGGAGTTGATAACTTGTCTCTCCATTGTCATTTTGTTCATAGAATTTTTTTATTTCCATCTTGATTTCTTCATTTATCAATTAATCATTTAGTAGGAGGTTGTTTAATTTCCACGTTTTTGTGTAGAAATGTGAGTTTCTGTTAGGGTTGATTTCTAGTTTTATTCCACTGTGATCTGAGAAGATACATGGTATGATTTCTATTTTTAAAAATTTCTTGAGGTTTACTTTGTGTCCTAGGACATGGTCAATCTTAGAGAATGTCCCATGAGCTGATGAGAAAAACGTATATTCAGTAGATTTTGGGTAGAATGTCCTGTAAATGTCAGTCAGACCAAATTGTTCCAGAGTTTTGTTTAAGTCCATTATTTCTTTATTAATTTTCTGTTTGGAGGATCTGTCTTGTGCCATCAGTGGGGTGTTGAAATCTCCGGTGATTATGGAGTTGCTATTAATCCATTTGCTTAGATCCAGTAAGGTTTGCTTTATGAATCTGGGTGCACCTAAGTTGGGTGCATATATATTTAAAATTGTTATCTCTTCTAGTTGAAGTGTGCCCTTCACCATTATATAATGACCCTCTTTGTCTTTTACTACTTTTGTTGGTTTAAAAACTAAATCATCTGAAATTAGAACTGCCATGCCAGCCTTCTTTTGGCTTCCACTTGCTTGGAATACTGATCTCCACCCTTTTACTTTTAGTCTATATGCATCCTTGCAGGTTAGATGTGTTTCCTGAAGACAGCATATACTTGGCCTGTATTTTCTTATCCATGCAGCCAGCCTATGTCTCTTGAGTGGAGAGTTTAAGCCATTCACATTTATTGAGAGAACTGATAGGTAAGGTAGATTACTGTTCATTCTGTTGGGTTGGATGTTGTTGCTTCGATTTCTCTCTTGGGCCATTGTATTATCTGGCCTTTAATCTTTGGGTTTTGGTTGTTTTTATATTCGTGAGTTTTTATTATGGTGTTCCGTGCGTAACACTGTTTTGAGTACTTCTTGTAGGGCTGGTCTTATTTTGGTGAATTCTCTGAGACTTTGCTTACCTGAGAATGTCTTAATTTCTCCTTCATATATGAAGCTTAATTTTGCAGCGTACAAGATTCTAGGCTCGGCATTATTTTGTTTTAAAAGAGTGAGAGTGGGTCCCCATTCCCTCCTTGCTTGTATTGTTTCAGTTGAGAAATCTGGAGTTATTCGGATTGGTTTTCCTTTATATGTAACTTCCTTCCTCCGTCTAATAGCTTGTAGGAGGGTCTCTTTTGTTGATATTTTGGTCAGTCTGATGACTACATGGCGTGGTGTTTTCCTGTTTGCATTGTATCTCCCAGGAGTCCTTTTGGCCTCTGGTATTTCTAATTCTAGGTTACTGGTTAGACCTGGGAAGTTTTCCTCAATTATTTCTTCAAAAAGCTTATCTAACTCTTGGGGTTTTTTTTCCTCCTTCTCTGGAATCCATGGACCCGCAGGTTGTTTTTCTTCGTATAATCCCACAATTCTTGTAAGCTTTGCTCATGTCTATTATTTTTCTGCTCTAGCTCTGTGATTAACTTATTTGATTTGAATGAGTTGTCTTCCAGCTCTGAGATTCTTTCTTCTGTTTAGTCCACTCTATTTTTGAGGCTTTCCACTGTGTTTTGAATTTCCCTGAATAAATTCTTCATATTGAGGATGTCTGATTGATTCTTCTTCAAGATGTTGATCTCCTTAGTGATTCTTTCTTCCAATTCTTGTATCTTCTTTGTAGTTTCTTTGTGTTGGTTATCCATTTTTTCTTGTATTTCATTGAGCTTTTTAACAATCCAGTTTTGGAATTCTTCTTCTGTCATTTTAGTGTTTTGGGTTTGTTCAGGCTTCATTTCTTGAGAGCTGGTGTATCTCCTAGGGGGAGTATTTTCGGCTTGATTTTTTGAATTGCGTTTGGTCCTCCCCATCTGGGTCAATTGCTAGAGCTGAGTTGACTACTTTTTGTAGGTTCTTGATCAACCACTGGGGGAGCTCTTCCACCATACTTGGAAGGTTCCCCTGACAGGGGTATCTTTTGGGGAAAGTGGGTTTTCTTGTCTTTCCCCACCTCCAGGGGTGGAGCCTACTTTGGGCAAGAGAGCTGGGGGCTGAGGGGAGGCGGTATCTCCCCAGTCGGCCCTGCACGCCCTGCCCCCCAGTGGCTGTGACTCCCCTGGCTGCTAGGCTTCTCAGTAGATCCTTGATGGAGCCAGACCTGACGAGCCGATCGCAGATTGTGTAGGGGCGGGATTTGCTAGGAGAGACTCTAGTCTGGGCGGGGGCGGGGCTTGGCTGCTGCCGGCTGGGCTGTGGACCCCCTCAATGGTGATTGCTGGCCCACTCGTAGGGCACCAGTACTGGGGGCGACTGATTAGGGTGCAGCGGTGCCGGGTTGGGGGCCTGGGTCAATAGGACGCCCGGCAGGTTCCTCCACGCCGCCTGCCCTCCCGCCTGTTCAGTCGGAGCCCACACTTTTACTGACCCGCCCTGTGCGGTTTTATTCACCCGGTGCATTACAGCTTAGAGGCCCTGCTTAGTCTCCCTGGTTACCAGAGGCGAGACCTCTAACCGCCTCCCCGGTCCATGGTCCATGCAGATAAGTTTCCTCCCGTCCTGGAGCCGTCCTAGCACGGGGCTCAGGGGAGACCACGCCGCCGCCTTTCACCATCAGCTGCACCCTCCAGCACCCTCTTCTCCTGCTGCGACTTCGCACCAGTTTCAGACAGGTCCCTGGCTGGCTGGGTGTGGAGGTCGATGGGGAAGCAAGGAGTTCTCCTGTGGGTCTGATCCCACTTCACCACCTGGCCGGCAGGCGGCGCCCTCCCACACGCCCTATTGTTTGCTTTGTTCTCTCCAGAGAACGGATCTTATTTCCCCATCACCTTGTTTATCCTTTTATGAGAGTCCCGCGCTGAACCTCTGCGGATTCTCAACGCTGTCCTTGTAGTGGGGAGATCCACTTGCCCGTAGGAGACCAAGATCTGCGTCTCCTTCTCTGGGAGCAGGAGTCCGGAGAGTTACCTCTACTCCGCCATTTTTCTGACTGCCACCAGCCACCAGGCTTTTCCGTAAGGGCTAAACTGAAACCAGTCTCGTGATTCAGACCAGCATTCTCTCTGGAGAGAGACCACCAACCTTGGAGTGGTTTTAACCAGTCTACACAGCATGTACAGAGAGGGTTTTTATGTCCTTGTATAACAGAAGTGAGGGCCTAAAAAAGGAAAAATATATTACAAGTTTTCTCTTTAAAACCTCTCCCACTCTTGTTGGGAATGAAAACTTACATTCCTGCCTAGTAATAAGAGGGCAGAGGAGTGTTCTTTGTTTTAAACCTCAGGAAATAGCTCAACTATCTTCACCAGAGATAAGGCCAACCAGGACCGCCACCCATAGCTCAACAGCAATAACCTGAAGCTAAACCCCCTTTAAAAGCGCTGTGTTTCTGCTAATAGGCAGGATGGTGGTTCTTTAAGAGAAGAGTCTGCCATCTTCCTCATTTGCTGGCAAATTAGTAAACTTCTCTTTCCTTTTCCTCAAACCACTTGTTCTTGTTCTTTGTTCAGCCTCAGGGACAAGTACTGAAGTTTTGGTAACAATTGCTTCACATTTTTGATGTAGAGGTGGCCATTTCTGACCATGGACCCCATAAAGGAGCATAAAGCACCATTATATAGGCACATGTTGCTTTTCTCACAATATTCATGACTTCTCCCATAGCTTGTTAAATATGTATATTTGGCCATCCTGCACAGCATAAATTCCTATTCCCATTGTCTGTGCCTCAAAGCAGGTGTTCCTGGCTTCTAGCCAGGGCCTCAGCTTTCCAGCCTGTTGGAATGGTCACCTACAAGCTGCAACCTTTTATGAAAAATAAAGCTCTTTTCTCCAAGTTATGAACCTTGTTATTTCTTCAGTTGACAAGTTTTAAGGGCTTTGTTGTCACAGGCCTGGTCAGGACTACTGTAGCCAAGCCCACTAGGCCTCTCTAACTTAGCATTGGGGGAGAGGTCTCCTTAACTTACTCATGTGATTGACCCAGCTCCCCGCAGCAATTACCTGGGCCCTCAGGGGAAGGTGCCCTGAGTCAGGGTCAGGCACAGCCTGTCCCAACACACTGGGGACACACTCACTTGGCTCTTCATTTTCATTTTGAAATGGATCACCCAAGTAACTCCAGACCAAATAAGAAGATGAGCTTCTCTTGTTATGGAAAAAGAGACAGGAGAGGGAGAGATCGACAGAGAGAAACCTCTATTCTGTTATTTAGCTATTTCTTAAATTCTTATGACCAAGAATATTTTTTTAAAATCTCCAGGATAAAAATATTCTTTTAATTTAACTCAGATTTTAAATACGAGCATATAATCTTGTAGGGGCATGAAAGGTGTGACACTCTTTCTCACCTATCATAGGGGTAGGCCCGCATTCCTATAGCAAAGGACAATCCTCCGTCCAGCCCACACCCAGCTCTGGTAGCCCTTGCTCATTCTTCACCACTCAGTTTCTTGAAAGCAAGAAGGGAGGTCTCCAGGGCTATAGGAATTCAACTAGCTTTAGTAATTGGCCTGTTTTTCAGCTTCTTGTGTTACAGAACTCTGTGAGGCCTGTGGCTACCCAGCCAGCTAAAACTACCCCTGACAGACCCTGGAAGCTTACAGAGGAACTCAAGGGAACTTTCTTGATTACCATGCTACAGCCTCCACCCTGGAAGGAGCTATAGCTTCATTACCATAGCATGTAGCTTATGTGCCAGCATGACCAAGCCACTATGCTTGTGCAACCGGAACCATCCCCTGCATCTGATAACACATTATTTCCTCCCCTCCCCTCCCCTCCCTTCCTTTCCTGCCCAGTTAATTTTTCTATTTTTTGTAGAGATGCAGTCTGACTCTTGCTCAGGCTGGTCTCGAACTCCTGGCCTCAAGTGATCCTTCCTCCTTGGCCTCCCAAACTGCTAAAATTACAGGTGTGAGCAACCTCACCAGACACATCTTTTTCTTTTTCTATCATCCCATACAAAAAACCCTATGCTATTAATACTTTACCCTCGGAGAGACACTGCTTTGGAAACTATTCCCAGTCCTCTCCTTACTGTTTACAAGTGGTAAAACTGCTACTGATCAAGACCCCTATTCTCGTGGAGGGCCATCTGTTACTCACCAGGCAAACAAACCCCAATTTTGGGGGTCTCACTGAGAGGACTGTCTCCATGTGTCTCTTTCCAGGCCTGAATCCCACTCAGTTTGGTGTTCATCCCACTTGGGTAACTCGTGACGTGGGAATGGGAAGTGCTCTCTTGAGTTCTAACTGTCCCTTTCAGCACCAGCTGGGGATGCTGTTGGCCTGTGCTCCACGTTCCTCTGTCTTCTCCTCGGTCCTCTTTGCCATGTGCTCTTTTCCAGCTGTCCTTTAACATGGTGGCTGGTATTGCCACAGCTTCTGTCCTTAGACACATGCCTCCTCCATATATGTGCTCTGCGGGCTGCCACCCGCAGTTTCCTTCCCATGGCTTAATTTAGCACGGGTCAACACATCCACCTGCGTCTGGACACCTTTGCCTAAGTGTTTCACAAGTCTAAGTCTCTTTGACTCAAACTGGTTCCTATGTGACCCCTGCCCCTCCTCCCTGCATATTCTCTTTCAGCTAATTTTATCATATGTGAGTTAGAACGAATGCTACTGAAAGGGCAGCCTTCCAAAAATAACAGGAAAATACCGAATCCCACAATCTGCTAGTAACAGTTGAAGCTCAATCCTAAGGCCTCTCACTCACAGGCACCCTGCAGGAGTTCTGTTCTGCACAACTTCTAAAGAAAGCTGAATGGATGGAAAAGAAATATAAATCTCTCTTTCAAAATTGTTTTTTGAGACTCTGCTTTTGCACAGTTCCTGAGTAAACAGCAGGAAAAGGAGCCCCAGCGCCAGCCGTGTCTCGAGGGCAGAGTCATGTCTCCTGTAATCATCCCTCCTCCAAGGAAAGACAGGAAGCCAAGCCTTGGAATTTGACATCCTGTGGCTGCTTTTGTTATCAACTGACAGCGTCACTGTTTTATTCTCTTCATGCCCCTTAGAATGAGCGAGCAGCCTGGCCTCACTGCGGGCACCCCTTCTCTGTCTTTGGGATGCCACGCAGTCAGTCTCCCTTCTCTCTTCCCCCTTTCCTCTCTCTTTCTCTTTCCCTCCCTCCTCTAAAAACATAAAGCACACTTTTTTTACTTTTATATATCTTAATCTCTGCTTGAGAAATCTTCCTCCAGCCCCGCCGGGAGCACCTGCTACCCTTCCCCCTGACAGCTACAGTCACCTGGAACGCTGCTCCCCTGCTCGTCGTCTCTCGCCAAGTCCACGTGGCCGGGACAGGCCGTGACTGCTGCCTCCTAGTTAGCTCTCTGCCTCGGGGGCCACTGGAGCCACTGGAGCTATGGGATCTTGCCGTGGGGAGAGACTGGGCTCCGCTCTGAGCACGCGGCAAGTGGGGACTGGTGGCCCAGGAGCGGGTGCGGTCCGTGGGTGCGAGATGACTCAGAGGAGACATCGGGGGTCAGAGGGATCCTGGCTGACCGACCTGACAAGATTCTTCTGAAGGCAGGCCAGGGGCCAGACAGCCCCTGCTGAAGGACCAGGACCCCATCGGGTACGGAGGGGACCAGATATTGAAGGTGGGGGTTCTGGCTAAAATGACTTACAGAGTTCATCTCTAAAACTGGGTCGTATAAGAAAGTGCACAGATGGGCCTAGCCGCAGATCTGGAGGCCAGACTAAGGCGTGGCGGAAGAGTCCTTGTCACTCGCTTGTTTTCTCCCAACTCCCCGTCTGGACAGTCGCTCCTCCCACCAGCCCAGCTCAGCTGACCCGGAGCCCTGCCGCCCGCCGCCCTGCCGCCCCGCCGCCCGCCGCCCGCCGCCCTGCCGCCCCGCCGCCCGCCGCCCTGCCGCCCCGCCGCCCGCCGCCCGCCGCCCCGCCGCCCCGCCGCCCGCCGCCCCGCCGCCCGCCGCCCCGCCGCCCCGCCGCCCGCCGCCCGCCGCCCCGCCGCCCCGCCGCCCGCCGCCCCGCCGCCCCGCCGCCCGCCGCCCCGCCGCCCGCCGCCCCGCCGCCCCGCCGCCCCGCCGCCCCGCCGCCCGCCGCCCCGCCGCCCGCCGCCCCGCCGCCCCGCCGCCCCGCCGGCCCGCCGCCCCGCCGCCCCGCCGCCCCGCCGCCCTCCGCCCCGCCGCCCCGCCGCCCGCCGCCCCGCCGCCCCGCCGCCCCGCCGCCCCGCCGCCCGCCGCCCCGCCGCCCGCCGCCCTCCGCCCCGCCGTCCGCCGCCGGCCCCTGGGCGCGGGCGCTTCCCGGGCTCCTGGGCTTCTGGAAGGGGAAGGACCGCGCTTTGTTCAGCTTCGTTTCTCAATTCCTCTGTGACCTGATCCAGAGAAGTGCGACGAACATTCACGCAGTTATGGGGACTGGCGGCTGGCGTGTTTTCTGTACTTCCTAGCCCTGCTGCCTGCTGGGGCGGGCCTCACACGTAGGCATTTGCTGTGGGGAGGGTTTCCAATATCCAGTGATAGAAAGCTATACAGTGGGTCAAGACAGCACGGCCCGGTCACATCTCTGAGTCCTCCCCCTCATGAACGACTGTCTGGGTTGCGGGAGCGGGAGAGGCAAGGCCATGCTGGACTTCCCCAGAAATTCCAGGGAGGAGGGGAAAGCCGTCATTCGGTCTGTATCGGGGGCCACCGCTCTCCCTCAGTACCAGGGACGCCGTCACGTGTGAGGGAAAGAAACCCAGGGGACTGTAAGGACCCTGCTCTGGCTCTTAGCCCAGAAGGAAGCTGGGGAGGGGCCACTCGGAAAAATACCTTCCACTGTGGGTGCCGGATCTCCCACTGAGATATCTGGGGAGATAAGGCGGGCAGCAATGAACAGATGGCCCTTCCTCCTCCAGTGAGGTTGGAGCCCATCAAAAATGTTCTTCACATTTCTAAAATCGTTTCAGGAATTTTTTTTCAATCTATATATCAATAGCAACATTTTATGTCAAATAAAAATGTGAACTGAAAAAATAAATGAGGGAAACGTGGGGGCTGGCCGGGAAGGGGATTTCCGCGGGACGGTCTGCCCGGGGCGGCTGCACCTGCCCGTCCGAGTGCGTTTCAGCCTCCTTCCACGCGAATCTCTTCCAGTTCACTCGCGAGGGATGTCGGTGGACCCTGGGTAGAGGCGCCGTGTGCTCTAACTGGGCATTCCGCCCTTCCCTCCACCCCCCCAGGCATTTTTGTTCTTCTCTGTCCTCCCCCTGCTTCATTTCTCCCTGGGTTAGGTCAGAGACGGCTCCTGCTCCTGGTTTCCTAGGTTGGAGACATCTGGCTTCACCCTCAGCCCTTTATTCACTCCTCCTCATCTGTTGGTTGTGTTTATGCTTAACTCGGGTGCCCACCCACCCCAGAAGCCCAGCCACGGGGGCAGATGTCAGGAAGAGCTTGGTGAGGGCCAGGCCTGAGGACCCACCATTGGGTTAAAGAAAGCTTTGGACAACTTTTCAAAGAAGAATCTCTAGAAGAATCCATCGGGGGGCTTCCTCACTGCCTCCTCCTCGGCTTTTATTCCAAGACTTCACCTGCCTCCTCCCTCAAGCTCTTTGCTCAACCCTGTTTCTAGAATTTCAGAATTCTACCGCAAACTAATCTTGCTACTGATCTTATTCTCATAGTCTACTGCTTTTAAAGTATCTGGATTCAGTTTTACTCCCAATAACCAATGTCTCTCATGTTTCCACACGTCCAGAGGTTGGTACGTTTTCTTGCCCCTGTAAGCCCTTGCGGTGCTGGCATGCAGGCTGGGCACTGCAATGCAGTGGCGATGACTGCGTCGCTGCACTCCAGCCTGAGGGACACAGCGAGACCTCGTCTCTAAAAAAATTCAAGGAAACTTTTAAAAATACTGATGTCTGGCTTTTAAAACTGGCCATGTTCTTGTCACCAAGCTCTGTCCATTTAAATATTTGCTCTGCTCCCTGACACACAGTGTCCCCCGTGGGCAGGGGGCTGCTGTCCCCTTGCATGTGCCTACTCTTTGCTTCCTCTGCGTGGTTGTGCTTTCTCCAAACTGAAATTCATCCCTCTTTCTTTACCTCTATGTAATTCCTGTCCCTCCTTAAAAGCCTAGTGATGTATGTTCTAGTCTTTAAACCCTCCCCAATGACTTGTGCCCAAAGAACACTTTCCCTGCATTTTTATTGCTCCTCAGTAAGTTACAAATGGTTTGAGATCGTTGAGAATGCAAGCCACGGTTCGTGTGCATTGACTATGATATATGTTGCTTTGGTAGTACCAACAAATGACATATTGCTGATTAAGATAGCAGTGTTTGGAAGATTTATTATAAAATGGGTTAAAGCGTCTGAAGAAATTCCCCTAAAATATATGTTAAGTTAGAGAATAAAAGGCGGTGGGTGTGCAGAATAAATCATTTTTTAGAGTAAACATCTCTGTGTTGAAAATCACTGTAAATGGCAAATGGTATTTGCATCACATTCTCTTGGGATTAATGAGGTGTTAGAATTTCATAGGTTTCAGGGAGTTTCCTGGATTATCTGTTTTGCCTCAAAAATTTCAGACTTGGTGCTGTAGAAGACAGCAGCCCTAAGTGGTAATTAGTGCAGAGGAAGGAAGAAAGGGAAGAAAGAAGGAAAAACATCTCAATAACAGCCTATTCTCTTAGCTAATGAACCAGAAAACAGGAACCCTAAAAAGAGGGAAGGAAGAAAGGGAAGAAAGAAGGAAAAACATCTCAATAACAGCCTATTCTCTTAGCTAATGAACCAGAAAACAGGAACCCTAAAAAGATGGAAACGTTCACACAATAACTCATCTACTCCATCCAAGTAACAGAGAATACCTGCAGCCCCATTTCAACGCCATGGCAAGGGCCGGTGGGGAGCCTAGCCATGCACTCTCCCGAGGCCGTGCCCTGCCTGTCCCTGGGTGCCAGACGAGGCTGTGTGGGGAACCAGGACTCTCCTCCCCACCAGGTGTCCCCAGAAGTGTCCGTGGAGACCACGCGAGACATCCGGAATTCCACCTCACCCAGCAATAGCAGAAGTCACCTCAGTCCCTCCCTGCTGAGGTGGTGTCCGAAAAACCTGCTGGGCAGTCAGGACCGTCCCCACCGTCCGGAGGTGCTGAGCCTTCCCCTGACGGCAGTGCAGACCACACGGCGGGCAGTAACAGGCACTCCTGCCCCTCCCAGCAAGGACGCTACCAGTAAAGGCCTGGTTGCGAGCCCAAACTCCCAACCCCACAGAGCGGAAGTAAGGAGCCCTCTGTCCCTGGGTGTCAGCAGACAACAAAACTGAGACCTGCAGACCCTGACCTAGACTCCCACCCTCACCAGACAGTAATGACATGGTGTGCCACTTCCCTGCTGAAATATCTGAGAATAAGCCAGTTAAATATACAATTTAAATAAATCCATAACATAACACCCCATAACATAATACCCCAAACATTCAAGTTTTCATTGGAAATTACTCACATAACAATAACCAAGGCAATTACAGCACATATAAGAAAGACATTGGAGATACCTTAAAGAGATACAAGTAGATCTACCATTTGATCCAGCAATCCCATTACTGGGCATCTACCCAAAAGAACAAAAGACATTCTATAAAAAAGACATCTGCACTAGAATGTTTATAGCAGCACAATTCACAATTGCAAAGATGTGGAAAAATCCAAGTGCCCATCAAGACATGAGTGGATTAATAAAATGTGGTATATGTATACCATGGAGTACTATTCCGCTATAAGAAACAACAGTGATATAGCACCTCTTGTATTTTCCTGGATAGAGCTGGAACCCATTCTACTATGTGAAGTATCTCAAGAATGGAAAAACCAGCACCACATGTACTCACCAGCAAATTGGTTTCACCGATCAACACCTAAGTGTGCATGTAGAAATAACATTTATCAGGTGTCGGGCAGGTGGGAAGTGGGAGGCAGGGATGGGTATATGCATACATAGTGAGTGTGATTCGGACCATCTAGGGGATGGACACGCATGAAGCTCTGACTCGAGGGGGAGGGGGGACAAGAGCAATATACGTAACCTTAACATTTGTACACCCATAATATGCTGAAATAAAAAAAATTAAAAATATATGCAAATGACCAATAGGTATATGAAAAAATGTTCAATATCACTAATCATTAGGGAAATACAAATCAAAACCACACTGAAATAACATCTTACTCCTGTTAGAATGGCTATTATCAAAAAGACAAAAAATAAAATACATGCTAACAAGAATGTAGGGAAAAGAGAACTCTTATGCATTGTTAATAGGAATATAAATTAGTACAGCCACTATGGAAAACATGGAGATTTCTCAGAAAACTAAAAATAGATCTTCTATATGACCCAGCAATCCCACTGCTGGGTATTTTATCCAAAGGAAAAAAAATCAGCATTTCAAATGGATACCTGCACTTGCAATTTTATTGCAGTACTAATCTCATGAATCAATCTGAGTGTCCATTAGATAAAGAAAATGTGACATTTATACAGAATGAAATACTATTAGGCCATAAACAGAATAAAATCATGTCATTTACAACAGCATGGATGGAACTGGAGGTCATTATGTTAAGCAAAATAAGTAGATGCAGAAAGACAAATATCACACGTTCTCGCTCACATGTGGGAGCTCTAGAAGGTGCCCTCATGGAGGTAGATAATAGATGACAGATGCCAGAGGCTGGGAACAGTGCACGAGTGAGAGAAAGGGATGAAAGGATGTTTGTCACAGGGTTCAAACATGCAGTTAGATAGAAGGTGTAAGTTCTAGTGTTTAATAGTAGAGCAGGGTGACTATAGTTAGCAACAATGTATTTTACATTTCAAAATAGCTAGAAGAGAAAACCTGAAATATTCCCAACACATCAAAATGATGAATACTCAAGGTACAGATACCTCAAAAACCCTAACTTGATCACTACATGTTCTATACATGCAACAAAATATCAGAAACACCTCCTAAAGAAGTAAATATGTATCAATAAAAAGTAAAATTGAATGTAAAATAAAAAAAAGACATTCAATGCATGACAACACAAAAGATGTCAGGGACATTAGAATTATCTGACAAGGATTTAAAATCAGCCCTTTAAAAAGTGCTTCAGTGAACAATTATGAACATACCACACTAGAAAAAATAAAATAAAATAGCAAGTCTCAAAAAATATAAAAAAATACAGAGAAGAGCAAAATGAAAATTTTAGAACTGAAAATTATAATAATGCAAATAAAATACTAAATGGACTCAACAGCAGAATGAAGAGAACAGAGGAATTAATTAAAGAACTTGATAACAGAACCATAAAAATTACCCAATATGAGTAACAAAAAATATAAAAATAATTTTTTACAAAAAATAAAGCCTTGGGGACCTGTGGGAAAATATCAAAGGATCTAACATCTGTGTTGTTGAACTTCTGGAAAAAGGAGAAAGAATGCAGGGATGGCCGGGCGCGGTGGCTCACGCCTGTAATCCTAGCACTCTGGGAGGCCGAGGCGGGCGGATTGCTCAAGGTCAGGAGTTCAAAACCAGCCTGAGCGAGACCCCGTCTCTACCATAAAAATAGAAAGAAATTAATTGGCCAACTAATATATATATATATAAATCAGCCGGGCATGGTGGCTTGTGCCTGTAGTCCCAGCTACTCGGGAGGCTGAGGCAGGAGGATCGCTTGAGCCCAGGAGTTTGAGGTTGCTGTGAGCTAGGCTGACGCCACGGCACTCACTTTAGCCTAGGCAAGAAAGCGAGACTCTGTTTCAAAAAAAAAAAAAAAAAAGAATGCAGGGATGAAAAAATATTCCCCCCAAATTGGCTGAAATCTTTCAAATTTGACAAAGACACAACCTAAATATGCAAGAAGGTGAGCCAATCCCAAATGGGATAACTAAAAAAAATCCATATTAATACAAAATATAGTCAAACTTTTGACAACTAAAGATGAATTTTAAAAAAGGCACCCACAGAGCAACTTGTTGAAAAACATCAGAATGACAGCAGATCTCCCAACAGAAACCATGCAGGCCAGAAGGAAGTGCCATCATATTTTTCAAGTGTTGAAAGAAAAGAATTGACAACCTTGACTTCTACATCCAATGAAAATATTTTTTCAGGAATGATAGGGAAATCAGATATTTTTATAGAAATAAAAATTATTATAATTTGATACCATCCGACTACCCAAAAAGAATGGCTAAATAAAATTATATGAAAACTAAGGAAATGATAAAACAATGAATTTGAAAACATCAGTATGAAGAAAGAACAGTAAAAAGTGTAAAAAGACGCATACATAAAATAGATTTTCTTCTTCTTCTTGAGTTTGTTAATTATATTTGCTGTTTAAACCACAAATTATACTTCTATGCGATTCTCAATGGATATAGAGGAAATACTTAAGAAAATTATATTATAAACAAAGGAAAGTAAAAGTACATAAAAAGAAGTAAGGTCTTTGCATTTCAATCAAACTAGTAAAATGTCAACACAAGTAAACTGTGATCAGTTATAACTATGTAATATAATACCTAGAGCAATAACTAAAAAAGAAATATTAATCCATACACTAAAAAACACTACAAATAAATAAAATTGGGATTCTTAAAATGTTCGAGTAACAAAAAAGGTGATAAAAACCAAAATAAATAGAAAAAATTAATGGCACACATAGGCTTTTAAAGGCAAATAATTACTTTAAATGTAGATACTCTAGATACATCTATTAAGACAGAGATTGGAAGAATGTATTTTTTTTTTTTTTGAGACAGAGTCTCACTTTGTTGCCCAGGCTAGAGTGAGTGCCATGGCGTCAACCTAGCTCACAGCAACCTCAAACTCCTGGGCTCAAGCAATCCTCCTGCCTCAGCCTCCTGAGTAGCTGGGACTACAGGCTTGCACCACCATGCCTGGCTAATTTTTTGTATATATATTTTTAGATGGTCAATTAATTTCTTTCTATTTTTAGTAGAGACTGGGTCTCTATCAAGCTGGTTTCAAACTCCTGACCTCGAGCAATCCACCCGCCTTGGCCTCCTCGAGTGCTAGGATTATAGGCATGAGCCACCACGCCTGGCCTGGAATAATGTATTAAAACAATAATTCTACCACATACTGTCTGTACAAAACTCACCTCAAATATAATTATATAGGCAGGTTGAAAACAAAAGGATGGAAAAAGATAAAACATGTAAGCCTTAATCAAAAGAAATCAGGAGTGGTTATATTAACATCAGATAAAGTAGAATGCAGAGGTAAGAAAATTATTAGAGTTAAGGACAGGCATTACAGATTAATAAAAGGGTCGATCCACTGAGAAAACATAGAAATCCTAACTTCGTATGGGCCAAATAACAGCTGCAAAATATGTGAGCAACCGATAATAGAACTGAAAGTAGAAACAGACAAATCCACAATTATAATTAGAATGTCCACCATTCCCAAACTCAATAATTGATTGAAATATAAGTAGAAAATCAGCAAGGATTTAGAAGTTAACTACACCATTAATGAACAGGATTTAATCAATATTTAGAATGCTCCACCTGATAACAGCATAATACATATTATCTTAAGTGCCCAAAAAACATGTACCAAGCAAGACCATATTCTGAGCTTTAAAACAAACTATGACAAATTTGAAAGAATATCATACAGAGGGTGTTCCCTGACTAAAATAGATTCAAACTAGAAATCACTGTCAGAAAAATAACAGGAAAACTCCCTAACACTTGGAAAATTAAACACTAAACTTCTGAATAATTCATGGATCAAGAAAGTCTCAACGGAAATTTAAAAATCCATTGAACTGAATAGAAATAAAAATAAAACATGTCTACATTTGTGAGATGCAGCTAAAGTGGTGCTGAGAGGAAAATTTATAACACTGAATCCTTCCATTACAAAAGAGAAAGAATTTCCACAGATACATAAACTGCTATCTCAAGACACTAGAAAAACAAAGGCAAAGTAATCCACAATCAAACACAGGGAAGGATATAAAGAGCATACATAAATGAATTTGAAAACAATAAAAAATAGAGAAAATTAATGAAACAAAAAGCTGCTTCTTTGAAAAGATAAATATTAAATATGTATCAAGACTAACAGAGGAATATATAGAGAGACACAAATTTTAAATATCCAGAATGAAATGTGCTTATATTTCAAATATCAAAAGGGTGTTAAGGAAGTACAACAAATACATTTGACAAATCTGATGGATGAGACCAGTTTCTGGAAAAGCACATAGTACCACAACACACCCACTATGAAACAGATACTACCTATAGCTTCATAATTGTAAGGGAAATTTAATTTATATTGAAAAGCTTCCAAATAAGAAATATATAGGCCTCAATGGTATCATTGAAGAGTTCTACCACACCTACTAGAATGACTAAAATTAAAAAAAAAAAAGGGGGTATCATTGGATGTTGGATCAAGATGGTGGACGAGAAACACCAAGAGACAGAGTGTCTCTGCAGAAAAGACAGATTCTAGCAGAAATTAGAAAAAAGAAGCAAGAAGACGAGCACACAGCAGACGAGGGCCGGAAGGAAGGGTACCTGAGACCCCCGGAGACTCCACGGGAGGAGGCTGCGGAGGAGAACTGGAAGCTGAGACCCCCGGAGCAGCCCGGAGACCAGCGGCAAGGGTAGGTGGATTTGCCGTTTCCCCTCCCCTGCATTTGGGACTGCTGGTGGGCTCCCCAGTGGGTGGAGAGACCTGCGGACACCAGCCCAGAGACGGCCGCCGCCAGCTAGCGGTGAGCCAGTAGCGGACACAGCACCAGGCTCCCAAATTCCTCCGGGCACCTCCGTGTGCACAGACCCGAGCCGCGCGGCAGGCACCATATTGCCTCCTCCTCCCCTCCGCCGACCCTACCCACGGCTGCTCAGAGAGACAATACAGCCACCAACCGGAGGCACCTCCAGGGAAGGGGACCTTCTCTTTTGGGACCCTACAGCTGACTAAGGGGAACTCAGACTGTGAGCTCCCTACTCGCCAGCCCTCCCAGGTGCTGCTGGCACGGTGTTCCCAGGAGAACGGTGCCCACTCAGAGGCTGAGAGACATAGACCCAGCTTGGGCTCCCTGTGGGTGAATTGGGACCAGAACTCCTCTCCCTGGAGGGGATACAGTTTGAACTCTGGGACCCAGAGGTCGTACCTGCAGACCAGATCCCGTGCACTGAGGTTTAGCATTGCCTGGGGCACAGGAGGGATATACGTGAACAGCCTACTGAGGTGTGTGTGCCTTGAGGAGCAGATCAGCGTCCTAGAGGGCAACCCTCCTCCCAAAAGGAGGCTGCACGCCCAGCCCAGGTGGCGTTCCTGTGCAGGGAACCTCCCCACCGGCATCACAATCCGGGGAGGCCTGGTGGGGTGTGGTCTGGCCTGCTGGCAGAGGCCCAGGAGTAGCTGCGGAGTTGGGGAGGGTGGAAAGAAGCGAGACCCGCACCAGACTGCGGGTCTCAGACAGCCCCACCCCCACACACAGACTTTCTAGCTGAGCGGGGCCATTCCAGCCCCACCCTCACTGCTTTTCCTGGAAGCAGAGAACAGAACTTTGACCCCTGCTAACGGCATTGGTGGTGCCTGAGGGCAGGCTTACCCAACCCAGCTCCGCCCAGAACCAGAGCTGATAACAGGACACAAAAATAACAGCATAGCCTGTTACTCCAAGCAAGCGCCACCTACTGACAAGGACGCCATCCTGCACAGCCTTTTCAGGCACCCACTGACTCATTATACAGGGAGTGGTCGAATCTCACCCACAGACACCACCTAACAGCTCAGAACTAAACAAGGCGTGTGAATACCCAAACAAAAACCTAAAGGAAAGAAACAACAACTGATCAACATGGGAAGAAATCAGGGAAGGAACTCAGGAAATATGAAGAACCAAATGGAAAACACACCCCCAAAGAGGAGCACCAGCCCCCTAGAAACAGACACCAACCCAAATCAGACAACCAAAATGACAGAAGAGGAATTTCGTATGTGGATCATAAGAACACTCACCGACCTGCAACAACAACTCAATAACCAACACAAAGAAACCACAAAAAGCCTCCAGGACCTAGAAGAAAAGTTCACTAAAGAAATAGACACAATGAAGAAAACTTTAACCGAACTCCTGGAAATGAAGAAACAATTCAGGGAACTACAAAATACAGTGGAAAGTCTCAAGAACAGGGTAGATCAAACAGAAGAAAGAATCTCAGACCTTGAAGATAACATCCTCCAACTAAATAAAACCATCACAGAGATAGAGCAGAGAAACAAGAGAAAAGAGCAAAGCCTACAAGAGATGTGGGATTATGTGAAGAAACCTAATGTGAGGGTCATAGGGTTACCAGAAGGGGAAGAAGACAACACTCAAGGGTTGGACAAGCTATTTGAAGATATAATAGAGGGAAATTTCCTAGGCCTTGCTCAAAATCTCGATATACAAGTTCAAGAAGCTCAGAGGACCCCTGGGATCATCTGCAGACAGGAAGACATCACGACATGCAGCCATCAGACTGACCAAAATATCAACTAAAGAGGCCTTTCTAAGAGCTATAAGACGAAAGAAGCAAGTGACATACAAGGGAAAGCCAATTTGAATAACACCAGACTTCTCTAATGAGACTTTACAAGCAAGGAGAGACGGGGGCCCCATTCTCACTCTTCTGAAATAAAACAATGCCCAGCCTAGAATCTTATTCCCTGCAAAACTAAACTTCATATATGAAGGGGAAATAAAGACATTTTCAGACAAGCAAAGTCTCAGAGAATTCACCAAGACAAAACCAGCCCTACAAGAAGTACTCACAACAGTGTTATGCATGGAACACCATAATAAAAACTCATGAATATAAAAACAACCAAAACCCAAAGATTAAAGGCCAGATGTTACAATGGCCCAAGAGAGAAATCAAAGCAACAACATCCAACCCAACAGAATGAACAGTAATCTACCTTACCTATCAGTTCTCTCAATAAATGTGAATGGCTTATACTCTCCACTCAAGAGACATAGGTTGGCTGCATGGATAAGAAAATACAGGCCAAGTATATGCTGTCTTCAGGAAACACATCTAACCTGCAAGGATGCATATAGACTAAAAATAAAAGGGTCGAGATCAGTATTCCAGACTAGTGGAAGCTAAAAGAAGGCTGGTGTGGCAGTTCTAATTTCAGATGATTTAGTTTTTAAACCAACAGAAGTATTAAAAGACAAAGAGGGTCATCATATAATGGTGAAAGGCACACTTCAACTAGAAGAGATAACAATTTTAAATATATATGCACCCAACTTAGGTGTACCCAGATTCATAAAGCAAACCTTACTGGATCTAAGCAAATGGATTAATAGCAACTCCATAATCACCAGGGATTTCAACACCCCACTGACGGCACAAGACAGATCCTCCAAACAGAAAATTAATAAAGAAATAATGGACTTAAACAAAACTCTAGAACAATTTGGTCTGACTGACATTTACAGGACATTCTACCTAAAATCCACTGAATATACGTTTTTCTCATCAGCTCACGGGACAATCTCTAAGATTGACTATATCCTAGGGCACAAAGTAAACCTCAAGAAATTTAAAAAAATAGAAATCATACCATGTATCTTCTCAGATCACAGTAGAATAAAACTAGAAATCAACCCTAACAGAAACTCACATTGCTACACAAAAACGTGGAAATTAAACAACCTCCTACTAAATGATTACTTGATAAATGAAGAAATCAAGATGGAAATTTAAAAATTCTATGAAAAAAATGACAATGGAGAGACAAGTTATCAAATCTTCTGGGACACAGCTAAAGCAGTTCTGAGAGGAAAGTTTATCTCCATAAATGCCTATAACCAAAAGACAAATAGATCACAAATAGACAGTCTAACAAAACGACTCAAAGAGCTGGAAAAGGAAGAACAGACGAACCCTAAACCCAGCAGAAGAAGTGAAATCAACAAGATCAAATCAGAACTAAACGAAATTGAAAACAGGGAAGCTACTCAGGAGATTAATAAAACAAAAAGTTGGTTCTTTGAAAAAATAAACAAAATTGACATGCCATTGGCTAGGTTAATGAATAGCAGGAAAGAGAAATCTCTAGTAAGCTCCATCAGGAACAAAAAAGGAGATATCACAACTGATCCCAAAGAGATACAAGATATAATTTATGAATACTACAAAAATCTTTATGCACACAAACTGGAAAATGTGGAGGAAATGGACAAATTTCTAGAAACACACAGCCTCCATCGGCTCAACCAGGAAGAAATAGATTCCCTGAACAGACCTATCTCAAGAGCTGTAATAGAAACAGTAATTAAAAAATCTCCCTAAAAAGAAAAGTCCCGGTCCAGATGGTTTCACACCTAAATTTTACCACCCTTACAAAGAAGAACTAGTACCTATCTTGCAGAAACTATTCCACAACATCGAGAAGAACGGATATCTCCCCGAACCTTTTATGAAGCGAATATTACTCTGATAACAAAACCAGGAAAGGATGCAACAAAAAAGAAAACTATAGACCAATATCCATAATGAATATAGATGCAAAAATTTTCAACAAAATCTTAGCTAACCGAATCCAGATGCTTATTAAAAAAATAATCCATCACGACCAAGTGAGCTTCATCCCAGGAATGCAGGGATGGCTCAAAATATGTAAATCTATAAATGCAATTCACCACATAAACAGAAGCAAAAACAAAGACCACATGATTCTTTCAATAGATACAGAAAAAGCTTTTGACAAAATTCAACGCCCTTTCATGATACGAACACTTAATAAAATAGGCATAGAAGGGACATACCTAAAAATGGTACAAGCCATATATGACAGACTCATAGCCAACATCATACTGAATGGGGAAAAATTGAAAGCATTCCCACTTAGAACTGGAACCAGACAAGGCTGCCCACTATCTCCACTTCTATTCAACATAGTGCTGGAAGTCTTGGTTATAGCAATCAGACAGGAAAATGGAATTAAAGGTATCCAAATAGGGGCAGAAGAGATCAAACTTTCACTGTTTGCTGATGATATGATATTATATCTAGAAAACCCCAAGATTCAACCAAGAAACTCCTGGAACTGATCAATGAATTTAGTAAAGTCTCAGAATACAAAATCAATACACAGAAATCAGAGGCATTCATATACGCCAACAACAATCAAATTGAGAACCAAATCAAAGACTCAATTCCCTTCACAATAGCAACAAAGAAATTAAAGTACCTAGGAATATACTTAACCAAGGAGGTAAAAGACCTCTACAGGGAGAACTATGAAACACTGAGGAAGGAAATAGCAGAGGATGTAAACAGATGGAAATCCATACCATGCTCGTGGATCGGCAGACTCAACATCATCAAAATGTCTATACTACCCAAACTGATCTACAGATTCAATGCAATACCTATTAAAATCCCATCAGCATTCTTCACAGATATAGAAAAAATAATTTTACACTTTGTATGGAACCAAAGAACACCCCGAATATCAAAAGCAATCCTAGGCAACAAAAACAAAATGGGAGGCATTAATATGCCAGATATCAAACTACACTACAAAGCTGTAGTAATTAAATCAATATGGTATTGGCACCAAAATAGGAATATTAACCAGTGGAACAGATGTGAGAATCTTGATATAAAACCATCCTCATATAGCCATCTAATCTTTGACAAAGCAGACAAAAACATATGCTGGTGAAAAGAATCCCTTGTCAATAAATGGTGCAGGGAAAACTGGATAGCCACCTGTATAAGGCTAAAACAGGACCCACACCTTTCACCTCTCACAAAAATCAACTCACGCTGGATAACAGACTTAAACCTAAGGTATGAAACTATTAGAATTCTAGAGGAAAAAGTTGGAAACACTCTCCTAGACATCGGCCTAGGCAAAGAGTTTATGAAGAAGTCCCCAAAGGCAATCATAGCAGCAACAAAAATAAATAAATGGGACATGATCAAACTACAAAGCTTCTGCACAGCCAAAGAAATAGTCATGAAAGTAAACAGACAACCTACAGAATGGGAGAAAATTTTTGCATCCTACACATCCGATGAGGGACTGATAACTAGAATATACTTAGAACTCACGAAAATCAGCAAGTAAAAAATCAAATAACCCTATTAAAAAGTGGGCAAAGACTTGAACAGAAACTTTTCTAAAGAAGACAGAAGAATGGCCAACAAACATATGAAAAAATGTTCAACATCTCTAATCATCAGGGAAATGCAAATCAAAAACACCATGAGATATCACTTAACTCCAGTGAGAATGGCCTTTATCAAAAAGTCTCCAAACAGTAAATGCTGGCGTGGTTGCGGAGAGAGAGGAACACTCCTAAACTGCTGGTGGGACTGCAAACTAGTTCAACCTCTGAGGAAAGCAATGTGGAGATACCTTAAAGCGATACAAGTGGATCTACCATTTGATCCAGCAATCCCATTGCTGGGCATCTACCCAAAAGATCCAATGACACTGTACAAAAAAAACACCTGCACCCATATGTTTATAGCAGCACAATTCATAATTGCAAGGCTGTGGAAACAGCCCAAGTGCCCATCAATCCCAGAATGGATTAATAAAATGTGGTGTATGTATACCATGAGTACTATTCAGCTCTAAGAAACAATGGTGACATAGCACATCTTATATTTTCCTGGTTAGAGCTGGAACCCATACTATTAAGTGAAGTTTCCCAAGAATGGAAAAACAAGCACCACATATACTCACCAGCAAATTGGTATTAACTGAACAGCACCTAAGTGGTCACATAGGTACTACAGTAATAGAGTATTGGGCTGGTGGGAGGGGGTAGGGGGCCTGGTATATACATATATAATGAGTGAGATGTGCACCATCTGGGGGATGGTCATGCTGGAGAGTCATACTTGTGGGGGGGGGAATGGGGATTTATTGAAACCTTAAAATCTATACCCCCATAATATGCCAAAAAAAAAAAAAAAAAAAACACCTGACAATATCAAATGCTCATGAAGATACAGTGAAATTGAATCTCTTGTCAATTGCTGGTGGGAATGTAAAATGGTATAGCCACTCTGGAAAAGAGTTGGCTGTTTGGAATAGTTAAACACACACTCACTGTATAAGTCATGTTATATTCATGAAAATTTATGAAAACTTATTTACACAAAAGCTGATATATTTATGTTTGTCCAGCTCTATTTCTTTTTTAAAAAAACTGTATGTTTAATACATTTGAATGAATAGAAGGACTACAACAAGGATTAAAATTTTATAATGTAGCTTAGATATTCATGTAAAGGAGGTTTCATTATCCAAAGAGGTTTCCCCTATTTCCCTGTCTTTTCTATCTAGTCAGAGCAATAAATAGTAATTACAACACAAGCTGTTCTATTGTGTTGGGCAGTAATTATATCTTTATGTTTCACATCATCATCTCCAAAAACTCTACCCTTCATTTCACAGCAGTCTCCCTGCTCTGTTTCACAGTAAAATTGTTCTCCACTCAAATTTGATTAGCTCAAAGAAATGAGAGCAAACAGCAGCCAAATTCATGTGAATACATGAGAACCAAAGATTTTTGAGTACTGATTTAGTAAAATAGTATCTATTGAAACAAGCTTTATTAAACCGGAAATAATAGTTAGGAAACCTACATTAATGAAGAAGAAATTCTGGAATGAGGTCATTAAATATAACTAACTACATTTTAAATATAGATACAATGTATTTCCTGATTAATAGCAAGTAAACACCTAACCTATCTATCCTGAGTTCTGGTCTCTGTGAAAAACGTCAGTTGTAAGAGTCAAGATTCATAGGGCCGCAGGACAGAGAGACAGAGTCAGCGAGGCTGTAATTATCAAAAGGAGTTTTATTGTCTAGCTCAAGCTAGGGCCCAAGCCCCCAGAGTGCCAGCGCAGTGGCCTCTTCTTTGGGCAGGGATCCCCCCCCCTTGTGTGTTAGTGACCCTTTTATACCTAAGCTGTTTACACACTGATCATGCATCCGCCCCCACAGTGATTCTTACTTCATCCTGCCCCTGATAGGCTCCAACCTGTTCCAGGTCGTAGCTGAGAGACTCTGGTTTCCACGTTCTTTGTCTTTCTCCTCTGCATCCCATAATGTACTCAAAATGCCTTGCAGTTAGCAAGCAAGCAGTAAACAGAAGCTGGAAGGTGTCCATTGTCCTCATAGCCCAGTATCTTACACAGTAACAATTACAAAGAAGGTGTTTCAGATTGTCAGGCCCATTTTTAAAACAATGAATCCTTAACTCACTTTAGTCTTTCTTTTTATCAGACATTTCTGTTGGTAATCCATTTATGCCTCCACCCTTACAGTCTACGTTGCCCTTATTTTTATCTTTGGATTCTTGTATAGCATTTCTAGGCCATATATGATTGACAAAAGGGGAACTCAGAGAATGTATGGCTCCAGGAATTTTTTGCGAACCAGAGCAGAATTGGAATGACATACAAGAAACATACTATTGTCCCAGGCTTGAGCTCCTGCATGTGAGAGCAAGGTGGGGTGCATGGGGAGAGCGCACCAGGAGTGCAGGTGGCTGCGAGGTGCCCAGGGATGCAGAGGAGAACGGCACACAGGCTGGGGCTCCTCCAGTGCCCTCTGGGCTGGAGTCCAGGGAGAGCCCATCCCTGGCCCAAACTCCCAGCCCAGGCCCACCCCAGCCCTGCTAGCCAGCAACCACCAAGTCCAAAATCTCTCCAGCTTTATTTCTAAGAGTCAAAAACTGAAAACAATCTCCTTGATTTATGATGAATATGTTTTTCTACCTACTTCACACATAGAGCCAGGAAAATAATAAAGACTCCTTTACTGATACAATATGCTTGAGGAATGTTGGTTCCAGCGTTCTCACATATTGTTGATATTTCATAGTGAAATAAAGGGATATGAGTTACTTGTAGCAAGAATATTTTATAACTAGGGAATGGAAGGAAAATAAAAGCCCTGGGGATCTTGATAAACCATATGAATTTGCTAAAATCTTTTCATTGGTCCCTAAACTGCTTCACAGTCTTACATTAAGAACATCAAGGCAAAGGTTCTAGGGAATCTACCTGGGTGTGGCAGCCTGGTATAAATCATCCTTCTCAAAAGAAGACTGAATAATGGCCAGCAAACATATAAAAAAATGTTCAACATCTCTAATAATTAGAGAAATGCAAGTGAAAACCACAACGAGATATCACCTAACCCCAGTGAGACTGGTGTTTACCAAAAAATCCCCAAACAACAAGTGCTGGCGAGGATGTGGGGAGACAGGAACTCTTTTACACTGCTGGTGGGACTGCAAATTAGTGCAACCTCTCTGGAAAAGAATTTGGAGATATCTCAAAGAGCTAAAAATAGAAATACTATTTGATCCACCAATAGCACTATTAGGCATCTACCCAAAAGAGCAAAAGTCATTCTATAATAAAGACATCTGTACCTGAATGTTTATGGCAGCACAATTCACTATTGCAAAAATGTGGAAACAACCCAAGTGCCTGTCAATTCATCAGTGGATTATTAAAATTTGGTATATGTATATCATGGAATATTACTCAGTTATAAGAAATGACAGTGATCTAGCATCTGTTATATTTTCTTGGATAGAGCTTGAGCTCACCTTCCTAAGTGAAGTATCACAAGAATGGAAGAATAGGCTCCACATGTACTCGCCATCAAATTGGCACTGACTGATCAACACTATGGCGTTCACATGGTAGTAATATTCTCTAGGGATTAGGGGGTTGGGAATGGGTAAACTCACAACTAATGGATGTGGTGAGCATTGTAGGGGGGAAAAGGCACATTCCAAATCATGGTTTGGGTGTGGCAAAGTCATAACATATATCCAAAATGTTTGTATCCCATAACATCCTGAAATAAATAAAGTCTTTTTCTTAAGTCACTAAACCATTTTAATTAATTAATTAATTTTTAAATTTATTTCAAAGTATTACAGGGGTACAAATATTTTGGTGACATGGATGAACACTTTTATAATGCTTGAGTCGTGGTTATAAGTGTGTCTGTCACCGAGATAGTGTTCATTGTACCCATTACTCAGGTTTTCACCCATCCCCTTCTCCCCTCTCCCTCTGATTGATTTGTGTTTCATTTTACTTCCCTCTGTGCACATGTGTGCTCATGGGTTAGTTCCCATTTAATAGTGAGTACTCGTGTTTGTTTTTCCATTCTTTAGATACTTCACTTATGAAAATGGTCTCCTGTTCCATCCAAATTGTTACAAAAGGCATGAAGTCATCATTCTTCGTGGCTGAGTAGCAGTCCATGGTATACATCTACCACATTTTGTTAATCTACTTATGAATTAATGGGCACTTAGGTTGATTTCACACCTTTGCAATTGTGAATTGTACTGCAATAAACATTTGAGTGTAGGTATCTTTTTTTTTTAATTTTCTACTAAAGGACTAGTTCATTTATTTTTATATATGAATGAAGGGTGTCAAATTGGTATGGTATTTAAATTACACTGGATATGTTTAAAAGAGTGATGTAACAGTTATTTTAAAATAATATTTACATGATGCCAGAAAGTACATACTTTGGCAACTATTTAACATCCCATGAAAAATTTTAGGTATCAACTTAGATGTGTGAGGAAATACATGATTTTTCAAAATACATGAGCAGAATAGTTTAGGAGGTGACTGCTGTAAAACACTTTTTCCACATAAGGTTGAGGGAGCACTGATAGAATCTCCTTAGGAAGAGTGGCCAGTTTTTAAGGCCCCATCCCCAGATTGAGTTACCAAGTTTTGAGTAGGCCCCAAGTAAAACAGTTTTCAACATGCACCCCACGTGGTTCTCATGCAAGCTAGCATTTTATAGTATCTTAGCCATGGCTGAAGAGGGAAACCACCTCACATGTTTCTGGATTGAGGACAGAACTCAAACGAAAGCTAACAAGAACCGAGCTCACAAAGTAGCAGCACCCCTGGGGGAGCGTGGGAATAGGAAAGGGTAGCCGGGAAAGGCGGCACTGCCCCTGGAGTCCCTGGACAGTTTAACAGAGCAGGAACCGGGGAGCACAATCTGAGGAGCCTGCTCTCCACTGTGGTTGCACTTGGGGACAAAACAAAAGAAAGCCCTTTTCCATCCAATGAATGTGAGAACTACTTGAACCAGCCTGAGGAAAACCAGTGTTTAGGAGGGTTGACTGTTAACACCAAAATAAAAGCATGCGCTAGCGAAGCTGAGTGTCAAGCGGTGGCAGAGCACACCTTGGGAAGCACTGCTGGAGGGAGGCGGAGGGGTACTTGCCACGAAATGCCCTTGGGATCCTCTGACAGCACTGCTGGGACAGCTGAGCCACCTGTTCCCTTTTGGTCCCGCTGGTGGCCTGAAATCCAGCCTCGGAGCACCCGCTCACTGGGCTGTGCTCTGCAGTCCCCGCTCCCTCTTCCTAGGGTCACAGAAGAACTGCAGCTTTCTGGGGAGCAGCTCTACCTACACAGGCATCGCTTCATACTCCTCACTGTCAATGCTGAAAGAGCCCCCTGTTCCCTCAGGCAGAAGCAAGGCACACTGGCTGGCCTGGAGACACGTGGTGCCCTGGGCATGCAGCTTGGGGTCTCTCACCTTTTTACTTCCTATAGTTATAAAGTCTCCTTTGCTGACAGCGTCGGGTTCAATGCAAGTGTTCATAAAGTCTTCTTTACTTGTCAGATCAAGCTGACCATTCCGTGTTGCGATGGACAGTTCAATAGTTGACAGCTGCACTTCTTTCCAGACCTCTGGGCTCACCTCTTGAGAGGGGGCATCCTGTGGTTTTGCCAGCCTTCATAATATTCTCCTATACAAGGAAGGTCGGGGAGAGGTCTCTTCTGGTTCACTGGGAGATCTCTCTGTAGGTCCCGTGTACGAGATAGAGGCTTGATGAATCTGAGGCCACTCCTTAAGAGTGCTGAAAAAGTGGGCTGCTTTGGTTTTTAGAGGCCCAGGATGCCAGTAATTGCTGACTTTGACGCCAGCGTCTCTGAAGGATCCCATCGAAGGCCAGTCATTGCAAACACAGGTTGTTCCTTTTCACCCTTGATCTGGAGACATCAAGTGGAACAGCCTCTCCTTTCCCAATGGCAAGTGCAGCATCTGTAATATGCTGGACTTGTTTCCACTTTCGGCAGAGGGTATGACTCAAACTACTGGTCTGTCCCAGTGGAATAAATCCAATGGGAATCTTACTGAAGGTAGCCTCATCTGTTCTTCGAAGAACTCCAGTAACAACCTCCTGCAGGCTTCCCTCCCCTCCAGCAACAGTGATCACATCTGTGCTTTCCATCAATTCCAGGAGCTTCTTGGCTTGTCCCTCATAATCTGTCTTAATGACAGTCACATCCATGCCAGATAAATGCCAAATCAGGGCAGCATTTGTTTCAAATAGAGTCCTGGCTTTGCCTTTACAAGCTGCAGGACTGAGAAAGACAGTTGCTTCTTCACTTGCGCGTTGGGCGGAATGAGTTGATCGCCAAACACCTGAGCTCCTTGACAGGCCGCGCTCCTTAGCAGGCCATCAGTGTTTCCATAGAGCCAGTGGCCTCCCCACTCCGCCCGCTCCTAGGGGAGCGCTGCGCAGCCCTCGGGCCGGCTGGGTCGCCGCCAGCGAGCGCGGGCCGGAGGCGGGGCCCCGCGGCCGCCCGGTGCAGGTATCTTTTTGGTAAAATGACTTCTTTGCCTTTGGGTAGCTACATAGCAGTGGGATTGCTGGTTCAACAGGTAGGTCTACTTTCAGGAATCTTCGTACTTTTTCCATAGAAGTTGTACCAATTTTCAGTCCCACCAACAGCGCATGGTAAGGACTTCTTTATTCCAGAATATGATGCAGGGATGCCTACCGCTAAAGCCCATAGCTGGAAGAGGGTCCTATTGAATGTGGGTAAGTGATACGGAGACACTCACAGAACACGGGAGATTGCCTCCTGGACCTCTGAGTAATGATTGCAAGCATTTGTACTCAGCATTAATCGCAGTGAGCACAGTGGGATGGCGTGCAGCATATACTATGATACCGCCACAATCCTAAACCTTTTCAGACGGGGCCATACAGTGAAAAGAACAACTGCCGAGTCAGGAAGACCTGAGTTCTGGTCCGAGCTCAGTGCCTCACAAAAAGAAATCACCTAATCGCTGTCTTCAGCACTTTCCTCCTTGAGGATCTGAAGTGGAGAATGTCAGTGCCAGTTATAAAACGCGGTCATTCCGACCGCTCAGCGTAAACACCTACAATCTTCAAAGCAGCCGCACAGAAAGGGACGTCTCACACGTGTCCATGTTCAGGACTACTTTATTACAACTACACAAAATAGTCTAGATGCAGAGAAACCATATTTAAAATCTATGAATACAGTTAGTTATGTATTTTAATTTCATCCTTTTCAGTAGCATGTATTTTATTTCCTCAAAAGTACGTTTCCTGGCTATCACACGTCTGCTGCAAGAGGTTTCTCTAACACCTCCTGCAGTCCAAGGGGCGCAGAGAACTCTAGAAGTGAACAGACCCAGAGTCACAGGCGTCCCTGCTGGGATGGATAATCTATCACATGATGTGCCCTCATCTAAGCCTCTTTCTCTCTCATTGCTCCGCACGGTTTACTCCTTAGCTCCACCACCTGGCACAGTGAGCCTTCTGGGAAGAGAGTGACTTTCCAGTTGGAACATCAGTATTTCTTGCCTTGCCCAGGGCCTCACACCCCAGACCCCGGACTGTGTTTCTATACGCCTCTGCCCTTTAGTGACATTCACTGACCATCCGACTTTTCTTGCTCCTGTCGAGGCCCCTGAACCCCCTTTAATGGAAACAAAGTGTGTTCAATGATGGCTGAAGGAACAGCGACCAAAAATGGGACCCTAGTCACTAACCTATTAGAAAACTTACTACAAACCAAAGAATTAGCTGTTCTCAAAAGCAAAGCTGGTGACAAAGATGCTAAAACTGATGCTTCCCAAGAAATGTCTTCTCCACCACCTACACACTTCCCCTGCTCAGCCTTCTTTAGAGAAAGAATCTCTTTTATTTTCTTTTAAATGGAGATATCTTTCTTCACAAGATTATGATGAGAAAGAAATTATTTGTGCATTTTGAAACCACTTAAGCCTTGTATAAATGCGTTTTTTTGGGGATCTCTACTGGTTCCTTGGTAGAGCATTAGAAAAATAACAAGTAGGTCCTTATCGGTAAAAGTCTGGGGATCCTTAATCTAATGTCAATATTATCTGAGGCCCAAGGAGGGCCTGGATTTTCCCTCCCCATGGCTAGTCTGGGGCAAGCCCCTGAGGGTTTGGGTGAGAGCTCATTGCTGGACTAGACTAGTGTCCAGGGGTCCAAGTTCAAATTCATGCTTTCTTTCAGATCAAATGTCACAATCCACAAATACTCTAAAGGACTGAAAGAAAGGGAACCCCAAAAGATGGTGAGGAGAAAACCAAGATGCAAGGAGAGAGAGGGTCTGCTTGTTGCCAGGGCTGGAACGTTAGAGTCAGAGAGGGAGGTTGGTGGCTGGAATGATGATGCATCTCATACAGTGGAAGGGCAATGGAGAGCAGGAGCTCGCCATCCTGAGGGAAAGTGGGGCCCAGGGAAAGGGGCCAAACACATGAATTTTAGTTCCAACCCCACAACTCCTGGCTTGGAGACAGAATCTCTACTTGAGGAACTTAAGACATAGCTGCTCACATCCAAGACAGAAAAAGCTAATTGGAAAGAGGTTGGATATTTTAGCCACTTACATGGGTTTTGGAGACACCCAGATGACCACTTGGTGTCTTCTTGGTCTGTCCCCCAGAATTCAATCCATAGTCTCCATGAGATTACACGTAATGGCAAACACATCTTAAAGGCCTCCTTCAAATTATCGGTAGAGCAAGTTATGTCTTTTACGTGAACTAGTGAGTTTTATTTCTGTGTATTTGACTGACCCACAGTTAAAATTTTAGAATTGAAGCTCTTTATTTGTGTCTGTCTCTGTGTTTGTCTGTGAGTGTGTAATTCCATACTTCTGGATGGTATAACCACATTAGTTTATAAAATTCCTTAAAGAGCTCTATTCTGATTGGTTTAGAGATAAATATTTATACAAATTGAATATTCCTAAAATTCCTAGAATTAAGGAAACTGAACTTCCAAAATCTTCATATGCTTAAAAAAGCATTCTTATAGAAACTAATCTCAGAATATTTTAAATCCAAATTTATATAATGTAGGTAAATATTTAGCAAACAAGACTAGTTTGATATTGTTTTAATAAAAGTAGCTATTGCTTCTGAATTATCAACATTGAATATAACATAGGCATACATTTCATTCTACTTGAAAATGCCCTTCCTAAATTTATAAAGATTTTCTGATCAAATCAACTACCATTATATCTATTAGATGTTTTAGATTATGAAAAATGTAAATTTGTACTTAACCACATTGAATCATTATTCTGAACAACTTTATTTCAGTAGTAATTATGATATGTATTATAAAGATAGTTTCCAAGTTCTTAAAACCTTGGAGTTATGCTAACTTGAGTTTAATACATATTCATAAGATAACTAGGTTATTTCTAAACAAGATAGAATACTGAAAATTAATTACTAAATATGATTTTAAGATTACATGCTTTTTGCCTCTCATTTTCACTTGGCACAGACAGACTTTTTATTGTGACATTTTATATTAATTCTGGTATCTGTCTTTTAAGATGCCTCATCTTCAGGTCTCTAAAACATCAGATCTTTGCCACTGCCTCTCAACAGATCATTCAAATGATTTTTCAGGAACAACAACAAACACAAGATTATATCTAAGATCCTTCTTCACCCCACTCAGAAGGTTTGACTGCCTCTGAGCTGTTCAGCAACAAATAATATTCATTTGTCTTAAATAAAAGTGAGGTTTCACAGCACTAAATTTTAACTGTGCACTGTGGTCCCACAAAACTGGGAAATCCTGCCCCCCTCCTTTTGTTTTCTGAAAATTTCCCGTGCTTTTGTGTTCCCAGAAAGAGCTTCCCACAAAGAACTACCTTTCTACACATGAATTAGATAAGACTCCTTGCCCATGATTTCTCAAGACTTCCATAGGAACTACAAATGTCTCCCTTGTTTAACCGCAACCAGGAAAAACACCAATGTTTCCCATTTTGCCTAAACCTGCCAGTAAGGCCAGACACTGTCTTCTCAACTTTCTGTTCTTTGTCTTATAAATGATTAGCCAAGATTAGAGCTGTTTATCCTTCTGAAGTTAGCCAAAGTGATACATTCCTGTTTATTTCTAACTGAGAATTCCCCTGATTGCAAAATGACTCTGACTGTAAATCACCCCACACCTGTAACTTGTATACATCACCATATAAAAGTCCTAAGGCAAAACCACTCTGTTGAGACACTCTGATTTTAATATCTAGGGTGCTCTTATTGCAATTGTTTGAATAAAATTAGTGAATAGGGATTCTTTTCCCCAGTATATGCTTTGGTCTGCTTTGTCAAAATCAGATGGCTATATGAGGATGGTTTTATATCTGAGTTCTCAGTCCTGTTCCATTGGTCTGTGTCTCTGTTCTTGTGCCAATACCATGCTGTTTTCGTTTCTATAGCCTTGTAGTATAGCTTGAAGTCTGGTGCTGGGAAAATTGGATAACCACATGTAAAAGACTGAAACAGTATCTGCACCTCACAAAAAATGAACTTACAGTGGATAACAGACTTAAATCTAAGGCATGAAACGATACGAATTTTAGAAGAAAATGTCAGAAAAATTCTTATAGGCATCAGCCTAGGCAAAGAATTTATGAAGAAGACCCCAAAGGCAATCACAGCAACAACAAAAATAAATAAATGAGACCTGATCAAATTAAAAAGCTTCTGCACAGCCAAGGAAACTATCACTAGAATGAATAGACAACCTACAGAATGGGAGAAAATATTTGCTCTCTACACATCCAATAAAGGGCTGATAACTATAATCTGTATAGAACTCAGGAAAATTAACAAGAAAAAATCAAACAATCCATTAAAAAGTGGGTAAAGGACATGAACAGAACCTTTTCCAAAGAAGATTGACTAATGGCTAACAAGCATATGAATTATTGTTCAACACCTCTAATCATCGGAGAAATATAAATCAAAACCACAGTGAGGTATCACTGAACTCCAGAGAGAATGGCTTTTATCAAAAAGTCCCAAAACAACAGATATTGGCATGGATGTTGAGAGATAGGAACATTCATATACTGCTGGTAAAGATGTAGAAACAATCCAAGTTCCCATCAATACATTAGTGGATTAATAAAGTGTAGTATAGGTGTACCATGGAGTACTACTCAGCCCTAAAAAAATGGTGATATAGCACCTCTAGTATTATCCTGGATAGAGCTGGAGCCCATTCTTCAACTGAAGTATCACAGGAATGGAAAAACAATCACCACATGTGTTCACCATTAAATTGGCACTAATTGATAAACACTTACATGCACATATGCAAGTAACATTCATTGGGTGTAGGGCAGGTGGGAGGGGGCAGTGGGGATGGGTAAATTCACACCTAATGGGGGCAGTGTGCATTGTTTGGAGGATGGCCACACTTGTAGCTCTGACTCAGGCAGTGCAAAAGCAATATATGTAACCAAAGAAAATGTCTCTTTGTTCATTTTTTGTCTTCAGTAACATGAATGAAGACATATTTATTTGTTGATTTATGTGGGCAAGTTCTGTTGCATACATGAAGGGAGCAAACAAAACTATGGGCACAGCTGAATCAAGGTCCTGAAAAAATCTTAATAACTATATAGCCAAATTAGGAACAATGTGGACAGAATCACTTGGAATGAGGGTGGAGGAACTACCCTAATGTGTTTATTTGTCCAGGAGATTTTACTTTCCTTTTAAGAAATTAAGAACTGAGATCACAAGATATGTCATTAATTTATTAAGGGACAGCTTTGTAATTAAATAATTATGCTTTCAGAATATAATGACTTCCTACCATGTCCCCAGCACTAGCTGTGGTGGCATTTACAGACATGAATTTGACAGAATCATGTCCTCTTTAAGTGAACCACCCTTGCAGGAGGAGCCACTATTCACATTTTAATTCACTTCTGAAATTCATTACAACCTCCAGCCTGGCCGACCTTCTCCTTGTTCTCAGTTTTCCCACTTCCTCTGCCTCTTCAGGCTTCTGTCTGCACCTAGGCTTGTGTCCCCCTTAGCCCATCCATTCATTAAATGATGCAGTTTGGTCCTCCACTTCCAGCTGTGACCTCAGCAACCTCAGGGCTGTGTATTCCAGGATCATCTTTTCTTTCTGTCTTCACACCACAAATTCTGTCAAGGATCTTCTTGCCATTCAGTTTTACTGATGTGAAAACTGAGGCACAGAGAGATTAAGCAACTTGCCCACATTTTGAGAGTGGCAAAACCAGATGTAAACCCAGGCAGAAATTTATTCACAGAAACACAGTCTATGTAGATAAATGTAATTTCAGTATAACTCATGCCATTATTAATTTTATACCTCCTAGGAAATACATGAACCCTCAAAATACAGTTCTTTGAATTCCACTTTTTCCCCTCCCATCCATGTAATCTCAAACATAACTACCTTTGCACCTCTTTCCACAAAATTATTCTTCCCTCAGCCTTCCAGGGACTAGAACACCTCTCTCCCAGGTTTCTACTGATTGTATAACTTACTTCATCTCATTCAACAAGTCCTTTCCTTCCCCACTTTACCTACTTTGATTCTCTCTCGGCAAAGTTCAGTTGCCTATCTTGGGATACTATTTTGTAAAGCAAATGAAGGGAGAATAGAGTGTGGAAACATGAAGTCCACTCAAATGTGAACAAACAGAGGCTATTTATGCAGAGATTGCTGTAGAAAGGGAGGCAGCCACCATCACTTGAGTTTGGCAGGGACCCAAAGGCAAGCAGGTAGTGGAAAACTTCATAGTAAAAAAAGAGTGTCTTATTTTGTTTTGTGTTGCTATAACAGACCACCTAAGACTGGTTGATTCATTAAGAGCAGAAATTTATTTTCTCACAGTTCTAGAGACTGGGAATTCCAAGATCAAGGTGCTGAAAAGTTCCATGTCAGGTGAGGTCTCAGTCTCCACTTCAAAGATTGTGTTTGAGTGCTGCATCCTGCAGAGGGGAGGAACACTGCTCCTCACATGGCAGAAGGAGAGAGAGAGAGAAGAGGGGGGGGAAGGGAGGGACAGAGACCACACCCAGAGCCATTTTATACCATTTAACTGTTCATAAGGGTGGAGGCACCTCTCACTAGGCCTCCCTCCCAACACCGTTGCCTCGGGGATTGAGCTTCAACATGAGTTTGGGAGGGACAAAAACATTGGCACCATAGCAGGAAGGCTTCACGTGTGCTCTGATTTGGGTTGTTCCTCCAGCAAAAGGAAGCTGGGGTGGGCAAATAGAAGTAGGGTGCCCTCTGTGATGGATGGGGGAAGCAGATTTGCCCCCTTCTGGTTGATCCTGAATTGGAATCAGGGGCAAAAACAGGAAAGCTGACTGATGTCCACTGACCGAGTCTGCACTCTCTGGACTGGCTGCTGCAGAGGTGGTGGGTCAGAGTCCTATTATCATACCTGGTCTGGCCATTGTTCTCAAGAGACTTGAATATTCATATGTGAATAATTTATTTCTCATCATAGAATTAATGCAGTTAATTCTCCAATAAATATTAATGTAATTGGAACAGGGTGAAGGGAACAATTGAGAAGGGGCTGCATCACCCTATTATAATATTAGCCAATAGGAGTTTCCAGAAAATTGGCATCTACCATGTTTCCCTGAAAATAAGACAGAGTCTTATATTTATTTTTCCTCAAGAAGACACCCTAGGGTTTATTTTCAGGGGATGTGTTATTTTTTTTAAGTACGGTACAACAATCTACATTTATTCAAATATAGGTAAGTTGTCTTCTTCTGGAACATCATCATAACTCTTCAAACCCCAAATTCCATCCTGAATTTCTTGCGATTCTATTTCCTTTAGAACCATTGGTCCCAATCTCTCATGTTGAGCAATAGAGCTCTCGTGGGACAGGTGAGAAGGGCTGCTCGTCTTCTTTACCGCCCCATGAAATGCATGGGTTGTGCAGATACGCTGCATAAATACTCCCATCACTAGGTCTTATTTTTGGGGTAGGGCTTATATTGCACAAATGCTTAGAAAGTTCTGCTAGGGCTTATTTTATGGGTAGGTCTTATTTTTGGGGAAACACAGTACACACTCTCTGTTATGTTTGCCCACTTTGATCTTACCTTCATTCTGGAAATTTTCTGTGTTACTCTGTACTCCCCTAGTTCTCCATGTGCCTACCTAGCCTGTCCCTTGCCATCTTCTCTGGCTCTTACAGACCTGAAATTCAGCTGTTGCCCAGGTTATACCCTTGGTTCCCCCTGTGTGAATCCAAAGTTCCCATAGAAAAGATCGGAAATCAGGGGCATTAGTATTCTCCAGAACTGCAGTTAAAAACATTACACTTATACTAAAAATTACCTTTGAAACTCTGGAGGTAAATAATTTCATACCTGAAAATAGATTCCCAGTTCAGTTTACCTCCCCTGAACACTTCATCAGAAAGACACTGGAGTGGGGGGTCCATGGAACAGATAGGAAGACCAAGGACCCACGGAAATGGGGGCTCAACATGAGATGTTGGAGGGGGTCTCCCACTGATGGGGAAGGAAGACTCCAAGATGACAACTGTACCACAGGCGCTGAGATAAACTGCTAACTAGGCACAGGGACTCAGAGGGCTTGAGGAGAGACTTCCCAAGGAAGATGATTATCTGAGACGTTTTCATGAATGGAGAAGAAATTTATGCTTAAAGGAGAATATTTGGGGGTGGAATAATGATGGTTACCTGAGAAATTAAGCAAAGAAGACTACTGCCACCTACAGAATCCCTTGTCCCCCCCAAAATGAATTCTGTATGTTCCAATATTTCATCACTTTCTCTTATTAAATAGGGTGAGTGAAATTGCCATTGAGTTGATCCAGGCCTCAGAGGGAATGATTCTAATGGTCTGTAACCTGGAGAAAACCCCGAGCAGTGATCCTCATGAGAGATGCTCGCTCTTCTTCCTGTTTTCATCTTACCGACTTGTACAGTGATCATCATGTCCAAGGTAACTACTTAAAACTGTTGGTACTGCTGCATGAATATTGCTTCACAGTAATAAACCTTTCAAATACGTATGTATAGGGTAAAGATATGCTGTATATTCCCATTATTTTTGTCCCAAAATACAAAAGAAAGAAAAACACTGTTTAAGTCATGATCATCTTTAACCACCTATACAATGCCCACTGTCCTATCCTGTGAAGTTGGTAAAAAGACTTCCAAAATTGTGTTGGTTCAATCCTGAGTTGTATTAAAAACACAATAACGGCCGGGCGTGGTGGCTCACACCTGTAATCCTAGCACTCTGGGAGGCCAAGGTGGGCGCATTGCTCGAGGTCAGGAGTTCGAAACTAGCCTGAGCAAGAGTGAGACCCTGTCTCTACTAAAAATAGAAAGAAATTAATTGGCTAACTAATATATATAGAAAAAATTAGCTGGGCATGGTGGCGCATGCCTGTAGTCCAGCTTCTCAGGAGGCTGAGGCAGTAGGATTGCTTGAGCCCAGGAGTTTGAGGTTGCTGTGAGCTAGGCTGATGCCATAGCACTCACTCTAGCCTGGGCAACAGAGCAAGACTCTGTCTCAAAACAAAAACAAAAACAAACAAACAAAAAACACCCCACAATAGCCACTGATAATGTCAGTATAAAGAGCTTTTCTTTATTCAGGACTATATAATATTAATACATTCATCAATTCCACGATCTAGGTTCTCATAATTCCTATTTTATAGACAAACTAAAAGTTTTCAAAATGCTAAATAAATTTTATCAAGTAAAAAAATGAGTACTTAAACCTATTTTCTGCCTCTCTGAACATCTTTGATTTTTCTTTCAATCACTTGAAAAGAAGAAAAATAGAGGTAATCATATGGTTGTTTGATGAAGATGAAACAAAAACATGAGACCAAATAATGTGACAGATGCTACAACAAATAGAATGAACTAAACAAATTTAAGGTCATGTATACATTCTAAGTGGCACAAAGTTAAAATCAGCAAGCATACAGAACAATGACAACTGAGAAAAAAGAGGAAGATAATACTTTATGAAATATATATGTCACTTAAGGATGGAGAAACAATTTTTTTAAATTTTAAAAACATAACATTCCCCAATAGATCTTCTTTGCTATTTCTTTTTTATTGTCTTTTATACTTTTGGAATAATTTTAAAATAGCAGCAAGGATATCTATTGTTATTTTTCTGTAACTTTTCATCAAAAATTTATGTTACTATGCCCTTAGAGACATTTATTTTATTCTTTGAGTTATAATACAGTAGTAGGTTGTGTGTTTTGTGGCTCAAGTTTTAAACTTGTCTAGTTTAATCTTTGTTTGGGATTTAAACTATTCAGTCTCTGTCCTAAGTAAAGAATGCTGAATGACTCTTTTCCCTGTAACTGCCTGTTGCTCTCTGAATTTCATGCTGGTTCCTTTTCCTGTGACCTCAGTTCACTGATGGGCTCGAGAGAACATTCATTTCATTTCCAGAAATGCTCTTTCTAGCTCTCTACATTTCTGAAGTCAGTAGTTAAACCTTTGGAATCTGTCAGAAGTACCTTTTCATTTATCTGTAAAAAGTGTCTCAGAAAAATTTCTGGTAAAACATGATCCAAGAGCTCACATGAGAATAATAGATATTTAATTACAATACAATTTCTGGCTCATTGGTTCTACATGATTTGATGGGTTTTTTTGATCCATGCTGGTGTCATTAAAGGAAATAAAAATAGACTATTTCTTAGTGGCACTTCCATCCTCTCTCTTTGTATCATGTTCCTGTGCGTCACTTTACAAAACCTATTGTTCACATAAGGACCACAACTCCACCCTATAAATCATGCTTTCTTTCTATATAGCAATATGCTCACTTCATGCTTTGTCCTCAGTTGGAAAATAAAATGAATTATTAGAAACAGAAAGCTATTACTCCCATACAGCATAGCAAACAAGAAAAGGAAAAGTTCATGCAATTACCTCCATCCATCAGACCTCATGCAAAGGTCTGTGAATACTGTAGCTGAGTAATTAGTGGGCGCTGCCCTATGCACACAGATGCTAGTACAATGGGACTGGCTGCTGAGAAGAGAAAGCCTTTATTGCAAGTCAACTTGCAAGGGACAAAAGAAAACTCTGAAATCTGTTTCCCTGAACAGGGCAGGGCTGGGGGGTGGGGCTGGATTTGGTTTTATAAGCATAGGGTAATGAGGTGTGATCTGATTGGATCTGGCAATGAGGTGATGCTAGGGATGAATCTGATTGGATCCTGGATCCTGCTATATGGTGTCTACTTCTTAATTCACTCCTGGCTCCTCAGTCCAAGCACCTGGGTTCCACCCATGGTTGTACATGTGGTTCATCCGGGCATGCTCAAGTGATGTGACTTTTAACCTGGGAGGGGGTGGCAATTGCAAAACAACTCACAATTCTGTCACATAAAACTTGAGCCAGGTTGGTCTGGTGTGGTTACAGATCCTGCCCCCCCCCCTTTTTATGACTGTTCCTGAATCTTGAGGGAAATGGGGCCATCACCACTCTAGCTACTTCCTGCTGACTATAGGTTAGAGGAATGAAATTGTTTCGTGTTTCTCTGTGGGGGTTTCCCAGTATACAGATTGGTAGGGTGTGAAGTCCATATGCATGGGGAGATAGAATGCTCAGACAGTGATTAGTATATACAAAAGTAAAAGTTTATTTATTTTCCCAAGAAAGAAAGGAGAGAGAAAGGGGGGGGGGGTAGAGGGGAGAAGGGAGAGAAGAAAGAGAGAAAAGGGGCCATGACACAAAGAGGAGGAAAGAAATGTTGGGCAGCAGGAAAGTTGTTTCCTGCTTTTAAATGGTAGAAATGTTTTTTTCCCTTTTCTCTGCTTCAGGGGACTGATAACAAAAGCGATTGTGAAGCTGCTCTGTTAGTATTTTCTGTTTCTCACGCAGCAGATTGACAGTAGAAATTAGTTTCTTTCTTCTTGATAGTGAAGCTTGCAGGTCTACTCTCCACTCAGACCTTTTTCAAGGCTGAGAAAGAACTCAGAGATAACAAGCTAGGCCACACATGTTTTAATTAAAGGGTAGTTGTGTTGTGAGTTCGTTTCTCTTACTTTCTGTTTGATAGTTTATTTTCCTCTGTTAGATAGGTTATCAGTAAGGCCACCTTTCAAAGACCACGTTTTAGAAGGAATTGTTTCAACTCAGTTCCAGATCAAAGGCATAAAGAGCTAGCAATCTAAACATTACTCATTCTGGAGAAGAAGGAAAAGCTTGAGTTCCCACCCAGGTTTCCCATCAAGTCTGTTTATACAAATGAGATGGTGGCTTCTGTCTGTAGGGTGCTGGGATGTGGGGTGGTCACCATGGGCTCTGGGACTTCCAGGCTCCCATCTCTCAGATTATTCTTCTCCCAAGCCTCATGCTCATCCTCTGTGTGCCACCATCAGATGGCTCCTGTGCACTGGGTCATGCCAGAAAGGAAGGTGGTGGCTGCAGAGTGAGATGCTCCTGTCACCGAGGCTGAGCCCAGAGGAGCCAGCAGGGCCCATCTCCACCCAGACTTCAGCGGGCACGGAGGGAGTTCTGTGCAGGGTGGTCTCTTTCCTACTGTACGATCCAGTGGGCCAGATCTCTCCGCCTCTGAGCACAGGGCCAGCACCACCACCCCTAAAACTTCCCAGCCCACTTTGGGGATGTGAGGCTGATTGGCTTCCAAAATTACAGAGCCCGAGGGGAATTTCCACCCTACGAGTCATCTATAAATCCATCCCGCACTGCTGGACAAAGTTCACACAGAGGGAAAGCAGGAAAAACAGGGAAAGCCATGTCATTGTTAGGAAATAAATACTTACTAAGTTGTTTAGACAACACAAAATGTAATATTCATTCACCAAATAATTTAATTTTGGATTAAATATTAAAAAATAGCAATTTGGGTGATCATACTTCTGTATTTTTAAGCATTCAGTCATTACTGCCCCGGTTGCCTTCCCCAGCTTTTTTGCTCATCAAAATTCTGTACATTCTTCCAATGAATAGAGATGTCATTCCTCATGAAAATTTCTCTAACCCCCACATTTAACTATTCCCTCTTCTTTGAACATCCATATTTTATATAAATTCCTATAGTTAAATGTAACACTGTTGGAATTATAAATCTTGCCCATAAGACTAGAGGCTCCTTGAGAGAAGTCTTCATCTCATTTATTGCTGGGCCTGTAACACCTAATATTGTACTAAGCACATTATAAGCACAAAATAAATCAATCCAAAGGAATCCAGTCACTGATATAACATTTTAAATAAACATAATGTATACTTTCAAGTAAGATTGGTTTATGATCTTTTAAGCCTCCTCTGAATATCAACTACATTATATATGATATGACCATTAAAAGTATTTTAAAAATTTTTAATAACATTGAAAATGCTTATGCTTTATGTTATATAAAAAAGCAGGATACAAATCATACATACAGTTTACAATGGTGTACCAATTATGCATAAATCCACCAAAATGTTAATAGGGTACATCTTTTTTATATTTTCTGTAGTCATAGATAATGTTTTCAAATAACAATAATGAAATAATAAGTTTAATTTAAAACAAGGAAAACTAACTCAAGCAGTGGCAAATTTTCAAGTAATTATTATTATTATTATTATTATTTTGAGACAGAGTCTCGCTTTGTTGTCCAAGCTAGAGTGAGTGCCGTGGCATCAGCCTAGCTCACAGCAACCTCAAACTCCTGGGCTCAAGCAATCCTACTGCCCCAGCCTCCCGAATAGCTGGGACTACAGGCATGCGCCACCATGCTCAGCTAATTTTTTCTATATATATTAGTTGGCCAATTAATTTCTTTCTATTTTTAGTAGAGACGGGGTCTTGCTCTTGCTCAGGCTGGTTTCAAACTCCTGACCTCGAGCAATCCGCCCGCCTCGGCCTCCCAGAGTGCTAGGTCAAGTAATTATTATCTTCAAATTTCATGGTCCCATTCTTCAAATCTAGAAAATACTTATCCTAAATGTTTGTGAGTACAAATAGCAATAAGAACATGAAGAAAGGATCAGAAAATTATTTAATGATGCCACAAGAGGAAAATTATATAGCTTATATACTTGTAGTGGCTTCTTCTAGAGAACAGCTGAATTTGGCTCTTAGAAGAAGTAATTCCTTTAACTTCTAAATCCATTCACATTCATGCAGTAATAATGCACTGTACTTTGAAAAAGTTAGAATAAATACAAAATGATATATCTTACTCTAATTCTAAAGAAACTATACAAATTACATAATAATACTACATGGAAAGGAATCATATGGTTAATAACTGTTATTTCCTACACCAAAATGAACTTTTGGAAGCCAGTTACATTATTCCCTGTGCTAGTCTGAATAGCATACCCCCAAAGAGGTCCATGTCTTAACCCCCAGACTCTGTAGACATGTTGCTTTACATAGAAAAAAGGGCTTTTCAGGGTCAGGTGCTCATACCTGTAATCCTAGCATTCTGAGGGGCCGAGGCAGGAGGATCTCTTGAGCTCAGGCGTTCCAGACCAGCTTGAGCAGAAGTGAGACCCTGTCTCTACTGAAAATAGAAAAATTAGCTGGGCGTGGTCGTGTACACCTGTAGTCCCAGCTGCTCAGGAGGCTGAGGCAGGAGGCTCTCTTGAGCCCAGGAGTTTGAGGGTGTGGTGGGCTATGATGATGTCACAGCAATCTACCCTACTCTGTCTCATTCATACATATATACGCACATAAATAGATAAATTTTTAAGAAGTTTTCAATGGGGAGATTATCCCGGATTACTGATGGGCTCAAAGTAACCTCCAGGGTCCTTAGAAGAGGGAGGCAGGAAGGTCAGAGTGAGACAGAGACCGAAGGACGGACGCAAGGTCAGAGAGGAGCAAATGTGCTCTGCAGCTGGCTCTGAAGACCAGGGAGAGGCTGCGAGCAGCCTCCAGAGGCAAAGAGGCAAGGAATGCCTTCCCCCTGGAGCCTCCCCAGGAGCCAGCCCTACTGACGGCTGAGTGGTAGCCCCTTAGCACTCCTTCTGATCTCCAGAACTGTGAAAAGAATAAATCTATGTTCTCTTACACTAATAAGTCTATGATAATTTCCTCATGAGCAATGGGAAACTAACGCACATCCCTCTTCTCTATCACAGTGAGATACACGTTTATTTTCTTCACTCATTTCCTAAAACTGTGAGTTTTGGTTTAGCCAGGGTAGGCTAATGGAAATATTTTTAGCAAATAGTATTCTTTATCTAATACAAAGAATAAAAGAGTGAATAGTCCAATTAGTAATTATGTGGTGATTGGTAAAAATGTTTCCAAGGGAATGTTGAAAATAATCAACTTGCAATTATGTATAGAATAAAACTCAGGTGAATATCCTGTCATCAAAACTTTGCATATTTTATTATATACTTCACCCTTCTATTAAAAAGGATACATTTTTGTTCAGTGATTCATTCATATTTTATTTTTCTACAATTAGACTTGGATTTATTTAATAGTAAATTATCTCTGTTTTATAAAGGAAAGATAGCATGGCACAGTGCCAGCCTGGAGTTAGATAAACTTATGTTTTAGCCCTGATTTTGCCCCCTCCCATAATTAAAGGTTGAATAAGAAGTTAACCTCTCTGAGCCTACATTTCTAATGGGTAAAATGAATTTAATATTAGAACTTTTCTCATTCTGCTGGAATAATGTAACAGTCAACAAATGGTAACTGTCATTATTATTAAAATGTACTTTTATTTCATGCACAATGAAAGATATCCCAGTTCCTTACTATCTACATGGTTCCCTTCACCCCATCCCAAGGGCTCCCTCCCTTAAAAAGCCCTTTCCTTAAGCCTAGAATTCTACTCTGAGAGTAAAATCAAGAAGACTTACCAAGCAACATTAGACATATTCTGAAATTAAAATATTACAAATCATCCTATTGGAAAATACTCCTACAGCACTATAGATGGTTTTCTTTTCAAAGCTATTTTTCACAAAGAAGCAACTTTTTAGAGTTTCTATTGGTTTGTTTTCATTTTTGGTTGCTTGTTTGGAGGCTAGGGTTTGGCTGGTTGTTGGATTTGCTGTGGTGATTATTGGTAATGAGCCCAAGCTGAGACAGGGACACTGAGCACCCAGCAAAGCAAATATCTCCACACAGCAGCCTCTCAGTAATTTACATTTTAGACCAGGGGTCCTCAAACTTTTTAAACAGGGAGCCAGTTCACTGTCCCTCAGACCATTGGAGAGTGCGCACTGTGGGCCCAAGACGAGTCGGCTGCTAAGCAGGACAGGCAGCGGCAGCAAAAACATCCAGCGAGCTGGATAAATATCCTAGGCAGGCCATATGTGGCCCGAGGGCCGTAGTTTGAGGATGCCTGTCTTAGACTGTAGCCAAATAATAAAAAAACAGCAACATTTAAATGCTCAAATGTCTAGGTCCTCCTAGTCCCTGTACTTCCCCAGTCATGACAGTCATCACTCTTCACAGTAATAAGCTGTTTTCATTTTCCTAATAAACTGTAGAGACCATGAAGGTTGGTTTCTCCTGCCCTCAATATAGTATAGATCTCCAGGATGTGCAGAATTAGAACAGCTAGGCCACTGACACCTACTTTGAGAATCTTAAGATTTGGACAGGGTTTCAGAGATAAAAATGGCCCAACCTTCTGATTTTCAAGTTGAGACCCAGAAAAGTGGATTTTACTTTGCCAAATTGTTTTCCAGTTATTGCAGAGCCTGAGCACAGTTTTTAGACCGCTTTCCAGTACTCCATCCTTGCTGATACAGGTGATAGAAGAATAAGAAGGGAATTAACTTCAGTGGCTAAAGAACACCAGAAACCTAAACTTAGTGGCACTAGAATCAGAATTGCAAACAAACACCTGTAAGCCAATCTTTGGAAGAGATGCCAAAGGCTGTCTTTGTCCTAAAGCACTGAATATCCAGTTGGGATGTGTTGGGGCTAGGGGAGGCAGTCACGAGATGTTATTACTAGCATGTAGTAAATATTGTTGGCGAATATCTTAGTGTTACCAAAATGAATTGAGCTCATTGCCCACTTCCCTCCTTTTAAAAGGATGATTATTTCCATTTTCAATTATCATTTCTCTCTTGGTTGGGGATATTCCTGACTATTTTGTTGCTGATACCACATCAAAACATAATGGAAAGCCAAGAATAAACTGATCTAATCCAGATCATAAACAAGAAAGAAAGAGTCTTGTGAATATTATTTTGTATTTGAGCTCCATGAGGGCAGGGACCAAGTCTATCTTAGATGCCAGGTGATCGCAGACACAGGCATCTGAATCCAACCTGTTTTTCCTGATTTCAAACAAGACAGAGTAATCCTCCTTGCTCCCACATCACTCCCCTGAAATTAAATTAGACTTCAGAGCACCCACAGTGTACCCAAAGTTATTCTCCACTCATATCTGGGATTCCTGGACAGACCAGGGACACAAGGGACAACTAACATGACTTGACCTGACAAACTCCGTAATGAACAGGCCCAGAGTAGGAGGGCTGGAAAATGTATAAACTAGGGCGATTTCGCCAAAAACCATCTTCAGATGGCTTCATATGGGCCAGGCTGGAAGGGACAGCTTCCTGGAAGGCTCTGTATCAAGGGTCCTCAAACTTTTTAAACAGAGGGCCAGTTCACTGTCCTCAGACAGTTGGAGGGCCGTGGGAGAATGCAGTGCACATTCCACACATGCGCACTGTGGGCCCGGAACGAGTGGGCTGCTAAGCAGGACAGGGAGCCCCGGCAAAAACACCCGGCAGGCCGGATAAATGTCCTCTGTAGGCTGCATGTGGCCAACAGCCATAGTTTGAGGACGCCTGCAGTCTGTACAGTCTAGGCAGTGTCTTCAGGTTGCCCAGCAACAAGTGCCTCCGGACAGGGGCTCTACCTGCCCTTCTCACTTCCAGGGAAAAAACGGGGTTGTCAGCCTTGCTCCTTTCTCGCCATTTACCACCACCCAGTATGCACCTCCCTTCCTGCTGCTACCGCCCGCGTTACTTAAGACCCTGTGGAGCTCGCTGACCTGCTCACCAGAAAGCCCAAAGTCAGACCCACCGCGGCTGCTGTGTGGTCTTGGCCTGATTGATTCTGCTGAGTGTATTCCACAAAGCACCATTCTATGCTCAGCGCCCATACTGACACTTTGAGGGGAAATAATTTAAGCATATGCTGTAATAACTGCTCTCAAGGTGCTTGAACGTATTTTTAAAAAGACTGAAGTACATTACATAGAGAGATATCTAGATATTAGACATACATATTGTTGGAATATAGGACTCAGAGACATGTAAGATCTCAGGAGTTTTGCAGAGCTTTGCCTTGAAGGAATCTGTGAGGGAGTTAGTTTACAGACCAGCAGCCGCCTGGCAACAGTGAGCCTCTCACCAGTCAGGGGCGTAAGCAAGGCACGATGCCTGTCTGGAGACCTGGGGCCAGCACCTGGAGCTCGTGTGAGACAGAGCTTGGCATGCGGTCACAGGTGAAGGACTGATCTAAGAATGCCAGCCCAGCAGACACCTGCAGCTGAAACCAATTAGCTTCAAGGACAGTTCCTGCTTCACTCCTGACCACATGTCTCAGTTAATGAGAAACTAGATAAAGAAATATATAGCCTCTATATTTCTGTTTAGTTTTCTGCTAACTGACAGTTTTATCTTTAACTTATATACTCAGCTAGGTCTATTCTTAACTTAGGGCTTAGAAGTTTATGTTAGAAAAATTTTCTAATCATTTGCTCATGTAGATAGAATTAATTAAGGGATTTCTAGAAACTTTTGGGGAGCCTTGAAACCTAAACGAATAATCTGTACACATAAATCTGTAACCACTGGCAACCAATTGCTGATGCAGGACTTCACTCAGGGCCTCACAGCTCATGGGAATCCTGGAGGACCCCTGACTCCCCCATTACTTTAAACTGCACATTGCCTCTGTCTCTATTACTTCCAAATCTCTTGCAATGATCCTGCCCAGGACCTGTTTTGCTGGAAATATAGCTAACTCCTGGCAAAATATTACCTTCAGTATGTGTGCATAGGTATGCATGTAGAGGATTGCACATATAATTGCATGTATTGCACACACGCATATGGGTGTGTATGTGTGTGTGTATACATAAAATTACAATTTATAATGAAAAGGGCATAAGCCTAGAAATCAGGAAACCTCCATTTTATTCTTTACTTTGACAAAATTTTTTGTGTTTGCTCTGTGCACAATGTCTTTGGGTATCGACTCCTCATCCATTAAGGGAAAGGGCTGGTTTAAGATATTTCTAAGGTTCCATTCTGCTCTAATATGCACTAACTTTCCTAAATTACACAGGAAAGATTCACACACCCAAATTAGAAGGCAGATTTTATGAAGCTCAATCCAGTTCTGTTCTCACATAATCATTTTGCTTTTCTAATCTACAGTATTTTCTCAAAATTAGCATCCCTCAAAAGGCATGTGTCTAAATGTGCAGATTGGAGCCAGTTAGGAATAAAAATACAAATACATTTTTAAAGCATAAAAAAATAAAAATGGTGAAGTCAATGAGTATAATATCATCACTCTATTTCTCTGCTGTACTCTATGAAATTCATCCACCCATTAACCCACATAGAAAGTAAAGCAAAAATAAACTGAAAAAGGCATAAAAATGAAACCAAAAATGATTTTTAAAAAGTTATCAAAGATCTTAAAAAAATTCTGGTATTCAATTAACCTTTGGCCATTCCACAAACAGATATTCGAGAAACACTATTGGGACACGCCCTTGACCGCCCTTGGTGCTTAAGGTTTGTGTACTTAAATTGTTTTGTCTGTCCCGGAGGTCTGGTCCCCGCCCGCCCTGGGGGTCCGGTCCCCGCCCGCCCGCCCTGGGGGCCCCGTCGCCGCCCGCCCTGGAGGTCTGGTCCCTGTGTGTCCTGGGGGCCCCGTCCCCGCCCGCCCTGGGGGCCCCATCCCCGCCCGCCCTGGGGGTCCGGTCCCTGCCCGCCCTGGGGGGTCCCGTCCCCGTCTGTCCTGGGGGCCCAGTCCCCGCCCGCCCTGGAGGTCTGGTCCCTGTCTGTCCTGGGGGCCCCATCCCCGTCCGCCCTGGGGGCCCGGTCCCCGCCCGCCCTGGGGGCCCCGTCCCCGCCCGCCCTGGGGGCCCCGTCCCCGCCCGCCCTGGGGGCCGGTCCCCGCCCAGACCCGCCCTGCAGGGCTGCGCCGGGTCCGCGCAGAGCGTTTGGTTCCCACTGCCCGCACCAGGTTGCCCCGGCGGCCCGGGCGTTGGTGGCCGGCGACCGCGGCTGCACGTCGCGCCCCCGGCGGCACTGCCCGCGCGTCCCAGCCTGCCGGACATCACCGCGCTGGGCTCCCGGGCTCGAGCCGGGCAGGACGCGGAGCGGGGCGAGCGTGGCCCGGGGGCCGTGGAAGCCCGAGCGCCCAGCCGTTACCGTCCGCAGTCGCGGCTCTCCGCGCTCTTCCATGGCGCTGAGGAGGGCGCTGAGCTGCCTGTGGACCTTAGGCCTGTGCCTCGCAGCCGGCAAGTCCCCCGTGATCCCGTCCATCGCCGACCCGCACTTCATAGACAGCTGCCTCCGGGCCCACAACCAATGGCGCGGCAGAGTCGAGCCCCCCGCGGCCGACATGAAGTTCATGGTGAGAGGGCGCGGGCTGGGCTCGGGTCGCCGCTGCGCCCTGGGGGCTCTGGGAGACACAGTCCACCGGCTTGTCTGTGCTGGCTCGGTCTGGACAGGTGCGTGCGGCTAAAAATCACCTTCGGATGGGCTATCTCCTCCGAGGTAATGATGGGAGTGGATAAGAAAGGGAAACTCAGCTGCTGTCATCTAGGACTTACCTGCGGAGGGCGGTGTTTGGAAGTTGCTTGGTTTTCCCCACTCAGGTGTGTGTGTGCTTCGCACAGGGTTGTCGGTTTTCTCCCCGCCTTTGGCCAGCCGCTTCCCATCCCGCACAGCCAAGATACTACTGCAGATATAAAAGCAATAGCACAGGGGTAGAGATTCTCTTGTTTTCTTACCTATTTTTATATAATACGAACCCACTTAAAACAACACTTCATGTGTAGTGTTCGTTTGAAAAAAATCCTCTGCAAAGATGTGAATAATGAAATCAGTGCTTGAACAATATCAGATGGTCATTTTCATGAAAAATAACGACATGAATTTTAATTCCAAAGACATTGAACTGCTCGTGTCTTTCGTAGACTTCCATCATATAGACAATAAGGCAGAAGAGAGTATTCTAGTAAAGAATAAGCATAAAGAGCTTTAGGTTATTAAAATAATCCATAGGATTTTCAACATTTTAAACAAATTCTTGACTGTGAATTGTATTACTGGAAATTTCCCTTGCATTATAACTTTTTCTTGCTCCTAAATATATCATTATGAACATAAATGTTGATAGTATCAGTCTATTTTATGTACTATGCAGATGTAGACACTTTGTAACTCATATCTATTCCAGCTGTCTTCCAACAGAAAATAAAATGGAAGTAATTATAAAATTACAACTCAGGCACTAAAATACATTTAGAACAGCATTATTTTACTGTATGGGAAAATGATATTTTGAGGGGAAAGGTAGTTTCAAATAGGCTCAAAAAATAAAACAAAAATAAACTTACCTCTTTAATGCAGAAGTATTAAAATATTTTAATATATAATATTTACCTTAATCTTTTCAACAGGTTGGGGTGGGGAGTCTAGGGCATGAATGAACTAGAAATAATAAACTGAATTCAGAAATGCTAATATTAGTAGTGATATTGGTGATGTATTTTGAAAGAATTTTATTGCATAGTGTATGATATAAAAGTAAATGTGGGGTTAAATATAATAATATTCATATTTCTTTAATAGCATTGACTACTTAAAGAAAATGAAATGCAATGTATTGTGGGGTTTATTATGAAGTAGAAGCAAAATACATCACAACCAAAGCAGAAAGAAAGTTGCTTGATTTTCACCACTAAGGTTTATATATACTTTGCACAGGTTTGTTCATTTTCCCTCCCACTTTTTGGCTAGCCACTTCCCATCCCGCACAACCAAGATACTATTATAGATATAAAAGAAATAGCACAGGGGTAGATGGGGGTTGAAGTGGTGTTGAGGGGCAGAAATAGAATTATTCTGTTGAAAGTTCCTTACATTGTTTGTTAGGAGTTATAATAGTTCCAGGCAGACCAGGAGAAGTTAAGAATGAACATTTTAATATCTAGAGTAACCACTAAAAAATACAGAGGTAGACCTAAAAATCTAATAGATAGAATACTATAAAGTGCTCGATTAATTTTAGAAAAAAGTCAGGAAAAAGGGAATAAAGGAACAAAGAACATAGGAATAAGTAGAAAATAGATAATGGCAGACTAAAATTTAACCAATTTAGAATTATATTAAACACAAATGACTAAACGCTTCTATTAAAAGTAGAGATTACCAGATTGGATTAATTGTTTTTATACACAAACAGGTCACAGACAGGATCAAAGTAAAAGAATGAAAAAATACATTATGCAAACTCTAAACATAATTAAGATAAAGTAGCTACATTTATATCTGACAAAGTAGATTTTAAGACAAGGAGTATTACCAGAAACAAAAGGGGAGGCTGGGAGCTGTGGCTCATGCCTGTAATCTTAGGACTTTGGGAGGCTGAGGTGGGAGGATGGGTTGAGGCTGGAGGATCATTTAGGCCGGAAGTTTAAGACCCCATCTCTACAGGCTTGCTACCAGCATTTTTAGGCTAGAGGAAAAATAAAATGGAATCTGACATAATGTTTCATTGTGTGCTCAGTAATTAAATCTTTAGTAAAGAATATGAGGTTTTAGGGATTTCATCTGACCTCTTTAGGTTTGGGTTTGATTATAATATTTTTGCTCATTTTCATTGATGTTATCAAACACTAAATTTTCATTTTTTCTAAAATAACCAAAACTATTAAAATTAAAGAGCAAAATTATAATTAATTAATACCATTTTTAGTATTTTAAATATTTTAAAATTTTTAGAAAATTTAATTGTCTTATATATTTTTATAGATATCGAATTATTTGCCATTCTAGTGTTCATGTACATCTAGTGGCCAAAAAGAATTGTCACTTAGATAATATACAGATCTACATTTATCCCTACTTAACAAAAATTGAAATTGCTAGCATCACAAAATACGCCCCCTGCCCATCCAAATAAGAACATGAATAAAAGTAAGGAAATGGACTTTCAGTAGTACTGGTAAATAATATTATATTATGCAAGAATCTACTGTTTTCATATAAAATAAAGGATTTAACAAATTAATCTTTTCTCTTACCTTAGAGCTTCTGAATTTCAAATTCCTCTTGGATTCTGAAGCAATATCTATCTCCAGTATCATCAGTGATAATATTCACAAACCTATGCATTATGCCATTCAAACAGAGACACTTTTATTTTAAAAAGTGTGGCAAAGATACAGGCATTTAGTGTTGTAGGTCAAGCTATACCAGTGCTAAGGTTTAAAATGGGGATAATGTTTTGTTTTATAATAAATTGTGTGTGTGTGTGTGTGAGTAATATGTGATATCCCATACAGTCTGAGACCATAGCAAGGATCCTTCCTCCCTAGGTCTCAGGAAATTAGAAGTTTAGATTTTTATTATGACTGTACTCTACATTCAGGAATAAATTTTATAAGAGGCTAGGATAGGCTGTGGTATGAAATAAACCCTGCAATCTCAGTGGCTTAGCAAGACAAAGCTTAATTTCTTACCACAAAATGTTGTAGAGAGAGTGAGTTAGGATTCAACCTCTCTTGTTAGGGGAAGAGGGAGCCCCCAACCCCAGCTGACAGACAGGCAATATAACAAGAGCTTCCAAAGTCACTGATTAGATAATTTCTTTACCAATATGAAGAATAAAACAGTATCTAATGATTGTCTTACTATTTTAAATTAAAAGCTTTAATATTCTTTCACTTCTCATTTATTCCCCATTTTTGGTTGAATTGATATAACTTTTATATTCAAATTGTTGTTCTTCTTGTTTGTTATGTTGGAGGTGACTCATAATAATGCAAATAAATTTTAAGACTGCAAGTGTTGGCAAGGCTGTGGAGAAATTAGAACCCTTGTAACACTCATGGTGGGAATGTAAAGTATTACAGCAGCTACAAGAAACAGTGTGGAGATTCCTCAAAAAGCTAAAACTAGACCCACCATAGATGTTCAGTAAGCCCATTTCTGGGTATATTACCAAAAAAACTGACATCAGGACCTCAAAGAGATATCTACATCCTCATGTTCACTGCAGCTTTCTTCACAAAAACCAAGATTTGGAAACAACCTAGTTGCCCATTAAAGATGAATGGATAAAGAAAATGTGGTACATAAATACAATGGAGTATTATTCAGCCTTTAAAAAGAAAGAAATTTTGCCATTTGGAACAACATGGATGAATCTAGAGGATATTATGCTACGTAAAATGTGCCAGTCACAGAAAGACAAACACTGCACGGTTCCACATATGAGGTGTCTAACGTGTTCAAACTCACAGAAGGAGAGAATATAACAACATTTGCCAAGGAAACAGAACTGGGGAGTTGTTATTCAAAGGGTATAAAGTTACAGATATAGATGAATAGGTTCTAGATATCTACTGTACAACTTAATGCCTGTAGTTAACAATATACACTTCAAAATTTGTGACTGTGGTGATGGTATTACATGTGTTTGCTTAAGTCCAAACTCATCAACTTGTACATATTAAATGTATGCAATTCTTTGTATATACCTCAATAAAGCACTTTATTAAAATATTACTTTTTTTTATAGTACTCTCAGGAATTTTTGAATATTGTTACTATACTGTTTTTACTGCTCAACATCATTCTTTTTGTACCATCCATGTATAGTATGATTTCTTCAGCAGCATGCTAGCACATCCCAACATCCTTCTGCCCTCAACTCCAAGCATAACATAATGTTTCTTGCAAAAGCACAAGCAGAAACATCATGATTATATGAGCATATTCTTAAAAAATAGTGTGGGAACTCTCCAGCAGATGAAACTATTAAAATTATCTTTGTTTTGGTTTATATATTGAAAAATTCTTAGTAGACGTTCTTCTTCCTCCTAGTGTAGAATATCTTCAGTTATAATCAATAATATGAGGGCTTGAGTTTAAGTAAACATAGGATAGGTGATTGAGCTTTTCAAAGTTATGGCTATCATGGCAAATTTATCTATTTATGAGTTAAAGTAGAATATTGCTAAATAATTTTCCTTCCTAGGACCAGAGACTTAATAGCAATTAAGTTTTAGGTGAAAGTATTGCCAGATCTAAGGGGTCTTTAAAATATTTTCCCTAGAAAGATTTGCAGTTACATGGTTAAATTGGGGAAAAAACTTTAATTATGATTTACTTGAAAATTCTACAATGTAAATAGATGCTTTTAGGAATATACATATCTAGATAATTATAATTTGTACATCTTGTGCATTGAAATTGGATTGAAATACGTATTTGGAATGCTTATATATAATTCCTTACTCCTCAGATACTAATTTCTGCTCTTTCATGGTAATAGAGTTTACTATTTATATATTATGACTAGGTCTTAATTAAAATGGTAGAATGATTTTCTCTTGTGTCATACTTTGGATAAGGGATAATTTGACACAGAAGTCAAATTATCTTCTATGTCAGAACTATGTTTTAATTAATATTTTTCTTTAAAAATATATATTGGATTTAAGCTGCATTTTTCCCTTTTATTATTATTATTTTTTGCCCAGACCATATTTTTATTTAGTGGATTTGAAAAAACTGGAAAGCAAGAATAATCTAAATGTCAATATTACCTAAAGTCATCTACAGAATTAATGCAATCTCCATCAAAGTACCCCATCATTCTTTACAGATATAGAAAAAATAATTCTTCACTTTGTATGGAACCAGAAAAACCTTGGATAGCCAAAGCAATCTTAAGCAAAAAGAACAAACTGGAAGGCATCAGTCTTCCTGACTTCAAGCTGTACTATAAAGCAATAATAATTAAATCAGCCTGGGACTGGCACAAGAACAGAAGCATCAATATTTGGAATAGGACTGAGATTCCATCTGCATATGGTAACCTAATCTTTGATAAAGCAGACAAAAATATACAATGGGGAAAAGAATCTCTCTTTTCCTTTTAAAATAGAGAAATCTCCCAATGATTCAAGCAAAAAACTAGGACTCTTCTAGGCTTAAGGGAAGCTAAAGTTTTCTGGATTCCATACCTAAATTGAGATATCTTGGAGGAAAGAATGAATTGCATAAAAATTATAGTTAAGAATATATTACGTGAAAAGTCCTGGCTTGAAAATATTTGTTTGCTATTGTTTATTTCCTATTAATTTAGTTCTAGAAATGTATCTGCCTCATAGTAACTGTGAATAAAATAAGGTTCTATCTTCATGGTATTTTACCTGTTTCAAGTATATTGAATTTTGGTACAAGGGAACTCATCATTCGGTCAATTTTTTTAAAAGAGTCAATTATGAATAATCCTCTGGGAGCCGCTGAAGGCTTGCTTTGCTAGTGTAAACAAATTTTTTGAATACAACTATTTTTGTAGTTCAAAAGAAAATGAGTATTTATTTTTTATTTGTATAAATTTAAGGCATATAAGTGCAGTTTTGTCACATGGATATACTGCATAGTGGTGAAGTCTGGGCCTTTAGTGTAACCATCACCCAAATAATGTACAATGTGCTCATTAAGTAATTTCTTATACTCTCCTACCATTCCCAGTCTCACATGGCTATTATTCTATGAAAATGTCAAAAAAGAATTGAGGAAATAAACAAATGAAATTAGTTAACAGAATGAATTTAAATCTACAATGTCAAAATGGAAATAAGATGGCATTTATTTATTTTCATTAAATCAACTTCAATCTAAGTTTTAGTCCTCACATGGGCTAAAAAGTGGGCTATTTATCACTGTGATACCACTGACACTCTCCCTGCAGGTTTGGACATACCACTTCTCCAATGCTAGTCCTGTGGCACAGAAATCCTGGTGAAGGCTGGTAGAACCCAAGTCATATGTCCTATCTTCCTAGTCCACCATTCTACTGTCCCTGCTGAAATCGTGGTATATGCTCAGGGCTGTGATTTTCATACTGGATGTAGCCTTTATTTTTAGCTACTTAAGCTTTCTGCCATGCCCAAATTCTTGAGCCAAACTCATCATACCAAGAACCCAGAAAATCTCGACAGAAATGAGAAAAAGGCAATCAACAGATGCAAACACTTAGGTGACATAGATGTTAGAGTTATCTGATAAAAATTTTAAGGTATAATAGTTATAAAAATAAAGAGCAATTGCAAAAATGCTCAAAACAAATGAAAATATATAAAGTCTCAGCAAGGAAATAGAAGTTATAAAGAAGATTCACATGGGAATTTTACAACTGAAAAAAAAAAACTCAGTGGATGGATCAATAGCAGAATGAATAAAAAATGAATAGCAGAATGACAAAGGATAGAATCAGTAAATGTGAAAATAGGATAGAAATTACCAAATCTGAGCAACAGAGAAAAAATGTACAAAAAAGTATAATGCACAGAGCCTCATGGATGTAAAGGACAATAGTAAAATATCTAACATTTGTGCCATTGGAGTTTCAGAAGGAATGGAGAAGCAAGGGGAAGGACACAAAAAGTATTCTAAGGAATAGTGGCTGTGAACTTCTAAAATCTGGATAAAGATATAAACAATGAATCTGAGTGAAGCCCAAACATGATGAAACCAAATGAATCCATGCCACGATAAATCATAATCAAACTTCACAAATCCTAAGACAAACAAGAGAAGAAAAAAACCGAAAAGCCCTTTAAAAATAACTAGAGAAAAACAACCCTATAGGAGAACAACAATTTCAATGACAAAACAATTCTCATCCAAATTGATGGAGGCCAGAAGAAAGTAACACAATGTTTTTAATTTCAATTTCAAAAAGTGGTCAACTAAGAATTCATACTTCAAGAATGAAGGTAAAATCAAGATGTTCTTAGATTCAGAAGAACAAAGATAATTTGTCATGAGCAAAGAATGGCTAAGAAAAGTTCCATCAGGAATGAATAAAGAATAAGGCAAAGAGTAAAACTATGGGTAAATATATTAAGCTGGGTTTTTTCTTATGGTTTCGTAAATTATGTTTGGCAGTTGAAACAAAAATTACAGCATCATCTGATGTGGTTCTTAATATATGTAGAAGAAATATTTAAGACAACTATATAATTGGTGGAGTGGATAGTAAAGGAATCTAAATGGAAGTAATGTTTCTATATTTCACTCAAATTGATAACATGCTGGCACCAGTATCTTATAAATAGTCAAGTATATTGCATAATATCCATAGCAGTCACTAATACATTTATATAAAGACATATACTGAAAACGCTATAGGTAAATCAGAACAGAATTCTAAATAACATTCACAATAAGGCAGGTATAATAAAAACAGGAATTAAAAAATGGAGAGAGCTATGAGAGTTTTTCCAACATTTTCTTCTACAATTCTTATAGTTTCATGCCTTAGGTTTAAGTCTGTTATCCACTGTGAGTTGATTTTTGTGACAGATGAGAGGTGTGGATCCTGTTTCAGTCTTCTACATGTGGCTATCTAGTTTTCCGAGCACCATATATTAAATAAGGATTATTTCCCCCAGTGTGTGTTTTTGTCTGCTTTGTCAAAGATTAGATGGCTATAAAAGGATGGCTTTATATCTAGGTTCTCAGTTCTGTTCCATAGGTCTATGTCTCTGTTCTTGTGCCAATCCAATACTGTTTTAGTTACTATAGCCTTGTAGTATAGCTTGAAGTCTGGTAAATTGATGCTTCACAATTTGTTCTTTTTGCTTAAGATTGCTTTTGTTATATGGGGTCTTCTCTGGTTCCATATGAAGCATAAAATTATTTTTTCTAGATCTGTGAAAAATGATGTTGGTATTTTAATAGGGATTGCATTGAATGTGTAGATCACTTTGGGTAGTATAGTCATTTTAACAATGTTAATTCTGTTGCCCCATGAGCTTGGTATAGTCTTATAGTCATTGGCCTATAGAAAGAATTTATGAAGAAGACCCCAAAGGCAATCACAGCAACAACAAAAATAAATAAATAAGACCTGATCAAATTAAAAAGCTTCTGCACAGCCAAAGAAACTATCATGAGATCAAACAAACAACCTACAGAATGGGAGAAAATATGTGCATGATACACATCTGATAAAGGGCTGATAACTAAAATCTATATAGAACGCAGGCAAATCAGCAAGAAAAAAAATCAAACAACCCTATCAAAAAGTGGGCAAAGGATATGAACAGAAACTTTTCAAAAGAAGATAGACTAATGGCTAACAAACATATGAAAAAATGTTCAGCATCTCTAATCATCAGGGAAATGCAAATCAAAACCACAATGAGATATTACTTATCTCCAGTGAGAATGGCCTTTATCAAAAAGTCTCAAAACTATAAATGTTGGCGTGGTTGTGGAAAGACAGGAACACTCATACACTGCTGGTGGGACTGCAAACTAGTACAACCTCTGTGGAAAGCAATATGGAGATACCTCAAAGAGATACAAGTAGAACTACCATTTGATCAAGCAATCCCGTTACTGGGCATCTACCCAAAAGAACAAAAGACATTGTATAAAAAAGACATCTGCACTAGAATGTTTATAGCAACACAATTCACAACTGCAAAGATGTAGAAACAACCCAAGTGCCCATCAATACATAATTACACAATTAATAAAATGTGGTCTATGTATACCATGGAGTTCTACTCAGCCACAAAAAACAATGGTGATCTAGCACCTCTTGAATTATCCTGGATAGAGCTGGAACCCATTCTACTAAGTGAAGTATCCCAAGAATGGAAAAACAAGCACCATATGTACTCACCATCAAATTGGTTTTAACTGATCAGCACTTAAGTGCACATATAGTAATAACATTCACTTGGTGTCGGGCAGATGGGAGGGGGTTGGAAGGGATGGATAACACACACACCTAATGGGTGCAGTGCACACTGTCTAGGGGATGGACACGCTTGAATCTCTGACTCAGGTGGGGCAAGGGCAATATATGTAAACATTTCTACACCCATAATATGCTGAAATAAAAAAAAGAAATGAAAAAAAATAGAGGGAGCAAAAACAAAACAATAAAATGAGAGATTTATGCCCTGATATATGATAAGTACATTAAATGAAAATTGTTTAAATACATCAATTGAAACACAGGGATTGGCAGAATGGATTAAAGAAAACACAAGCCAATAATCTACTACAATCAGGAAACTCACTTCAAATATAATATAGTTAAAAGCACAAAAATGGATAAAGATGTATCATGCAAGCATTAATCAAAGAAAGCAAGAGTGGTTTTATCAATTTCAGATAAAGGAGACTTCAGAGCAAAGAAAATTACTAGAAACAGAGAATGGCATTACATAATAAAAAAAAAAAAAAGCAAACTGTAGTAGAGGCATTGTAATAAAAAAATTTGCATGTCCCCAACAATGGTACCTTCAAAATATAGAACAAAAAAATTGATATAACAGAAGGACAGAATAGAGAACTCCTAAATTATAGTTGATGATTTCAATTCTCTTCTCTCAAAAATCACACAGGAAATCAGCAAGGTTATACAATAACTGATCAATACCATGAACCACCTAGGATATAATTAAAATTATAGAACACTCCATCCAACAACTACAAAATATACATTCTTTTCAAGCATCTATCGTGCTTTCACCAAGATTAACCATATCCCAGACCACAGAAAAAAAGCTCAACACATTTAGGAGAGTTGAATATATAGAGTGTGTTCTTAAAACACAGTGGAATTAAACTAGTAATCTATAGAACAAAGATAACAAGAAACTCTTCTAATATTTGCAAATTAAACACACTTCTAAATAATCCCTGAACCAAAGAGGAAGTCTCAAAGAAATTTTTAAAAAATGTAGATGTGATAAATATATCAAAACCTGTATCATGCAACTAAGGAAGTGAAGAAAGGGAAATGTATAGCACTAAATGGTTACATTAGAAAAGAGAAAATATCTTGAATGGATAATCTAAGTTCCACCTAAACAACCAATAAACAAAAAGCAAATAAACATGCAGAAGGAAGAAAATAATGAAGATAACAATATAAATCAGCGAGGTTGCAAAGAGAAAAACAGAATAAAATTAGTGATTCGGTCATAAAAAGGTGGTGAACTAATACCTTTTGTAACAACCTGGATGAAAATGGAGACCATCCTCCTAAGTGAAGTATCAGAAGAATGGAAAAACAAGCCCCACTTGTACTTTCTTTTAAGTTGGAACTAAATGATCAACACTTATGTGTACGTATGGTAGTAAAATTCAATGGAAATCAAGCAGGTGGGAGAGGGGAGGAGGGGATGGGTACATTCACATCTAATGGGTACAATGCACACTGTCTGTGGGATGGACACCCTTATAACTTTGACTCAAACTGTACAAAAGTAATGAATGTAACCAAAATGTTTATACCCCCCATAGTATTCTCAAATAATAATAATAAAAAGCTCTCATTCTTAAAAAACCTCTGTACCTCATTGAGAAGCTGAATCTTCCTTTCTGAGGCTTCCAGTGTGTACACATTAAAATAAATTTGTATGGCTTTTCTCTTATTAAAAATAAAATAATATGAAAGAAAATAAAAAGAAAAAATAATAAAATTAGTGGAATAAAAATCCTGTTGTTTGAAAAGATCAATGAAATGAACACATTGTAGCTAGACAGACAAAGAAAAATAAAATGAAGGCATACATTACCAATATCAGGAATAAAATGGAAATAGCATTACAGACCTTTCAGACATTTAAAGCATAATAGAGAGATACTATGAATAACTCTGCACACACAGATTGGACAAGTTAGTTGAAATGGAGTAATTCCTGGAAAAGTACATACTAGTAAAGCATACAAAATATGAATAGATACTTTGAGTAGTCCTGTAACTATTAAAGAAATTTAATTTGTAGCAATCTCTAGGCCCAGCTGGCTTCACTGTATACTTCCAGCAAATGTTCAAAGAATAATTGATAATTGTACATAATCTTTACCAAAAAATAAAAGAGGAAGGAATACTGCCCAACACACTTTATGAGGCCAGTATTACCCTGATACCAAACCCAGGTCAATATGGTGTAAGAATGGACAACTACAGACCAATATCTGTCATGAATGTAGACACAAAAATGCCCAGAGAATATTAGCAAATCAAATCTAACCATATCTTTAAAAATTGATATGCCATGATCAAGTGGGGTTTATCCAGGATGTAAGGCTGGTACAACTACAACATTAGAAAATAAATTAATATAATTGACTATGTTAGCAAGCTAAAGAACTATCTGCATGATTATATCATGAAGATAAGAATAGAAATTGATAGAGAAAAAGCATTTGACAAAATCTGATACCGGTCAATAAAATCTCTTAACGGAGACAAACATTTTGTCAACTTGATAAACAGCATCTACAAAAAGCCTACAGCTAAAATTATAGTTAATGGAGTATGATGCATCCTTTGTCTTTAAGAAAGGGAAGAAGGCTAGGATGCATACTCTTACCACTCTTATTCCACATGGTACTGAAAGTCTTGGCCAATATGACAAGGAAAAAAAGAGAAAGCAATAAGAAATGTGCAGGTGGGAAAGGAAGAAATCAGCAGTTCCCCTTGCACATGATACTATATGTAAAAATTCTAAGGGATATATGCAAAACCTTATAGAACTATTGTGTTCAGCAAATTCACAGGATACAAGATCAACATACAAAAACCACACATATTTCTGTATATTTGTAATGAACTTATGGAAACCTTAAAATGGAAAAATTAAAATCACAGTATCATTTCAAATCATTCAAAAAAGAAATGCTCAGGTATAAATTTAACAAAATATGTATAGAATTTGTATGCTGAGAATTATAAAAAGCTAATGAAAGGAATCAAATATCTAAATAAATGAAAAGATGTACTGTGTTAATGGATTAGAAGAGTTAACTAAGTAAAGATTATTTCTCCACAAACTGACCTGAGGGTTTAATACAATTTTTACCAAAATTCCAGTAACATTTTCTGTAGATGGAGAAAAATTTGTTCTAAAATTTATAAGGAAATCATGATGGAGACTCAGACTTTTGGGGGGAGGGGGGAAATGGGCATTTATTGAAACCTTAAAATCTGTACCCCCATAATATGCCAAAATAAAAAAAAAATTTACTGGCTTAAAAAAAAAATTTATAAGGAAATACAAAGGAATGAGAATAGCTAATCAAATCCAATTTGTTCCTTTTGCTTAAGATTGCTTTTGCTATACGGGGTCTTCTCTGATTCCAAATGAAGCATAGAATTATTTTTTCTAGGTCTATGAAAAATGATGTTGGTATTTTAATAGGGATTACATTGAATCTGTACAATGTTAATTCTGCCAACCCATGACCATAGTATGGTTTTCCACCTGTTTACATCCTCTGCTATTTCCTTCCTCAGTGTTTCATAGTTCTTCCCGTAGAGGTCTTTTACCTCCTTAGTTAAATATACTCCTAGATATTTTATTTTCTTTGTTGCTATTGTGAAGGATATTGAGTCTCTGATTTGGTTCTCAGTTTGACTGTTGTTTGTGTATAGGAATGCTACTAATTTCTGTACTTTGATTTTGCAACCTGAGACTTTGCTGAATTTGTTTATCAATTCTAGTAGTCTCATGGCAGAATCTTTGGGATTTTCTAGATATAACATCATATCATCAGCAAAGAGCAATAACTTGACCTCTTCTGTCCCCATTTGGATGCCCTAGATTTGTTGCTCTTGTCTGATTGCTCTGGCTAGGACTTCCAGCACTACGTTGAATAAGAGCAGTGAATATTATATTATCTTAATGTAGCTTTACAATAAATCTTGATATCTGGTAGAGAAAGTTTCCAGTTTTGTTCCACTTTTAGTAAAGTATCTTAACTATACTTGGTCCTGTTCATTTCTATATAAATTTTACAGCCAATTTTCACCAAAACAGCTACTTGGATTCTTGTTAGAAATAAGTATCAAGATAACATTCTTTGCAATGTTTTAGCTTCTGATCCATGAACATTTTATATCTCTCCATTTGTTTAGATGTTTTAAAATTTCTTTTAGTGATGTTTTATAGTTTTCAGTATAGCCATCTGGTATATCATTTACTAGATTTATTTATACATATTAGATATTTTTGATGCTATTCATTTGTAGAGTATATACGGAAATACAATTTATTTTAGTATATTTTCCTTATATCTGGAAAATTTGATAATTTAACTCAT